>NW_027507772.1:0-137194 GCF_037356315.1 Lithobates pipiens | reverse complement strand
GATCCGGGGTCTATAATGAATGTAAACAATCCCATGTGACAGTAATAGGGGGTGACAGGTCCTCTTTATGGAGAGATCTGGGTCTATAATGAATGTAAACATCCCATGTGACAGTAATAGGAGGTGACGGGTCCTCTTTATGGAGAGATCTGGGGTCTATAATGAATGTAAACATCCCATGTGACAGTAATAGGAGGTGACGGTCCTCTTTATGCAGTCATGAGATGATCCGGGGTCTATAATGAATGTAAACATCCCATGTGACAGTAATAGGGAGTGACAGGTCCTCTTTATGGAGAGATCCGGGGTCTATAATGAATGTAAACATCCCATGTGACAGTAATAGGAGGTGACGGGTCCTCTTTATGGAGAGATCCGGGGTCTATAATGAATGTAAACATCCCATGTGACAGTAATAGGAGGTGACGGGTCCTCTTTATGGAGAGATCCGGGGTCTATAATGAATGTAAACATCCCATGTGACAGTAATAGGAGGTGACGGGTCCTCTTTATGGAGAGATCGGGGTCTATAATGAATGTAAACATCCCATGTGACAGTAATAGGAGGTGACGGGTCCTCTTTATGAGAGATCCCGGGGTCTATAATGAATGTAAACATCCCATGTGACAGTAATAGGAGGTGACGGGTCCTCTTTATGGAGAGATCCGGGGTCTATAATGAATGTAAACATCCCATGTGACAGTAATAGGAGGTGACGGGTCCTCTTTATGGAGAGATCCGGGGTCTATAATGAATGTAAACATCCCATGTGACAGTAATAGGAGGTGACGGGTCCTCTTTATGGAGAGATCCGGGGTCTATAATGAATGTAAACATCCCATGTGACAGTAATAGGAGGTGACGGGTCCTCTTTATGGAGAGATCCGGGGTCTATAATGAATGTAAACATCCCATGTGACAGTAATAGGAGGTGACGGGTCCTCTTTATGGAGAGATCCGGGGTCTATAATGAATGTAAACATCCCATGTGACAGTAATAGGAGGTGACGGGTCCTCTTTATGGAGAGATCCGGGGTCTATAATGAATGTAAACATCCCATGTGACAGTAATAGGAGGTGACGGGTCCTCTTTATGGAGAGATCCGGGGTCTATAATGAATGTAAACATCCCATGTGACAGTAATAGGAGGTGACGGGTCCTCTTTATGGAGAGGATCCGGGGTCTATAATGAATGTAAACATCCCATGTGACAGTAATAGGAGGTGACGGGTCCTCTTTATGGAGAGATCCGGGGTCTATAATGAATGTAAACATCCCATGTGACAGTAATAGGAGGTGACGGGTCCTCTTTATGGAGAGATCCGGGGTCTATAATGAATGTAAACATCCCATGTGACAGTAATAGGAGGTGACGGGTCCTCTTTATGGAGAGATCCGGGGTCTATAATGAATGTAAACATCCCATGTGACAGTAATAGGAGGTGACGGGTCCTCTTTATGGAGAGATCCGGGGTCTATAATGAATGTAAACATCCCATGTGACAGTAATAGGAGGTGACGGGTCCTCTTTATGGAGAGATCCGGGGTCTATAATGAATGTAAACATCCCATGTGACAGTAATAGGAGGTGACGGGTCCTCTTTATGGAGAGATCCGGGGTCTATAATGAATGTAAACATCCCATGTGACAGTAATAGGAGGTGACGGGGTCCTCTTTATGGAGAGATCCGGGGTCTATAATGAATGTAAACATCCCATGTGACAGTAATTGGAGGTGACGGGTCCTCTTTATGGAGAGATCCGGGGTCTATAATGAATGTAAACATCCCATGTGACAGTAATAGGAGGTGACGGGTCCTCTTTATGGAGAGATCCGGGGTCTATAATGAATGTAAACATCCCATGTGACAGTAATAGGAGGTGACAGGTCCTCTTTATGGAGAGATCCGGGGTCTATAATGAATGTAAACATCCCATGTGACAGTAATAGGAGGTGACGGGTCCTCTTTATGGAGAGATCCGGGGTCTATAATGAATGTAAACATCCCATGTGACAGTAATAGGAGGTGACGGGTCCTCTTTATGGAGAGATCCGGGGTCTATAATGAATGTAAACATCCCATGTGACAGTAATAGGAGGGTGACGGGTCCTCTTTATGGAGAGATCCGGGGTCTATAATGAATGTAAACATCCCATGTGACAGTAATAGGAGGTGACGGGTCCTCTTTATGGAGAGATCCGGGGTCTATAATGAATGTAAACATCCCATGTGACAGTAATAGGAGGTGACGGGTCCTCTTTATGGAGAGATCCGGGGTCTATAATGAATGTAAACATCCCATGTGACAGTAATAGGAGGTGACGGGTCCTCTTTATGGAGAGATCCGGGGTCTATAATGAATGTAAACATCCCATGTGACAGTAATAGGAGGTGACGGGTCCTCTTTATGGAGAGATCCGGGGTCTATAATGAATGTAAACATCCCATGTGACAGTAATAGGAGGTGACGGGTCCTCTTTATGGAGAGATCCGGGGTCTATAATGAATGTAAACATCCCATGTGACAGTAATAGGGGGTGACGGGTCCTCTTTATGGAGAGATCCGGGGTCTATAATGAATGTAAACATCCCATGTGACAGTAATAGGAGGTGACGGGTCCTCTTTATGGAGAGATCCGGGGTCTATAATGAATGTAAACATCCCATGTGACAGTAATAGGAGGTGACGGGTCCTCTTTATGGAGAGATCCGGGGTCTATAATGAATGTAAACATCCCATGTGACAGTAATAGGAGGTGACGGGTCCTCTTTATGGAGAGATCCGGGGTCTATAATGAATGTAAACATCCCATGTGACAGTAATAGGAGGTGACGGGTCCTCTTTATGGAGAGATCCGGGGTCTATAATGAATGTAAACATCCCATGTGACAGTAATAGGGGGTGACGGGTCCTCTTTATGGAGAGATCCGGGGTCTATAATGAATGTAAACATCCCATGTGACAGTAATAGGAGGTGACGGGTCCTCTTTATGGAGAGATCCGGGGTCTATAATGAATGTAAACATCCCATGTGACAGTAATAGGAGGTGACGGGTCCTCTTTATGGAGAGATCCGGGGTCTATAATGAATGTAAACATCCCATGTGACAGTAATAGGAGGTGACGGGTCCTCTTTATGGAGAGATCCGGGGTCTATAATGAATGTAAACATCCCATGTGACAGTAATAGGAGGTGACGGGTCCTCTTTATGGAGAGATCCGGGGTCTATAATGAATGTAAACATCCCATGTGACAGTAATAGGAGGTGACGGGTCCTCTTTATGGAGAGATCCGGGGTCTATAATGAATGTAAACATCCCATGTGACAGTAATAGGAGGTGACGGGTCCTCTTTATGGAGAGATCCGGGGTCTATAATGAATGTAAACATCCCATGTGACAGTAATAGGAGGTGACGGGTCCTCTTTATGGAGAGATCCGGGGTCTATAATGAATGTAAACATCCCATGTGACAGTAATAGGAGGTGACGGGTCCTCTTTATGGAGAGATCCGGGGTCTATAATGAATGTAAACATCCCATGTGACAGTAATAGGGGGTGACGGGTCCTCTTTATGGAGAGATCCGGGGTCTATAATGAATGTAAACATCCCATGTGACAGTAATAGAGGTGACGGGTCCTCTTTATGGAGAGATCCGGGGTCTATAATGAATGTAAACATCCCATGTGACAGTAATAGGAGGTGACGGGTCCTCTTTATGGAGAGATCCGGGGTCTATAATGAATGTAAACATCCCATGTGACAGTAATAGGAGGTGACGGGTCCTCTTTATGGAGAGATCCGGGGTCTATAATGAATGTAAACATCCCATGTGACAGTAATAGGAGGTGACGGGTCCTCTTTATGGAGAGATCCGGGGTCTATAATGAATGTAAACATCCCATGTGACAGTAATAGGAGGGTGACGGGTCCTCTTTATGGAGAGATCCGGGGTCTATAATGAATGTAAACATCCCATGTGACAGTAATAGGAGGTGACGGGTCCTCTTTATGGAGAGATCCTGGGGTCTATAATGAATGTAAACATCCCATGTGACAGTAATAGGAGGTGACGGGTCCTCTTTATGGAGAGATCCGGGGTCTATAATGAATGTAAACATCCCATGTGACAGTAATAGGAGGTGACGGGTCCTCTTTATGGAGAGATCCGGGGTCTATAATGAATGTAAACATCCCATGTGACAGTAATAGGAGGTGACGGGTCCTCTTTATGGAGCTCTTATGGAGAGATCCGGGGTCTATAATGAATGTAAACATCCCATGTGCACAGTAATAGGCGGTGACGGGTCCTCTTTATGGAGAGATCCGGGGTCTATAATGAATGTAAACATCCCATGTGACAGTAATAGGGGTGACAGGGTCCTCGACGTCTAAATGAAAACATCCCATGTGACAGTAATAGGGGGTGACGGGTCAGAGTATCTCTTTATGGAGAGATCCGGGGTCTATAATGAATGTAAACATCCCATGTGACAGTAATAGGAGGTGACGGGTCCTCTTTATGGAGAGATCCGGGGTCTATAATGAATGTAAACATCCCATGTGACAGTAATAGGAGGGTGACGGGTCCTCTTTATGGAGAGATCCGGGGTCTATAATGAATGTAAACATCCCATGTGACAGTAATAGGAGGTGACGGGTCCTCTTTATGGAGAGATCCGGGGTCTATAATGAATGTAAACATCCCATGTGACAGTAATAGGAGGTGACGGGTCCTCTTTATGGAGAGATCCGGGGTCTATAATGAATGTAAACATCCCATGTGACAGTAATAGGAGGTGACGGGTCCTCTTTATGGAGAGATCCGGGGTCTATAATGAATGTAAACATCCCATGTGACAGTAATAGGAGGTGACGGGTCCTCTTTATGGAGAGATCCGGGGTCTATAATGAATGTAAACATCCCATGTGACAGTAATAGGAGGTGACGGGTCCTCTTTATGGAGAGATCCGGGGTCTATAATGAATGTAAACATCCCATGTGACAGTAATAGGAGGTGACGGGTCCTCTTTATGGAGAGATCCGGGGTCTATAATGAATGTAAACATCCCATGTGACAGTAATAGGAGGTGACGGGTCCTCTTTATGGAGAGATCCGGGGTCTATAATGAATGTAAACATCCCATGTGACAGTAATAGGAGGTGACGGGTCCTCTTTATGGAGAGATCCGGGGTCTATAATGAATGTAAACATCCCATGTGACAGTAATAGGAGGTGACGGGTCCTCTTTATGGAGAGATCCGGGGTCTATAATGAATGTAAACATCCCATGTGACAGTAATAGGGGGTGACGGGTCCTCTTTATGGAGAGATCCGGGGTCTATAATGAATGTAAACATCCCATGTGACAGTAATAGGAGGTGACGGGTCCTCTTTATGGAGAGATCCGGGGTCTATAATGAATGTAAACATCCCATGTGACAGTAATAGGAGGTGACGGGTCCTCTTTATGGAGAGATCCGGGGTCTATAATGAATGTAAACATCCCATGTGACAGTAATAGGGGGTGACGGGTCCTCTTTATGGAGAGATCCGGGGTCTATAATGAATGTAAACATCCCATGTGACAGTAATAGGAGGTGACGGGTCCTCTTTATGGAGAGATCCGGGGTCTATAATGAATGTAAACATCCCATGTGACAGTAATAGGAGGTGACGGGTCCTCTTTATGGAGAGATCCGGGGTCTATAATGAATGTAAACATCCCATGTGACAGTAATAGGAGGTGACGGGTCCTCTTTATGGAGAGATCCGGGGTCTATAATGAATGTAAACATCCCATGTGACAGTAATAGGAGGTGACGGGTCCTCTTTATGGAGAGATCCGGGGTCTATAATGAATGTAAACATCCCATGTGACAGTAATAGGAGGTGACGGGTCCTCTTTATGGAGAGATCCGGGGTCTATAATGAATGTAAACATCCCATGTGACAGTAATAGGAGGTGACGGGTCCTCTTTATGGAGAGATCCGGGGTCTATAATGAATGTAAACATCCCATGTGACAGTAATAGGAGGTGACGGGTCCTCTTTATGGAGAGATCCGGGGTCTATAATGAATGTAAACATCCCATGTGACAGTAATAGGAGGTGACGGGTCCTCTTTATGGAGAGATCCGGGGTCTATAATGAATGTAAACATCCCATGTGACAGTAATAGGAGGTGACGGGTCCTCTTTATGGAGAGATCCGGGGTCTATAATGAATGTAAACATCCCATGTGACAGTAATAGGAGGTGACGGGTCCTCTTTATGGAGAGATCCGGGGTCTATAATGAATGTAAACATCCCATGTGACAGTAATAGGAGGTGACGGGTCCTCTTTATGGAGAGATCCGGGGTCTATAATGAATGTAAACATCCCATGTGACAGTAATAGGAGGTGACGGGTCCTCTTTATGGAGAGATCCGGGGTCTATAATGAATGTAAACATCCCATGTGACAGTAATAGGAGGTGACGGGTCCTCTTTATGGAGAGATCCGGGGTCTATAATGAATGTAAACATCCCATGTGACAGTAATAGGAGGTGACGGGTCCTCTTTATGGAGAGATCCGGGGTCTATAATGAATGTAAACATCCCATGTGACAGTAATAGGAGGTGACGGGTCCTCTTTATGGAGAGATCCGGGGTCTATAATGAATGTAAACATCCCATGTGACAGTAATAGGGGGTGACGGGTCCTCTTTATGGAGAGATCCGGGGTCTATAATGAATGTAAACATCCCATGTGACAGTAATAGGGGGTGACGGGTCCTCTTTATGGAGAGATCCGGGGTCTATAATGAATGTAAACATCCCATGTGACAGTAATAGGAGGTGACGGGTCCTCTTTATGGAGAGATCCGGGGTCTATAATGAATGTAAACATCCCATGTGACAGTAATAGGAGGTGACGGGTCCTCTTTATGGAGAGATCCGGGGTCTATAATGAATGTAAACATCCCATGTGACAGTAATAGGGGGTGACGGGTCCTCTTTATGGAGAGATCCGGGGTCTATAATGAATGTAAACATCCCATGTGACAGTAATAGGAGGTGACGGGTCCTCTTTATGGAGAGATCCGGGGTCTATAATGAATGTAAACATCCCATGTGACAGTAATAGGAGGTGACGGGTCCTCTTTATGGAGAGATCCGGGGTCTATAATGAATGTAAACATCCCATGTGACAGTAATAGGAGGTGACGGGTCCTCTTTATGGAGAGATCCGGGGTCTATAATGAATGTAAACATCCCATGTGACAGTAATAGGAGGTGACGGGTCCTCTTTATGGAGAGATCCGGGGTCTATAATGAATGTAAACATCCCATGTGACAGTAATAGGAGGTGACGGGTCCTCTTTATGGAGAGATCCGGGGTCTATAATGAATGTAAACATCCCATGTGACAGTAATAGGAGGTGACGGGTCCTCTTTATGGAGAGATCCGGGGTCTATAATGAATGTAAACATCCCATGTGACAGTAATAGGAGGTGACGGGTCCTCTTTATGGAGAGATCCGGGGTCTATAATGAATGTAAACATCCCATGTGACAGTAATAGGAGGTGACGGGTCCTCTTTATGGAGAGATCCGGGGTCTATAATGAATGTAAACATCCCATGTGACAGTAATAGGAGGTGACGGGTCCTCTTTATGGAGAGATCCGGGGTCTATAATCAATGTAAACATCCCATGTGACAGTAATAGGGGGTGATGGGTCCTCTTTATGGAGAGATCCGGGGTCTATAATGAATGTAAACATCCCATGTGACGGTAATAGGGAGTGACGGGTCCTTTTACGGAGAGATCCGGGGTCTATAATGAATGTAAACATCCCATGTGACAGTAATAGGAGGTGACGGGTCCTCTTTATGGAGAGATCCGGGGTCTATAATGAATGTAAACATCCCATGTGACAGTAATAGGGGGTGATGGGTCCTCTTTATGGAGAGATCCGGGGTCTATAATGAATGTAAACATCCCATGTGACAGTAATAGGAGGTGACGGGTCCTCTTTATGGAGAGATCCGGGGTCTATAATGAATGTAAACATCCCATGTGACAGTAATAGGAGGTGACGGGTCCTCTTTATGGAGAGATCCGGGGTCTATAATGAATGTAAACATCCCATGTGACAGTAATAGGAGGTGACGGGTCCTCTTTATGGAGAGATCCGGGGTCTATAATGAATGTAAACATCCCATGTGACAGTAATAGGAGGTGACGGGTCCTCTTTATGGAGAGATCCGGGGTCTATAATGAATGTAAACATCCCATGTGACAGTAATAGGAGGTGACGGGTCCTCTTTATGGAGAGATCCGGGGTTTATAATGAATGTAAACATCCCATGTGACAGTAATAGGAGGTGACGGGTCCTCTTTATGGAGAGATCCGGGGTCTATAATGAATGTAAACATCCCATGTGACAGTAATAGGAGGTGACGGGTCCTCTTTATGGAGAGATCCGGGGTCTATAATGAATGTAAACATCCCATGTGACAGTAATAGGAGGTGACGGGTCCTCTTTATGGAGAGATCCGGGGTCTATAATGAATGTAAACATCCCATGTGACAGTAATAGGAGGTGACGGGTCCTCTTTATGGAGAGATCCGGGGTCTATAATCAATGTAAACATCCCATGTGACAGTAATAGGGGGTGATGGGTCCTCTTTATGGAGAGATCCGGGGTCTATAATGAATGTAAACATCCCATGTGACGGTAATAGGGAGTGACGGGTCCTTTTACGGAGAGATCCGGGGTCTATAATGAATGTAAACATCCCATGTGACAGTAATAGGAGGTGACGGGTCCTCTTTATGGAGAGATCCGGGGTCTATAATGAATGTAAACATCCCATGTGACAGTAATAGGAGGTGACGGGTCCTCTTTATGGAGAGATCCGGGGTCTATAATGAATGTAAACATCCCATGTGACAGTAATAGGAGGTGACGGGTCCTCTTTATGGAGAGATCCGGGGTCTATAATGAATGTAAACATCCCATGTGACAGTAATAGGAGGTGACGGGTCCTCTTTATGGAGAGATCCGGGGTCTATAATGAATGTAAACATCCCATGTGACAGTAATAGGAGGTGACGGGTCCTCTTTATGGAGAGATCCGGGGTCTATAATCAATGTAAACATCCCATGTGACAGTAATAGGGGGTGATGGGTCCTCTTTATGGAGAGATCCGGGGTCTATAATGAATGTAAACATCCCATGTGACGGTAATAGGGAGTGACGGGTCCTTTTACGGAGAGATCCGGGGTCTATAATGAATGTAAACATCCCATGTGACAGTAATAGGAGGTGACGGGTCCTCTTTATGGAGAGATCCGGGGTCTATAATGAATGTAAACATCCCATGTGACAGTAATAGGAGGTGACGGGTCCTCTTTATGGAGAGATCCGGGGTCTATAATGAATGTAAACATCCCATGTGACAGTAATAGGAGGTGACGGGTCCTCTTTATGGAGAGATCCGGGGTCTATAATGAATGTAAACATCCCATGTGACAGTAATAGGAGGTGACGGGTCCTCTTTATGGAGAGATCCGGGGTCTATAATGAATGTAAACATCCCATGTGACAGTAATAGGAGGTGACGGGTCCTCTTTATGGAGAGATCCGGGGTCTATAATGAATGTAAACATCCCATGTGACAGTAATAGGAGGTGACGGGTCCTCTTTATGGAGAGATCCGGGGTCTATAATGAATGTAAACATCCCATGTGACAGTAATAGGAGGTGACGGGTCCTCTTTATGGAGAGATCCGGGGTCTATAATGAATGTAAACATCCCATGTGACAGTAATAGGAGGTGACGGGTCCTCTTTATGGAGAGATCCGGGGTTTATAATGAATGTAAACATCCCATGTGACAGTAATAGGAGGTGACGGGTCCTCTTTATGGAGAGATCCGGGGTCTATAATGAATGTAAACATCCCATGTGACAGTAATAGGAGGTGACGGGTCCTCTTTATGGAGAGATCCGGGGTCTATAATGAATGTAAACATCCCATGTGACAGTAATAGGAGGTGACGGGTCCTCTTTATGGAGAGATCCGGGGTCTATAATGAATGTAAACATCCCATGTGACAGTAATAGGAGGTGACGGGTCCTCTTTATGGAGAGATCCGGGGTCTATAATCAATGTAAACATCCCATGTGACAGTAATAGGGGGTGATGGGTCCTCTTTATGGAGAGATCCGGGGTCTATAATGAATGTAAACATCCCATGTGACGGTAATAGGGAGTGACGGGTCCTTTTACGGAGAGATCCGGGGTCTATAATGAATGTAAACATCCCATGTGACAGTAATAGGAGGTGACGGGTCCTCTTTATGGAGAGATCCGGGGTCTATAATGAATGTAAACATCCCATGTGACAGTAATAGGAGGTGACGGGTCCTCTTTATGGAGAGATCCGGGGTCTATAATGAATGTAAACATCCCATGTGACAGTAATAGGAGGTGACGGGTCCTCTTTATGGAGAGATCCGGGGTCTATAATGAATGTAAACATCCCATGTGACAGTAATAGGAGGTGACGGGTCCTCTTTATGGAGAGATCCGGGGTCTATAATGAATGTAAACATCCCATGTGACAGTAATAGGAGGTGACGGGTCCTCTTTATGGAGAGATCCGGGGTCTATAATCAATGTAAACATCCCATGTGACAGTAATAGGGGGTGATGGGTCCTCTTTATGGAGAGATCCGGGGTCTATAATGAATGTAAACATCCCATGTGACGGTAATAGGGAGTGACGGGTCCTTTTACGGAGAGATCCGGGGTCTATAATGAATGTAAACATCCCATGTGACAGTAATAGGAGGTGACGGGTCCTCTTTATGGAGAGATCCGGGGTCTATAATGAATGTAAACATCCCATGTGACAGTAATAGGAGGTGACGGGTCCTCTTTATGGAGAGATCCGGGGTCTATAATGAATGTAAACATCCCATGTGACAGTAATAGGAGGTGACGGGTCCTCTTTATGGAGAGATCCGGGGTCTATAATGAATGTAAACATCCCATGTGACAGTAATAGGAGGTGACGGGTCCTCTTTATGGAGAGATCCGGGGTCTATAATGAATGTAAACATCCCATGTGACAGTAATAGGAGGTGACGGGTCCTCTTTATGGAGAGATCCGGGGTCTATAATGAATGTAAACATCCCATGTGACAGTAATAGGGGGTGACGGGTCCTCTTTATGGAGAGATCCGGGGTCTATAATGAATGTAAACATCCCATGTGACAGTAATAGGAGGTGACGGGTCCTCTTTATGGAGAGATCCGGGGTCTATAATGAATGTAAACATCCCATGTGACAGTAATAGGAGGTGACGGGTCCTCTTTATGGAGAGATCCGGGGTCTATAATGAATGTAAACATCCCATGTGACAGTAATAGGAGGTGACGGGTCCTCTTTATGGAGAGATCCGGGGTCTATAATGAATGTAAACATCCCATGTGACAGTAATAGGAGGGGACGGGTCCTCTTTATGGAGAGATCCGGGGTCTATAATGAATGTAAACATCCCATGTGACAGTAATAGGAGGTGACGGGTCCTCTTTATGGAGAGATCCGGGGTCTATAATGAATGTAAACATCCCATGTGACAGTAATAGGGGGTGACGGGTCCTCTTTATGGAGAGATCCGGGGTCTATAATGAATGTAAACATCCCATGTGACAGTAATAGGAGGTGACGGGTCCTCTTTATGGAGAGATCCGGGGTCTATAATGAATGTAAACATCCCATGTGACAGTAATAGGAGGTGACGGGTCCTCTTTATGGAGAGATCCGGGGTCTATAATGAATGTAAACATCCCATGTGACAGTAATAGGGGGTGACGGGTCCTCTTTATGGAGAGATCCGGGGTCTATAATGAATGTAAACATCCCATGTGACAGTAATAGGAGGTGACGGGTCCTCTTTATGGAGAGATCCGGGGTCTATAATGAATGTAAACATCCCATGTGACAGTAATAGGAGGTGACGGGTCCTCTTTATGGAGAGATCCGGGGTCTATAATGAATGTAAACATCCCATGTGACAGTAATAGGAGGTGACGGGTCCTCTTTATGGAGAGATCCGGGGTCTATAATGAATGTAAACATCCCATGTGACAGTAATAGGAGGTGACGGGTCCTCTTTATGGAGAGATCCGGGGTCTATAATGAATGTAAACATCCCATGTGACAGTAATAGGAGGTGACGGGTCCTCTTTATGGAGAGATCCGGGGTTTATAATGAATGTAAACATCCCATGTGACAGTAATAGGAGGTGACGGGTCCTCTTTATGGAGAGATCCGGGGTCTATAATGAATGTAAACATCCCATGTGACAGTAATAGGAGGTGACGGGTCCTCTTTATGGAGAGATCCGGGGTCTATAATGAATGTAAACATCCCATGTGACAGTAATAGGAGGTGACGGGTCCTCTTTATGGAGAGATCCGGGGTCTATAATGAATGTAAACATCCCATGTGACAGTAATAGGGGGTGACGGGTCCTCTTTATGGAGAGATCCGGGGTCTATAATGAATGTAAACATCCCATGTGACAGTAATAGGAGGTGACGGGTCCTCTTTATGGAGAGATCCGGGGTCTATAATGAATGTAAACATCCCATGTGACAGTAATAGGAGGTGACGGGTCCTCTTTATGGAGAGATCCGGGGTCTATAATGAATGTAAACATCCCATGTGACAGTAATAGGAGGTGACGGGTCCTCTTTATGGAGAGATCCGGGGTCTATAATGAATGTAAACATCCCATGTGACAGTAATAGGAGGGGACGGGTCCTCTTTATGGAGAGATCCGGGGTCTATAATGAATGTAAACATCCCATGTGACAGTAATAGGAGGTGACGGGTCCTCTTTATGGAGATATCCGGGGTCTATAATGAATGTAAACATCCCATGTGACAGTAATAGGGGGTGACGGGTCCTCTTTATGGAGAGATCCGGGGTCTATAATGAATGTAAACATCCCATGTGACAGTAATAGGGGGTGACAGGTCCTCTTTATGGAGATATCCGGGGTCTATAATGAATGTAAACATCCCATGTGACAGTAATAGGGGGTGACGGGTCCTCTTTATGGAGAGATCCGGGGTCTATAATGAATGTAAACATCCCATGTGACAGTAATAGGAGGTGACGGGTCCTCTTTATGGAGAGATCCGGGGTCTATAATGAATGTAAACATCCCATGTGACAGTAATAGGAGGTGACGGGTCCTCTTTATGGAGAGATCCGGGGTCTATAATGAATGTAAACATCCCATGTGACAGTAATAGGGGGTGACGGGTCCTCTTTATGGAGAGATCCGGGGTCTATAATGAATGTAAACATCCCATGTGACAGTAATAGGAGGTGACGGGTCCTCTTTATGGAGAGATCCGGGGTCTATAATGAATGTAAACATCCCATGTGACAGTAATAGGAGGTGACGGGTCCTCTTTATGGAGAGATCCGGGGTCTATAATGAATGTAAACATCCCATGTGACAGTAATAGGAGGTGACGGGTCCTCTTTATGGAGAGATCCGGGGTCTATAATGAATGTAAACATCCCATGTGACAGTAATAGGAGGTGACGGGTCCTCTTTATGGAGAGATCCGGGGTCTATAATGAATGTAAACATCCCATGTGACAGTAATAGGAGGTGACGGGTCCTCTTTATGGAGAGATCCGGGGTTTATAATGAATGTAAACATCCCATGTGACAGTAATAGGAGGTGACGGGTCCTCTTTATGGAGAGATCCGGGGTCTATAATGAATGTAAACATCCCATGTGACAGTAA
Source organism: Lithobates pipiens (assembly GCF_037356315.1). Taxonomy (NCBI): domain Eukaryota; kingdom Metazoa; phylum Chordata; class Amphibia; order Anura; family Ranidae; genus Lithobates; species Lithobates pipiens. The sequence continues at coordinate 123,348 of NW_027507772.1, read as the reverse complement.
TAGGAGGTGACGGGTCCTCTTTATGGAGAGATCCGGGGTCTATAATGAATGTAAACATCCCATGTGACAGTAATAGGAGGTGACGGGTCCTCTTTATGGAGAGATCCGGGGTCTATAATGAATGTAAACATCCCATGTGACAGTAATAGGAGGTGACGGGTCCTCTTTATGGAGAGATCCGGGGTCTATAATCAATGTAAACATCCCATGTGACAGTAATAGGGGGTGATGGGTCCTCTTTATGGAGAGATCCGGGGTCTATAATGAATGTAAACATCCCATGTGACGGTAATAGGGAGTGACGGGTCCTTTTACGGAGAGATCCGGGGTCTATAATGAATGTAAACATCCCATGTGACAGTAATAGGAGGTGACGGGTCCTCTTTATGGAGAGATCCGGGGTCTATAATGAATGTAAACATCCCATGTGACAGTAATAGGGGGTGATGGGTCCTCTTTATGGAGAGATCCGGGGTCTATAATGAATGTAAACATCCCATGTGACAGTAATAGGAGGTGACGGGTCCTCTTTATGGAGAGATCCGGGGTCTATAATGAATGTAAACATCCCATGTGACAGTAATAGGAGGTGACGGGTCCTCTTTATGGAGAGATCCGGGGTCTATAATGAATGTAAACATCCCATGTGACAGTAATAGGAGGTGACGGGTCCTCTTTATGGAGAGATCCGGGGTCTATAATGAATGTAAACATCCCATGTGACAGTAATAGGAGGTGACGGGTCCTCTTTATGGAGAGATCCGGGGTCTATAATGAATGTAAACATCCCATGTGACAGTAATAGGAGGTGACGGGTCCTCTTTATGGAGAGATCCGGGGTTTATAATGAATGTAAACATCCCATGTGACAGTAATAGGAGGTGACGGGTCCTCTTTATGGAGAGATCCGGGGTCTATAATGAATGTAAACATCCCATGTGACAGTAATAGGAGGTGACGGGTCCTCTTTATGGAGAGATCCGGGGTCTATAATGAATGTAAACATCCCATGTGACAGTAATAGGAGGTGACGGGTCCTCTTTATGGAGAGATCCGGGGTCTATAATGAATGTAAACATCCCATGTGACAGTAATAGGAGGTGACGGGTCCTCTTTATGGAGAGATCCGGGGTCTATAATCAATGTAAACATCCCATGTGACAGTAATAGGGGGTGATGGGTCCTCTTTATGGAGAGATCCGGGGTCTATAATGAATGTAAACATCCCATGTGACGGTAATAGGGAGTGACGGGTCCTTTTACGGAGAGATCCGGGGTCTATAATGAATGTAAACATCCCATGTGACAGTAATAGGAGGTGACGGGTCCTCTTTATGGAGAGATCCGGGGTCTATAATGAATGTAAACATCCCATGTGACAGTAATAGGAGGTGACGGGTCCTCTTTATGGAGAGATCCGGGGTCTATAATGAATGTAAACATCCCATGTGACAGTAATAGGAGGTGACGGGTCCTCTTTATGGAGAGATCCGGGGTCTATAATGAATGTAAACATCCCATGTGACAGTAATAGGAGGTGACGGGTCCTCTTTATGGAGAGATCCGGGGTCTATAATGAATGTAAACATCCCATGTGACAGTAATAGGAGGTGACGGGTCCTCTTTATGGAGAGATCCGGGGTCTATAATCAATGTAAACATCCCATGTGACAGTAATAGGGGGTGATGGGTCCTCTTTATGGAGAGATCCGGGGTCTATAATGAATGTAAACATCCCATGTGACGGTAATAGGGAGTGACGGGTCCTTTTACGGAGAGATCCGGGGTCTATAATGAATGTAAACATCCCATGTGACAGTAATAGGAGGTGACGGGTCCTCTTTATGGAGAGATCCGGGGTCTATAATGAATGTAAACATCCCATGTGACAGTAATAGGAGGTGACGGGTCCTCTTTATGGAGAGATCCGGGGTCTATAATGAATGTAAACATCCCATGTGACAGTAATAGGAGGTGACGGGTCCTCTTTATGGAGAGATCCGGGGTCTATAATGAATGTAAACATCCCATGTGACAGTAATAGGAGGTGACGGGTCCTCTTTATGGAGAGATCCGGGGTCTATAATGAATGTAAACATCCCATGTGACAGTAATAGGAGGTGACGGGTCCTCTTTATGGAGAGATCCGGGGTCTATAATGAATGTAAACATCCCATGTGACAGTAATAGGAGGTGACGGGTCCTCTTTATGGAGAGATCCGGGGTCTATAATGAATGTAAACATCCCATGTGACAGTAATAGGAGGTGACGGGTCCTCTTTATGGAGAGATCCGGGGTCTATAATGAATGTAAACATCCCATGTGACAGTAATAGGAGGTGACGGGTCCTCTTTATGGAGAGATCCGGGGTTTATAATGAATGTAAACATCCCATGTGACAGTAATAGGAGGTGACGGGTCCTCTTTATGGAGAGATCCGGGGTCTATAATGAATGTAAACATCCCATGTGACAGTAATAGGAGGTGACGGGTCCTCTTTATGGAGAGATCCGGGGTCTATAATGAATGTAAACATCCCATGTGACAGTAATAGGAGGTGACGGGTCCTCTTTATGGAGAGATCCGGGGTCTATAATGAATGTAAACATCCCATGTGACAGTAATAGGAGGTGACGGGTCCTCTTTATGGAGAGATCCGGGGTCTATAATCAATGTAAACATCCCATGTGACAGTAATAGGGGGTGATGGGTCCTCTTTATGGAGAGATCCGGGGTCTATAATGAATGTAAACATCCCATGTGACGGTAATAGGGAGTGACGGGTCCTTTTACGGAGAGATCCGGGGTCTATAATGAATGTAAACATCCCATGTGACAGTAATAGGAGGTGACGGGTCCTCTTTATGGAGAGATCCGGGGTCTATAATGAATGTAAACATCCCATGTGACAGTAATAGGAGGTGACGGGTCCTCTTTATGGAGAGATCCGGGGTCTATAATGAATGTAAACATCCCATGTGACAGTAATAGGAGGTGACGGGTCCTCTTTATGGAGAGATCCGGGGTCTATAATGAATGTAAACATCCCATGTGACAGTAATAGGAGGTGACGGGTCCTCTTTATGGAGAGATCCGGGGTCTATAATGAATGTAAACATCCCATGTGACAGTAATAGGAGGTGACGGGTCCTCTTTATGGAGAGATCCGGGGTCTATAATCAATGTAAACATCCCATGTGACAGTAATAGGGGGTGATGGGTCCTCTTTATGGAGAGATCCGGGGTCTATAATGAATGTAAACATCCCATGTGACGGTAATAGGGAGTGACGGGTCCTTTTACGGAGAGATCCGGGGTCTATAATGAATGTAAACATCCCATGTGACAGTAATAGGAGGTGACGGGTCCTCTTTATGGAGAGATCCGGGGTCTATAATGAATGTAAACATCCCATGTGACAGTAATAGGAGGTGACGGGTCCTCTTTATGGAGAGATCCGGGGTCTATAATGAATGTAAACATCCCATGTGACAGTAATAGGAGGTGACGGGTCCTCTTTATGGAGAGATCCGGGGTCTATAATGAATGTAAACATCCCATGTGACAGTAATAGGAGGTGACGGGTCCTCTTTATGGAGAGATCCGGGGTCTATAATGAATGTAAACATCCCATGTGACAGTAATAGGAGGTGACGGGTCCTCTTTATGGAGAGATCCGGGGTCTATAATGAATGTAAACATCCCATGTGACAGTAATAGGGGGTGATGGGTCCTCTTTATGGAGGGATCGGGGATCTAAAATACCCCCCACCCCTCCTTTACACTTCAAAGTATTCACATCGCTGTTTTCAGCGATTCTGAATACTGTATTTTTTTTTTTAATTCGGCACCATTGGCAGCCGAGTAAACAGGAAGTGACGTCATGACATCGCTTCCGTGTTTACAATTAGGTGGCTGGAATGACGCCGCTTACGGCGTCATTCCCGTCCTTCGCCAGCCGCCAGAAGGGGCGGATCGTGCATCGGTGCTCCCGATTAACCGGGAGCCCCAGTAAGAGCGGCGGGAGGCGGCAGGAGGGGGGGGGGCGTCCCCTCCCGCTCCTCCAGCATAACAGCCGAGTGGCTTTTAGCAGCATCGATTGTTATGGCTGGAAAGCCGATCGCCCGCTCTAAAAAAACGGTACCGGGGATAATCATCCCGGTATAACCCCCGGAAGCCGAGGCCGCACATCTGCGTATGCTCGGCGGCAAGGGGTTAAATCCTTTGTGCACCAAAGTACAAGAGAGCAATTATTAGGTACTAACGAGGTGGTACACGACACCCACCCGACTCTGGACCTTCTTCCTGAGTGGTGCGGGCGGGGGAAGGAATCTGCATCTACTGACTGCATACCAGACGGCAGACCGCACTATATCTCAGAAATTCACCGATTTCGTGATTCCAGACCATCCAGCATTTTCTCTACTATGCATTTCGACCACGTTGATTAACCACTTAAGGACCACCGCATGTAAAAATACATCGGCAGAATGGCATGTACGGGCACAAGCACGTACCCGTATGTGCTTGCCTTCCAGTGGGTGGGGGGGTCCGATCGGACCCCCTCCCGCTGGATGCGGCGGTCCATTTCGCTTCAGGAGCGATCCGGGATGAGGGGATGGCCGTTGGTTTCTGGCCATCCCCTCTCAATCGCTCCTGGCGAATGAGAAGCTTCCCCCGCCTGTGTAGTGTAAACACAGGAAGGAGGAAGTGATGTCATTCTCCTCGGGGCAGTTAACCCTTTCACTAGCGATCACAGTATAAGTGTCACTGGTGACGCTGGTTAGCCAGTTAGTTATTTTTAGGTTCACCGCCAGGTTTTTATAGCGCCAGGGACCCCCATATACTACCCAATAATGGTTTTAACCCCCTGATTGCCCCTAGTTAACCCTTTCAGCAGCGATCACTGTATAAGTGTCACTGGTGACGCTGGTTAGCCAGTTAGTTATTTTGGTTCCCCGTCAGGTTTTTATATAGCGCCAGGGACCCCCATATACTACCTAATAAAGATTTTAACCCCCTGATTGCCCCTAGTTAACCCTTTCACCACTGATCACCGTATAAGTGTTACGGGTGACTCTGGTTAGTTTGCTTTTTATAGCATCAGGGCACCCACCATTTATTACCCAATAAAGGTTTAACCCCCTGATCACCCGGCAGGTGATATCAATTAGGTTTTAGGGTCAGATAGGGTCTGTGTCGCCCCAGGCAGTGCTAGGTTAGTGCCAGTACCGCTAACACCCACGCGCAAAGCATACACCTCCCGTAGTGGTATAGAATCTGAACAGATCAATATCTGATCTGATCAGATCTATACTAGCGTCCCCAGCAGTTTAGGGTTCGAAAAAAACGCATTGTTAGCGGGATCAGCCCAGATACCTGCTGGCACCTGCGTTTTGCCCCTCCGCCCAGCCCACCCAAGTGCAGTATCGATCGATCACTGTCACTTACAAAACACTAAACACATAACTGCAGCGATCGCAGAGTCAGGCCTGATCCCTGCCATCGCTAACAGGTTTTTTGGTAGCATTTTATATTTAAATCCGGAAGGCAGTGCTTGGTTTTCGGGGTCCCGTACGTGGCTAGGCTCCCAAAAAGTCCCCCACATGTGGTATCCCCGTACTCGGGAGAAGCAGCAGAATTTATTTTGGGGTGTAATTTGACTTCTGCCCATAGCATGTGTGAGCAATATATCATTTAGTGACAACTTTGTGCAAAAAAAAAAAAGTTTGTAATATTCCTGCAACTTGTGCAAAATATAAAATATTTCATGGACTCAACATGCCTCTCAGTAAATAGCTTGGGGTGTCTACTTTCCAAAATGGGGTCATTTGGGGGGTTTTGTGCTATTTTGGCATTTTATGGACTTCAAAGCTGTGATAGGTAGTGAGGAGTGAAATCAAACATTTGCACCCTTAGAAATCCTGAAGGCAGTGATTGGTTTTTGGGGTGCCGTGCGCGACTAGACTCCCAAAAAGTCCCACATATGTGGTATCTTCGTACTCAGGAGAAGCAGCAGAATTTATTTTGGGGTGCAATTCCACATATAACCATGGCATGTGTGAGCAATATATCATTTAGTGACAACTTTTTGTAAACTTTTTTTTTTGTGTCATTATTCAATAACTTGGGACAAAAAAAAAAAATTCAATGGGCTCAACATGCCCCTCAGCAATTTCCTTGGGGTGTCTACTTTCCAAAATGGGGTCATTTGGGGGGGGGGGTTTGTACTGCCCTGCCATTTTAGCACCTCAAGAAATGAGATATGCCGTCATAAATTAAAAGCTGTGTAAATTCCAGAAAATGTATTCTAGTTTGTAGACGCTATAACTTTTGCGCAAACCAATAAATATTCGCTTATTGACATTTTTTTTTTACTAAAGACATGTGGCTGAATACATTTTGCCCTCAATGTATGACTAAAATTGAGTTTATTCGATTTTTCTTATAACAAAAAGTAGAAAATATCTTTTTTTTTCAAAATTTTCATTATTTTTCCTTTTATATCGTAAAAAATTAAAATCGCAGAGGCAATCAAATACCACCAAAAGAAAGCTCTATTTGTGGGAAGAAAAGGACGCAAATTTCGTTTGGGTGCAACATTGCATGACCGTGCAATTACCAGTTAAAGCAGCGCAGTGCCAAATTGTAAAAAGACCTCTGGTCCTAAGGCTGACAAATCCCTACTACGCCACTTAGTGAATGCAGCGAAGTCCCTCCATTCCCCTACTATGGAAACAACAGAACCCGCCAACTATAGCGATGTGGTGGGAAAAAAGTAGAAGATATAAAGAAGATGGAAGACTTGATAATGACAGCGACCGACGTATAAGAAAACCTGGAATCTATTCAAATACTCAGAAGAAGGTAAATCTCTCTTTAACCCCTTTGCCGCCCGCCAATTGTCAAATGACGGCGGCAAGGTGGTTTCAAAATCCTGACCCGGGCGTCATAGGACATCCTCAGGATTTTGAGCCTCTGCGTGCCCCCGGGGGCGCGGATCACGGTGATCGTTGTTGCGGGGGGTCAGTCTCACACACCGCAACTACGACGGAGACTCTTTACCACGTGATCAGTTGTGTCCAATCACGGCTGATCACAGTGTAAATAGGAAGAGCTGGTGATCGGCTTTTCCTCACTCGTGTCTGTCAGACGTGAGTAGAGGAGAGCCGATCGGCTGCTCCTCTGACAGGGGGGGTCTGTGCTGATCGATTATCAGCGCAGCCCCCCCCCCAAGGATGCCCACACTGGACCACCAGGAACGCCACCAGACCACCAGGGATGCCCAGGACCAGGTATGCCACCTTAGACCAACAGGGATGCCAGTCAGTGCCCACAATGGATGCCAATCAGTTCCCACAATGGATGCCAATCAGTGCCCACAATGGGCATCACTGGCATGCATTATTGTTTGGCACTGATTGGCATCCATCAGTACAAAACGAAGCGACATTGCATTGCATATCAGTGCCCATCTGTGTCGCATATCAGTGCTCATCCGTGCCACCTATGAGTGTCGCCTATCAGTGCCCATCTGTGCCACCTATGAGTGTCGCCTATCAGTGCCCATCTGTGCCACCTATCAGTGCCTCCTATCCATGCCCATTCATGCCACCTATCCATGCCCATTCATGCCGCCTATCCATGCCCATTCATGCCACCTATCCATGCCCATTCATGCCACCTATCCATGCCCATCAATGCCACATATCAGTGCCACTTCATTGGTGCCAGCTCATCAGTGCCGCCTTATCAGTGCCCGTCAGTGCAGCCCCATCAGTGAAGGAGAAACTTACTTATTTACAAAGTTTTGAAACTGAAACAACAAAAAAAAAAACATATTTTTTTTTCCAAATTTTCGGTCTTTTTTTTATTTGTTTAGCAAAAAATAAACCCCCCCAGAGGTGATAAAATACCACCAAAGGAAATCTCTATTTGTGGGAAGAAAATGATAAAAATGTCATTTGGGTACAGAGTTGTATGACCGCGTAATTGTCATTCAAAATGCGAGAGCGATGAAAGCTGAAAATTGGCCTGGGCAGGAAGGGGGCGAAAGTGCCCCCCCCTGGTATTGTAGTGGTTAATGCATAAACAATGAAAGGTAATAAAGTAAGATATCCTTACTAGGGTACCATAGGACACAACTCAACCCGGTCACCCCCCCCCCCCCCCAAATTATTCCCCCTCCCCCCTCTGCTATTCTCTCTCTACTAACCTTCCTCCTCGCTCTTCCTGGGTATTTATACACCTAATTTACACAATAAATGTCACTGGAAATAGAAGTCGCTCCTCCGAAACATAAATGAATGAGGATATGTTTTACCACAACTAATTATCACATTGAGGCAATAAGAAACGGCATACATAGATATCCTAGGCTATGGAAGTTATACTGTATTATATATACTGATTTATTATTTGAGATATTTGGAAGGCTTCGTCCTCCACACAAACGTAAGACGTTGGAAATAGCCTTTGTTTCTCTTTATTCTATGGACCTTGTTCATTCCTTAAAACCTTAATAAAGATATATTTTAAAAAAAAAATGAATTATTGCTCTCGCTCTGACGATCGCGGCGATACCTCACATGTGTGATTTGAACACCGCTTACATATGCGGGCGCGACTTCCGTATGCGTTTTCTTTGCTGCGCGAGTTCGCGGGGACGGGGCCACTTTAGAAAATATATATATTTTTTTCTTATTCATTGTATTTATTTTTATATTAATAAATTATGTTTAAAAAAAAAAAAGAAAAAATTTGATTACTTTTATTGCTGTCACAAGGAATGTAAACATCCCATGTGACAGGTCCTCTTTATGGAGGGATCGAGGGGGGTGTCTAAAAGACCCCAAATCCCTCCTTTGCGCTTCAAAGTATTCAGATCGCTGTTTTCGAGGATTCTGAATACTGTATATTTTTTTTTTATATCCGGCGCCATTGGCAGCCGAGTAAACAGGAAGTGAGGTTGTGACTTTACAATCAGGAGACTGGAATGACGCCGCTTCCAGTCTGTCTCTACCCGCTGGAAGTGGCAGTTGGTGAATCGGGTCGCCCGGTGGGACGGGAGGTCCGGAAAAGAGCGGCGGGAGGGGGGGGACGTCCCCTCCCGCTCCTCCAGGATAACAATCGAGAGGCTTTTAGCCGCATTGGTTGTAATCCCTGGAAAGCCGATCGCCGGCTCTAAAAAACGGTACCGGGATGATGCCTGCAGCTGCGGACATCATCCCGGTATAACCCCTGAAATCGGAGTGCGCACATCTGCGTACGCTCGGCGGGAAGGGGTTATTAAACAATACTCACAAGTATTTGAGAGAAGGGAATCATATAGTACTACCGCATGCCAGCCAGCAGGCGTGATGACGTCACTGGAGCATTAGGGTTAGGATTAATGGCACCCTGCCGTGTTTGTCCTTGTGTCCCTTCTATTTGGGAGCTCTGTTGGTTACTCCGGATGCTGGTGAATGATTTTGGCTGCATTGTGGCTCAGGCAGTCGGTCGCTCTTTATATGCTGCAGAATTTGGAGATCGTATTTACCTTATTCATCTTGTGAAGGGTTTGAGCACTTTGGGGGTGTGGCACACTGAAGCTGGGAGTTTGGGCACTTTGGGGGTGTGGCACACTGAAACCCGGGAATTTGGGCACTTTGGGGGTGTGGCACACTGAAGCTGGGAGTTTGGGCACTTTGGGGGTGTGGCACACTGAAACCCGGGAATTTGGGCAATTTGGGGGTGTGGCACACTGAAGCCGGAAGTTTGGACACTTTGGGGGTGTGGCACACTGAAGCTGGGAGTTTGGGCACTTTGGGGGTGTGGCACACTGAAGTCGGGAGTTTGGACACTTTGGGGGTGTGGCACACTGAAATCCGGGAGTTTGGGCAATTTGGGGGTGTGGCACACTGAAGCCAGGAGTTTGGGCACTTTGGGGGTGTGGCACATTGAAGTCGGGAGTTTGGGCACTTTGGGGGTGTGGCACATTGAAGTCGGGAGTTTGGGCACTTTGGGGGTGTGGCACACTGAATCCGGGAGTTTGAGCACTTTGGGGGTGTGGCACACTGAAATCGGGAGTTTGGACACTTTGGGGGTGTAACACACTGAAGTCGGGAGTTTGGGCACTTTGGGGGTGTGGCACACTGAACTCGGGAGTTTGGGCAATTTGGGGGTGTGGCACACTGAAGTCGGGAGTTTGGACACTTTGGGGGTGTGGCACACTGAAGTCAGGAGTTTGAGCACTTTGGGGGTGTGGTACACTGAAGTCGGGAGTTTGGGCACTTTGGGGGTGTAACACACTGAAGTCGGGAGTTTGGGCACTTTGGGGGTGTGGCACACTGAAGCCGGGAGTTTGGGCACTTTGGGGGTGTAACACACTGAAGTCGGGAGTTTGGGCACTTTGGGGGTGTGGCACACTGAAGCCGGGAGTTTGGGCACTTTGGGGGTGTGGCACACTGAAGTCGGAAGTTTGAGCACTTTGGGGGTGTGGCACACTGAAGCCGGGAGTTTGGGCACTTTGGGGGTGTGGCACATTGAAACCGGGAGTTTGAGCACTTTGGGGGTATAGCACACTGAAACGTTGAGTTTGGGCACTTTGGGGGTGTGGCACACTGAAGCTGGGAGTTTGGGCACTTTGGGGGTGTGGCACACTGAAGTCGGGAGTTTGGACACTTTGGGGGTGTGGCACACTGAAATCCGGGAGTTTGGGCAAATTGGGGGTGTGGCACACTGAAGCCAGGAGTTTGGGCACTTTGGGGGTGTGGCACATTGAAGTCGGGAGTTTGGGCACTTTGGGGGTGTGGCACATTGAAGTCGGGAGTTTGGGCACTTTGGGGGTGTGGCACACTGAAGCCGGGAGTTTGAGCACTTTGGGGGTGTGGCACACTGAAATCGGGAGTTTGGACACTTTGGGGGTGTAACACACTGAAGTCGGGAGTTTGGGCACTTTGGGGGTGTGGCACACTGAACTCGGGAGTTTGGGCAATTTGGGGGTGTGGCACACTGAAGTCGGGAGTTTGGGCACTTTGGGGGTGTGGCACACTGAAGCCGGAAGTTTGGACACTTTGGGGGTGTGGCACACTGAAGTCGGGAGTTTGAGCACTTTGGGGGTGTGGTACACTGAAGTCGGGAGTTTGGGCACTTTGGGGGTGTAACACACTGAAGTCGGGAGTTTGGGCACTTTGGGGGTGTGGCACACTGAAGCCGGGAGTTTGGGCACTTTGGGGGTGTGGCACACTGAAGCCGGGAGTTTGGGCACTTTGGGGGTGTGGCACATTGAAGCCGGGAGTTTGAGCACTTTGGGGGTGTAGCACACTGAAACGTTGAGTTTGGGCACTTTGGGGGTGTGGCACACTGAAGTCGGGAGTTTGGGCACTTTGGGGGTGTGGCACACTGAAGCCGGGAGTTTGAGCACTTTGGGGGTGTAGCACACTGAAGCCGGGAGTTTGGGCACTTTGGGGGTGTGGCACACTGAAGCCGGGAGTTTGGGCACTTTGGGGGTGTGGCACACTGAAGTCGGGAGTATGGACACTTTGGGGGTGTGGCACATTGAAGTCGGGAGTTTGGGCACTTTGGGGGTGTGGCACACTGAAGTCGGGAGTTTGGGCACTTTGGGGGTGTAACACACTGAAGTCGGGAGTTTGGGCACTTTGGGGGTGTGGCACACTGAATTCGGGAGTTTGGGCACTTTGGGGGTGTGGCACACTGAAGCCGGGAGTTTGGGCACTTTGGGGGTGTGGCACATTGAAGTCGGGAGTTTGGGCACTTTGGGGGTGTGGCACATTGAAGTCGGGAGTTTGGGCACTTTGGGGGTGTGGCACATTGAAGTCGGGAGTATGGACACTTTGGGGGTGTGACACACTGAAGTCGGGAGTTTGGACACTTTGGGGGTGTGGCACACTGAAGTCGGGAGTTTGGACACTTTGGGGGTGTGGCACACTGAAATCCGGGAGTTTGGGCAATTTGGGGGTGTGGCACACTGAAGCCAGGAGTTTGGGCACTTTGGGGGTGTGGCACATTGAAGTCGGGAGTTTGGGCACTTTGGGGGTGTGGCACATTGAAGTCGGGAGTTTGGGCACTTTGGGGGTGTGGCACACTGAATCCGGGAGTTTGAGCACTTTGGGGGTGTGGCACACTGAAATCGGGAGTTTGGACACTTTGGGGGTGTAACACACTGAAGTCGGGAGTTTGGGCACTTTGGGGGTGTGGCACACTGAACTCGGGAGTTTGGGCAATTTGGGGGTGTGGCACACTGAAGTCGGGAGTTTGGGCACTTTGGGGGTGTGGCACACTGAAGCCGGAAGTTTGGACACTTTGGGGGTGTGGCACACTGAAGTCAGGAGTTTGAGCACTTTGGGGGTGTGGTACACTGAAGTCGGGAGTTTGGGCACTTTGGGGGTGTAACACACTGAAGTCGGGAGTTTGGGCACTTTGGGGGTGTGGCACACTGAAGCCGGGAGTTTGGGCACTTTGGGGGTGTAACACACTGAAGTCGGGAGTTTGGGCACTTTGGGGGTGTGGCACACTGAAGCCGGGAGTTTGGGCACTTTGGGGGTGTGGCACACTGAAGTCGGAAGTTTGAGCACTTTGGGGGTGTGGCACACTGAAGCCGGGAGTTTGGGCACTTTGGGGGTGTGGCACATTGAAACCGGGAGTTTGAGCACTTTGGGGGTGTAGCACACTGAAACGTTGAGTTTGGGCACTTTGGGGGTGTGGCACACTGAAGCTGGGAGTTTGGGCACTTTGGGGGTGTGGCACACTGAAGTCGGGAGTTTGGACACTTTGGGGGTGTGGCACACTGAAATCCGGGAGTTTGGACACTTTGGGGGTGTGGCACACTGAAGCCAGGAGTTTGGGCACTTTGGGGGTGTGGCACATTGAAGTCGGGAGTTTGGGCACTTTGGGGGTGTGGCACACTGAAGCCGGGAGTTTGAGCACTTTGGGGGTGTGGCACACTGAAATCGGGAGTTTGGACACTTTGGGGGTGTAACACACTGAAGTCGGGAGTTTGGGCACTTTGGGGGTGTGGCACACTGAACTCGGGAGTTTGGGCAATTTGGGGGTGTGGCACACTGAAGTCGGGAGTTTGGGCACTTTGGGGGTGTGGCACACTGAAGCCGGAAGTTTGGACACTTTGGGGGTGTGGCACACTGAAGTCGGGAGTTTGAGCACTTTGGGGGTGTGGTACACTGAAGTCGGGAGTTTGGGCACTTTGGGGGTGTAACACACTGAAGTCGGGAGTTTGGGCACTTTGGGGGTGTGGCACACTGAAGCCGGGAGTTTGGGCACTTTGGGGGTGTGGCACACTGAAGCCGGGAGTTTGGGCACTTTGGGGGTGTGGCACATTGAAGCCGGGAGTTTGAGCACTTTGGGGGTGTAGCACACTGAAACGTTGAGTTTGGGCACTTTGGGGGTGTGGCACACTGAAGTCGGGAGTTTGGGCACTTTGGGGGTGTGGCACACTGAAGCCGGGAGTTTGAGCACTTTGGGGGTGTAGCACACTGAAGCCGGGAGTTTGGGCACTTTGGGGGTGTGGCACACTGAAGCCGGGAGTTTGGGCACTTTGGGGGTGTGGCACACTGAAGTCGGGAGTATGGACACTTTGGGGGTGTGGCACATTGAAGTCGGGAGTTTGGGCACTTTGGGGGTGTGGCACACTGAAGTCGGGAGTTTGGGCACTTTGGGGGTGTAACACACTGAAGTCGGGAGTTTGGGCACTTTGGGGGTGTGGCACACTGAAGTCGGGAGTTTGGGCACTTTGGGGTTGTGGCACATTGAAGTCGGGAGTTTGGGCACTTTGGGGGTGTGGTACACTGAAGTCGGGAGTTTGAGCACTTTGGGGTTGTGGCACATTGAAGTCGGGAGTTTGGGCACTTTGGGGGTGTAACACACTGAAGTCGGGAGTTTGGGCACTTTGGGGGTGTGGCACACTGAAGTCGGGAGTTTGGGCACTTTGGGGTTGTGGCACATTGAAGTCGGGAGTTTGGGCAATTTGGGGGTGTGGCACACTGAAGTCGGGAGTTTGGGCACTTTGGGGGTGTAACACACTGAAGTCGGGAGTTTGGGCACTTTGGGGGTGTGGCACATGGAAGCGGGAGTTTGGGCACTTTGGGGGTGTGGCACACGGAAGCGGGAGTTTGGGCACTTTGGGGGTGTGGCACACGGAAGCGGGAGTTTGGGCACTTTGGGGGTGTGGCACACTGAAGTCAGGAGTTTGGGCAATTTGGGGGTGTGGCACACTAAAGTCGGGAGTTTGGGCAATTTGGGGGTGTGGCACACTGAAGCCGGGAGTTTGGACACTTTGGGGGTGTGGCACACTGAAGTCGGGAGTTTGGGCACTTTCGGGGTGTGGCACACTGAAGCCGGGAGTTTTAGCACTTTGGGGTGTGACACACTGAAGTCGGGAGTTTGGGCACTTTGGGGGTGTGGCACACTGAAGTCGGGAGTTTGGACACTTTGGGGGTGTGGCACACTGAAGTCAGGAGTTTGGGCAATTTGGGGGTGTGGCACACTGAAGTCGGGAGTTTGGACACTTTGGGGGTGTGGCACACTGAAGTCAGGAGTTTGGGCAATTTGGGGGTGTGGCACACTGAAGTCGGGAGTTTGGGCAATTTGGGGGTGTGGCACACTGAAGTCGGGAGTTTGGGCAATTTGGGGGTGTGGCACACTGAAGCCGGGAGTTTGGGCAATTTGGGGGTGTGGCACACTGAATCCGGGAGTTTGGGCACTTTGGGGGTGTGGCATACTGAAGCCGGGAGTTTGGGCAATTTGGGGGTGTGGCACACTGAAGCCGGGAGTTTGGGCACTTTGGGGGTGTGGCACACTGAAGCCGGGAGTTTGGGCACTTTGGGGGTGTGGCACATTGAAGCCAGGAGTTTGGACACTTTGGGGGTGTGGCACACTGAAGCCGGGAGTTTGGGCACTTTGGGGGTGTGACACACTGAAGTCGGGAGTTTGGGCACTTTGGGGGTGTGGCACATGGAAGCGGGAGTTTGGGCACTTTGGGGGTGTGGCACACTGAATCCGGGAGTTTGGGCACTTTGGGGGTGTGGCATACTGAAGCCGGGAGTTTGGGCAATTTGGGGGTGTGGCACACTGAAGCCGGGAGTTTGGGCACTTTGGGGGTGTGGCACACTGAAGCCGGGAGTTTGGGCACTTTGGGGGTGTGGCACATTGAAGCCAGGAGTTTGGACACTTTGGGGGTGTGGCACACTGAAGCCGGGAGTTTGGGCACTTTGGGGGTGTGACACACTGAAGTCGGGAGTTTGGGCACTTTGGGGGTGTGGCACATGGAAGCGGGAGTTTGGGCACTTTGGGGGTGTGGCACACGGAAGCGGGAGTTTGGGCACTTTGGGGGTGTGGCACACGGAAGCGGGAGTTTGGGCACTTTGGGGGTGTGGCACACGGAAGCGGGAGTTTGGGTATCTCCCTCCCTATGCGGTGTGTCACCTGACGTCACTCATATTAGTTATTTGCACCAAAACTGACCAATTAGATGACTTGACCCATTTTTCCTGACGCAGCGCCGCCCAGCACAACGTATGTGACAAGCAACCCATCAGCAGGGCACGTTCCAGGTGTTGCTCGGGGACAATTCTATTGGAAGATGATATATTGAGGTAGGTACTCTATGTACTTGTTGGGATCAGCACACAATATGCCGCAAACACTTCCTGAGAACATCATTACCTGCCCACTGACTCTCCCTGCAAGCCTGATTTTACCTTTCAGCTGAGGTGGAGCGGAAGAATATGCGATGGGTTATGGGAGGAATAGGTATATTTGTCGGGAGTCCCGGCCTGCGATGCCGGCAGTGTGCTCAGTGCAGTCTGTGTATTGCAGGATACGGAGGAATGGACTGCTGGGACTTGTAGTTACTCACCACCCGTCCTCTAATGCAGAAGGATTGGATGTGTAGAAGGCCTGGAGTCCGGTCCTCGGCTGCACAGATATGACGCCTCTCCTTATAATAGACTGACACAGACAACTGCGAAATGTTTACCGCCAGCTGTCAGAATTACGCCGGATCCGGCCGGATATCGCATTACGCCGGGACCAGAACGCGGCTTTAGTCTGTATTGGGGGGAGATTTACTAAAACTGGAGAGTGCAAAATCTGCAGCTCTGTGGAGAAACCAATCAGCTTCCAGGATTTTTAGTCAACTCTTCATTAACCCCTTCAGCCCCCCCCCCCCCCCCCGGACCATTTTGCTGGCTTGAGACCAGACCACTTTTTTTGCGATTCGGCGCTGCGTCGCTTTAACTGACAATTGCGCGGTCGTGCGACGTGGCTCCCAAACAAAATTGGCATCATTTTTTTCTCCCACAAATAGAGCTTTCTTTTGGTGGTATTTGATCACCTCGGCGGTTTTTATTTTTTGCGCTATAAACAAAAATAGAGCGACAATTTTGAAAAAAAAAACACATTTTTTACTTTTTGCTATAATAAATATCCCCCAAAAATATATAAAAAAAAAAACATTTTTTTTCCCTCAGTTTAGGCCGATACGTATTCTTCTACATATATTTGGTAAAAAAAAAATCGCAATAAGCGATTATTGATTGGTTTGCGCAAAAGTTATAGCATTTACAAAATAGGGGATAGTTTTATAGCATTTTTATTAATAATTTTTTTTTTTACTATTAATGGCGGCGATCAGCGATTTTTATTGTGACTGCGACATTGTGGCGGACACATCGGACATTTTTGGGACCATTGTCATTTATACAGCAATCAGTGCTATACAAATGCAGTGATTCCTGTGTAAATGACACTGGCAGTGAAGGGGTTAACCAGTGGGTGGCAGTGTAGGGGTTAACTGTTCCTAGGGGCGTGTTACTAACCGTGGGGGGGGCTGGGCTTTAATTTAGTGAACACTGATCTCTGCTCCAATCACATGGAGCAGAGATTAGCGTCACTAGTTGCTAGGCAGAACGGGGAGATGCTGTTTACAACGGCATCTCTCCGTTCAGCCGCCCCGTGAGACGATCGCGGGTATGCAAGTGGCGATCGAGTCCGCGTGACCCGCGACTGGACTCACAGGGGGTCCCCGACCGGCGTGCTCGCGATGGCAGTGCGGCATTAAAGATTGGACGTACCTTGTACGCCAATATGCCTGCCCGTGAATGAAATGAATGAAATACTTGTATAGCGCACAATGCGAACTGAATCGCCTCTAGGCGCTGCCATTCTGCCGCCGTACATCGGCGTGCGCCGGTCGGGAACACGGTTAAACAAGCTGAAGTTAAAACCCGATTTGCTCTCATGCAGAACTGCCCCAGATTCCACACTCTCCAGTTTTAGTAAATCCCCCCCCCCCCCCCCATTGCTTCTTCTGGGCTCTGTACATCACAAATTTGTTGCATCTCCGTGCTGCTGATCTCCAGTGGCCTCTTTGCTGACATTTCCTGTCTGGAAAAATACGTTCCCTCATTTACATTGAATGTCTGTTAGTGAACCCGAGGAGAAGGAATATGAAGCTGGTACCAGGTGGGTTGGAATAACACTGTCTATGGTGGATACTATCAAGGCCACTTACCTTTTATGTGCACCATCCATGTATATTCTACACATGGAACACACGTCCCCTTCCTGTAGACCGGACACCAAGGGGAAGCCTTGGATGATATTACTAAAGCAGGTAAAGAGGTCTGATGATAGAAAGAATACAGACATGTTATTATACAGGCAGGGCCGTCTTTAATATTGAGTGGACGGTGGACCATGGGCAAATATTTTCTTGGGGCCCCTCCCCCCATTCAATTTCACTCTCCACCTGCTCTTAGACATACAATAAATAGCAGCTAGACTTAAAATCAGTTTATTATATCGGATCAGGGAGCAGTTGTGTTTGGTTGCCAGCGGTTACAGCATATAATTACTGCTTACTGACTGGTTGCTAGAGGTTACAGCACACGTTTCGGCTCATTGATTAGTTGCTAGAGGTTACAGCACACGTTTCGGCTCATTGATTAGTTGCTAGAGGTTACAGCACACGTTTCGGCTCATTGATTAGTTGCCAGAGGTTACAGCACACGTTTCGGCTCATTGATTAGTTGCTAGAGGTTACAGCACACGTTTCGGCTCATTGATTAGTTGCTAGAGGTTACAGCACACGTTTCGGCTCATTGATTAGTTGCTAGAGGTTACAGCACACGTTTCGGCTCATTGATTCGTTGCTAGAGGTTACAGCACACGTTTCGGCTCATTGATTCGTTGCTAGAGGTTACAGCACACGTTTCGGCTGATTGATTCGTTGCTAGAGGTTACAGCACACGTTTCGGCTCATTGATTAGTTGCTAGAGGTTACAGCACACGTTTCGGCTCATTGATTAGTTGCTAGAGGTTACAGCACACGTTTCGGCTCATTGATTAGTTGCCAGAGGTTACAGCACACGTTTCGGCTCATTGATTAGTTGCTAGAGGTTACAGCACACGTTTCGGCTCATTGATTAGTTGCTAGAGGTTACAGCACACGTTTCGGCTCATTGATTAGTTGCTAGAGGTTACAGCACACGTTTCGGCTCATTGATTCGTTGCTAGAGGTTACAGCACACGTTTCGGCTCATTGATTCGTTGCTAGAGGTTACAGCACACGTTTCGGCTGATTGATTCGTTGCTAGAGGTTACAGCACATGTTTTGGCTCATTGATTAGTTGCTAGAGGTTACAGCACACGTTTCGGCTCATTGATTAGTTGCTAGAGGTTACAGCACACGTTTCGGCTCATTGATTAGTTGCTAGAGGTTACAGCAAATGATTTCTTCTTGTTAATTGGTTGCTAGAGATTACTGTACAATATTACTGCTCACTGATTGGTTGCTAGAGGTTACAGCACATCATCTCCTCAATGCAGGGGTGCATGATATACATATGCCACTTTTATTTACATATCAATGCCACCAGCCACAGCTATTTACTTATGAATGCCACCACTATTTACATATGAATGCTGGTTATTTACATGTAAACACAGGGTCTGCAGGTGAGTCAGCTGTACACAACAATAAGGCAGAGCTGGGCAGTGTTAGTAGCAGCACTTCACACCGAGATATTAGGACACAGCACAGGACTAAAACTTCAAAGGACAAGGGAATTTAAACTGGGATAGTTGGCAAGTATGAGGCAGCTGCTTTGGGGCCCCACAACAATGACAGGGCCCAGGGCAGATGCCCCTTTTGCCCTGCCTTAGAAATGGCCCTTTATACAGGATTTATAGAGCGCCAACAGTTTGCGCAGCGCTTTACAACATGAGAGCAGACAGTACAGTTACAATACAAATCAATACAGGAGGGATCAGAGGGCCCTGATCCTCAGAGCTTACAATCTAGAAGGGAGGGTCAGGTTGAAACAAAAGGTAATAACTGTGGGGGGATGAGCTGATGGAGAAAATGAAAATACAGTGGTTAGGTGGGGGAGAGGAGGCTTCTCTGGAGAGAAGGGTTTTCGGGGATCGTCTAAAAGCTACTAAAGTAGGAGATCGGCGGAGAGATTGGGGTAGGGAGTTCCATAGGAGAGGCTTTGGAGATGAGCATGGGAGGAGGTGACGAGGGACATCCAGAGCAGAAGGTCTTGAGAGGAACGTGGACCATGTGCTCCAGTGTTATTGGGACATTCCGTAGTATGGAGACCAAGGACATCCACCAGTGTGGATCCCATTCTGGGGACGTCCGCCAAGAGATGGCAAATCTATGGATTCCAGGTCTTTGAAGTCGTGGCAGTCTGGGATGGTGAGCCAGTGGAAGACTTCTGGAAAATTGCCCTCTGATGCTTAACATATGTAGCGCTGGTTCCTGACGAGCCGGCGCTGTGGTTTTTTTTTTTTCAAAGTAAATTTTCCTGAAACCACAGTTGGGTTTTGGGGCTAATTTTCTAAATTTCTGGTTTCAGTGCCAGTCTAATTGGGTTGCACTGGGTTCTCCTTTCCCTGCCACCGCTGGCAAGGGTAAGAACGCAGTCTAGCTGGGTGTATTGAATGCCACTGTTCTTTCGGGAAGCAGCCCAGTGGGAGTGTTCCCCTGCTGTGCATTCTGGGAGGTGGTATTTAAAGTGGTTGTAAACCCTTACAAACCACTGTGACCTACAGGTAAGCCTAGATTAAGGCCTAGATTAAGGCTTACCTGTAGGTTCAAACAAAATCTCCTAAACATATATGGTTTAGGAGATATTTGCCCGAAAACGGGCACCGCTGTCTACGGCGCATGCGCCGTAGACAGCGGCGCGCAGGCGCACTGAGCGCGGCATTTCCAAGAATGGAGCTGCCGCGCGTGTCGACTCCCGTGTGCATGCGCGGGAGTGACGTCATCGCGGCTTCGCCGAATGACAGCGGCGGAGCTGCGAGACACCACCAACAAGATGGATGCGCCGGACTACAGGGGACAGCGGTGACTTCGCTGGCTCCTGTGTCAGGTAAGTGACACATAATGGACTACTATGCGATGCGATGCGATGCGATGCACAGTAGTCCATTATGCTTTACCTTTGCAGGGAATGAAAGAGGAAGTAACACTCATCAGGGTTTACTTCCTCTTTAAGGTACTGACATCACATGCTTTGTGTGTTCCGTTCCAGTGTGATTATTTTCTGTCTGTTTGGTTCTGGT
Source organism: Lithobates pipiens (assembly GCF_037356315.1). Lineage (NCBI taxonomy): Eukaryota > Metazoa > Chordata > Amphibia > Anura > Ranidae > Lithobates > Lithobates pipiens. The sequence continues at coordinate 102,758 of NW_027507772.1, read as the reverse complement.
CCTCCTGACCAGCCCCATGGCCCCCCTTTCTGGTTTCAGTGCCAGTCTAGTTGGGTTGCACTGGGTTCTCCTTTGCCGCAGGTGTCCCTGCCGCCGCCGACAAGGGTAAGAACGCAGTCTAGCTGGGTGTATTGAATGCCACTGTTCTTTCGGAAGCAGCCCAGCGGGAGTGTTCCCCTGCTGTGCATTCTGGGAGGTGGTATTTAAGGTACTGACATCACATGCTTTGTGTGTTCCGTTCCAGTGTGAATATTTTCTGTCTGCTTGGTTCTGGTCCTCCTGACCAGCCTCCATGGCCCTCCTGGCCTGGGGTGCGGAACCATGCATTCCGTGCCTTGGGGGCCGGCTAGCCTGAGGCAACGCAACTGCAGGGACAGGCCTGAATGGATCTCGGGGGGGCCTATTGATCCAAAGGTGGTCCGGTGCCGTCTCATCTAAGGGGGAGACCCAGCGACTGGAGAAGCACCCCAGGGGAGGACTCTTCAGGAGAAGGCCGCGCACAAGGCTGGCTTCTCTGAAGGAGCCTGGAGGCTCAGTTGAAGGACACTTCATGGATCTTCACTCATACGGTATCGCCGGACCGGCTGAGAGATACCGGTACCGTATGATAGCTCTTTACATTTGTCTACGTCCCTCAGTAACGCTCAAATATTCTACGCTCAAGTCTGCGGCAGAGACTTTGCTTAAAGGGGTTGTAAAGGTAAATATTTTTTCACCTTAATGCATTCTATGCATTAAAGCAGAGCTCCACCCTAAAGTGGACCTTCCACTCATCGGAACCCTCCCCCCCTCCGGCGCCACAATTGGCACCTTTCAGGGGGGAGGGGGGTGCAGATACCTGTACAGTACAGGTATCTGCATCCACTTCCGGGATAGCTCTCTGCGGAAAGGGGCGTAGATTACGCCCCTTTCCGCAAGTGCCCGCCCCTTTCCGCACGTGCCCCGCTGCCTGCTGGGAAACACACAGATCCCAGAGACAGCGGGGACCATCCTTATTGCGCAGCGTGACTCGCGCATGCACAGTAGGGAACCGGGAAATGAAGCCGAAAGGCTCCACTTCCTGATTCCCATACCCAAGATGGCGGCGGCAGCACCCGAGAGACGATCGAGAGATCGGCTTCGGGTGCCGACATCGCGGGCGCGCTGGACAGGTAAGTGTCACTATTTGAAAAGTCAGCAGCTGCAGTATTTGTAGCCGCTGGCTTTTAAAAAAAAAAACGCGGAGTCCCGGCGGACTCCCGCTTTAAGTTGAAAAAACATCTGACACTGCCGGCGCCCCCCAGCCCCTCCGTTTTACTTACCTGACCCCTCGAAAAGTCCCGCGCTCGCCCCCCCGCCGTCCTCTTCTCCGCTCAGCCTGGCCGCTGATTGGCTGAAGTGGAGATGGATTGAAAGTAGCGCAGCCATTGGCTCGCGCTGCTGTCAATCACATCCGATGACGCGGCGCACCGGGGGGCGGGGCCATGTGATACAGCGAGTGGCTATAGCCGCCGGCTGTATCATGGGAGTGCGCCCGCAGGTGCTTCTCACCATGGGAGGGAGCTCGCATGAACGTGAGAAGTACTTGTGGGAGGGAAGCAGAGACAGCCGCCGAGGGACCCCAGAAGAGAAGGTTCAGGGGCCACTTTACAACCCCTTTAACACCCTACCGGCTGCTTGGCCTAGTGAGAGGAGGTCTATCCGGGGCTGTAAAATCCGGGGCTGTGAAACGGTTTCTCTGGATTTTTTCCTATAAGAGACTTTCCATTTTTTGCAGTCTAAAGTACCTGAACTTCCTCCTAACCCTCCACCCTTATCGAAAGACTCTTGTTTCAGATTTTTCTTAAAAGCCTCACCCCCAAAAACTTCCAAAAAAAAAAAAAGTGCACACACCTAAAGAGTGACACACAAAAACCTGAAACGGGTGCATCACTGTCCTCCACGAGGAAGGACCTGATCCCCCGGGGCGTGAGGCTCCAGACGGGGGACTTATACTTGGTCCACCTGGCCGAGACCAGACGACCCCTTTCTCTGCCGAAATAGACCCACCCAAGTACTCGGTTGGGGCTCCCCCGAAGGGAGACCCCCTGAGAGAGAGAGAGAGGGTGAACCAAGCCAAAAGGCCTATGTCCACCTCCCCCACAAGACTTTCAGGGTTGGCCCCCCGAGGACCGGCACCCTACTCATCACACTATGACAAAACTGTGACACAAAAAAGTGACAAACAATTAAATAAAAAGGAAGTGGGGGAAAGGAAGTGGGAGTGTTTCTGTTTCAAATTTTTTTTTGATTGAAAATGTATACTTTATTTTGCAAGAAAATAAACAAATACTTTAACCCCTTCAGCCCCGGACCATTTTGCTGGTCAAAGACCAGGCCCCTTTTTGCGATTCGGCGCTGCGTCGCTTTAACTGACAATTGCACGGTCGTGCGACGTGGCTCCCAAACAAAATTGATGTCTTTTTTTCTCCCACAAATAGAGCTTTCTTTTGGTGGTATTTGATCACCTCTGTGGTTTTTATTTTTTGCTAAACAAATAAAAAAATACCGAAAATTTTGAAAAAAAAAAATTTTTTTTTTTTTTGTTTCAGTTTCAAAACTTTGCAAATAAGTAAGTTTTCTCCTTCACCGATGGGGTTACACTGATGGGCAATGAGAAGGCGGCACTGATGGGCACCAATGAAGTGGCACTGATGAGGTGGCATTGATGGACACTGATATGTGGCACTGATAGGTGGCACAGGTGGGCTTGGACACGGCTGATCACGTCGGAGACTCTTCAGACTGACACCCCGCAACAACGATCGCCGCGATGCACACCCCCGGGGGCGCGCAGTGGCTCATAATCCTGATCACGTCATATGACGTCCGATCAGGATTATGAAACCACTTTGCCCCCGTCAATATGTTATTGGGCCGGGCGGCAAGTGGTTAAGCAAAAAAAAAAATTTCTATATTAAAGGCATTTTCTTGAAATAACAAACATGTTGTACGTACCTGCTCTATGCAGTGATTTTGCACAGATCAGCGTCAATCGTCCTCTTCATGACTCCCTTCTTGGCTCCTGGCCCGCTCCCTTCTGCCGAGTGCCTCCAGAGCAAGCAGCTTGCTATGGGGCACCCAGGCAGGCTTGCTCTTGAGCCGCTGCTCTGCGATTCCATTCACAAACAGAGCTGAGGCTCGGCCACACCCCTCTCTCTTCTCATTGGCTAACTGGCTGTGATTGACAGCCAACAAGGAAGTGGAGACCCCACATCGCTGGATTGCAATGGGGCTCGTGTAAGTATTAAGGTCGGCTGAGGGGGGGGGGAGCTGCACAGAGACTTTTTTTACCTTTAGGCATAGAATGCATGAAGGTATAAAACCTTAAGCCTTTCTTATCACGTTAAATGATCAATTTTAAGGGTAACACACTTTAATCACCAGCCTACTACAGGCAAGTGCTTAGTAAACTCTTTTATGTGTGTTAAATAGAATCACCTGTGAGAAAGTGAGGCCCGGAGTGAATGGACTAGGAGGGAAGTAATGGAGGGCCGGGCATGACAGGGATGTTTAAGGGAACTAAAGGGTTAAGCTGCAAGGGGATTAGCCTTAGGGGGAGGAGCTGGTGGTGAGTGTGGGGACAGGGGAGGAGCCCTATAAGAGGTGGAGTGGGCGGAGCAAAGTCCAGTTCGACGGAGGGGACAGAGAGAGGAGGCAGTTTTTTCACTGCTCCTCTGGAAGATGGCGGCCGACGAGACCATGCTGGCGGGCCTGCGGCGGCCAGCGGAAGAACACGGACCGGAGTGGCTGCGGGAGCAGCGAGGAGGCCTGGCGGGGACATCGGGACCGGACCTGAGGAGGGGTGAGCACTTGCAATGCGTGCGGAGGTCACGGCCTCCGGCGCATTTTTTCGTCTGGACCGGACCCTCTGCCACCTCGGGTAGTCAGCAGCCCTGGGGAGGATGGATCGCTCCCCCCAGCCGAACGGACACAGGGGGACTCAGGGGGCCCGGAGCGGCCTTCACGGCGCGGCCCGGGGGGGGGGTGGGGCGGGTGAGTCACGCGGCCGGCGTGCGGCTTAGGAGCCAGTGGGGGGGGGATGCTGCAGCAGAACACAGCGTGGGGTGAGGGATGGCTGCTCGGGCTGGCTCTCACAGGGATTCAGCGGCCCGGAGCAGGGGGACAGCCAGTAAGCCTGGGCAGGTTCGTGGTCCGCCTGCAGGCTGCTCCACCCGGATGGATGTGAGGAGCGCCCGATGGTCCACCGTCCCAGGGGCTGGCAGGGTTGGCTCACTTCGCCTGGCTGTCACGGGGGAATCAGCCGGGGGCGCGGACTCACCTATGCGGGTGGTGGATTCGGCTTCCGGGGTCTCTTCCCCCGGGGGGCTTGCACCCCCGCCACCATGGGTCCAGGAGGACCGGTCCGAGGGGGAGTTGTCGGATGCAGAGGAGTTACCCATTCCAGGGGGAGATGTCACCGGTCCGGCTGTGAGGAGCGTTCCGGGTCAGCCAGGTGAGTCCCCTGATGCGTTGTTATGTCTAAGGCATTGCAGGGTTCGTTGGGGGGTGGTGCGGGCGGGCGCGGGGGGGCCAGTGACGCCTGGGGTTTGGGACGCGGGGTGGCGGGGGTTCCTGCGGCGGCGGTGCCAGGTGGTGCGGGATCGGCGGGACAGGGGCGGTTGCGGGCCTTGGCGGGGCATTTTGACCGGGGGGCAGGCCTAGCCGTCGTTGGCGACCCCATGGGTGGCTCCCCCGGCGGGGGGCCTCGGGGTGGCCTCTGATACCCCGGGGTGTACGGCGCCGGTGGCACCTTTGGTGCCGTCTACAGAGGGGGGGCGGGGCATCGGGGGTTGACGCGGGCAAACAAGATTCGGTGGCGCGGTCGGACATGGTTCGGTTGGCCGACGCGGCGCGGTGTGCGGGGTATGTATGCTTCGAGGGGCCGCTGGGGGAAGCGGCGGTATCGGCTGATACCGCGCACTTTTCCAATTGGCGCTGGGCGCTTGCCATTTTGGCTGGCGTCATTGGGGGGAAGAGCCCCGAGCTTTGCTTGGCGCTTTTTCTGTTATATGGAGGCGATCGGGGAGGCCCGTCGGGTTTATGGGGGTGGCGTGGCTCCGGTACGATGAGCAGTTCCGGCAGCGCAAGGCGGTGCGGTCGGAATTGCGCTGGGACCACAAGGACATCAGCCTCTGGATGAGGCTTCTGTCGTTGGCGGGGGGCCCCATCTCAGTTTCTTCGGGGGGGGGCCAGGAGTGCGCTTACCTTGGGGCTGCCGGCCGGAACAAAGTGGGGGGGTTTGCTGGCAGTACACCGTGGGGGCCTGCAAGTTCGGAGGAGCGTGCACGTTCAAGCACGGGTGTTCCGGTTGCGGCGGGACTCACATGTGGTCCCGGTGCTGCCGGAAGGGGAAGCGAGTCGGGTATGCTGCGCCGGAGGGGGACGACGCCGGTGATGCTGGCAAGGATGCCCCCCCCCCCCCTTTTCTAAGTTGGTATCCGGACGGGGCGGCGGCGCGTTTGCTGGTGGCGGGGTTTCGGGATGGCTTCAGGATTCCGTGTTCGCTGCCTGAGGTGCCGCAGGTTGCGGAAAACTTGTAGTCCACATTGGAACATCCGTGGGTGGCGGATGACAAGCCGCGGAAGGAGGTGGCGTGGGGGCGCATGGGGGGGGGGCGTTTGGGGATAAGCCGTGGCCCGACTTGGTGGTTTCCCCATTGGGGGTGGTCCTCAAGAAGGAGCCAGGGCAGTTTCGGCTTATTCCTCACCTGTCTTTTTTCCTATCGGGGGCTACGTGCGTGATTTCAGTGACCCTGAGGTGTGCACGGTGTCCTACGCTTCGTTTGACGCTGCGGTACGGTGGGTGCGGCGTTAGGGCCGGGGGCGCTGATGGCCGAGACCGATGTGGAATCGGCGTTCCGGCTGCTTCCGGTTCATCCGGATAGCTTTCGGCTGTTGGGGTGCCACTGGCGTGACAAGTATTTAGTGGCTATGTGCCTATCGATGGGTTGCTCGACCTCGTGTGCGTACTGTGCGACGTTTAGCTCCTTTTTGGAATGGGTGGTGAGGGACGCTTCGGGTCTGGAGTCAGTTGTCCACTATTTGGCTGACTCCCTATGTGTGGGCCCGCCTGCCTCCGCTGTGTGTGCGATTTTCTGTCTACGTTGCAGCACATCGCGGGCAGGTTTGGGGTTCACTGGGCGGACGATAAGAGGGAGGGCCCGACGTCGGAACTGAGTTTCCTGGGGATCGTGATCGACTCCCGGGGGATGGAGTGCCGGCTGCCGGAGGACGAGTTGGTGGAGCTTCAGCGGGTAGTTAAGGATATTCGGGGCCGGCGCAAGGTACAGTTGTGGATGTTACAGTCGCTCTTGGGTCAGCTGCACTTAGCATGTAGGGTCATTCCCGTGGGAAGGATTTTCTGCCGGCGGCTGTCGGCAGCTACGACGGGCGTCAGCGTTCCCACCCATTTTGTGCGGTTGGGAAGGGAGCACCGGGTGGATTTGCGGGTTTGGCACGGGTTTTTTGGGCTCATACAATGGGAGGGCCAGGTGGATGGCGGGCCCGGTCGGCAATTTTGACTTGGCTTTGGTCACGGCCGCGGCCGGTTATACGGGGTACGGGGCGTTTTTCAGGGGCAAGTGGTGCGCGGAGCCGTGGCCGGAGGCTTGGAGAACGGCGGGGTTTTTGGGCAATCTGGTTCTGTTGGAACTGTTTCCGGTGGTGTTGGCTTTGGAACTGTGGGGGGAGGAGTGTAGGAATCTGAAGTTGCGCATTCATTGCGACAGCATGGGGGTTGTGCAGGTGGTGAACCGGGTGTCGGCTTCATCCCCTCCAGGGATACGGTTGATGCGGCAGTTGGTCCTTCGTTGGCTACAGTTGAATGTTTTTGCTTACGCTGTGTACATACCGGGTGTGGAACTCGAGTGGGCTGACTCCATCTCGTTTTCAGTGGGACAGGTTCAGGGAGCGGGCTCCGGGCGCGGAAGCGGAAGGGGCCCGTTGCCCGGAGTGGATTTGGGGGTTGCCATTGGAGTCGCCGCCGGATGGATCCGGCAGTCTGTGAGTGCGCCCACCTGGGCGGCCTATTCCAAGGTTGGTCTGCAAGGTCAGGTCTGGTTCGGGAGGCTGGGGTACGTGATCGAGGCTCCGATTGGCGGTTGTTGGTGCTTTCATTTGTGGCCCGGAATATGGAATGGGGGGTGTTGGTTTCTGCGCTCGGTCGGCATATGGCGGTTTTGACGTTTTTTGTTTGAGCTGTTGTGGGTGGTAGCCTGGACTTAGGATTTTTTGGGTTCGTCAGGCGCTGAAGGGTTGTGGGAGGCAACATGGGACGAGGGATACGCGGAGGCAGGTTACGTTTGCCATCTTGCAGGCGATCTGTGCTCAGCTGGAGCGGGTGTGCTCTTTGGAATATGAGACGCGGCTGTTCACAGCGGCGTTTTCTTTGGCCGTCTATGGGGCGTTTAGGATTGGGGAGTTGGTTGGCCTGTCCAAGAAGGTGGCAGGGGGTTTGTTGGCTGGGGAGGTTCGAGTTGCAGTTGATCGGGTGGGGCTCTGGCTCCGCAGGTCCAAAAGGGATCGGCTGGGCAAAGGGGGTTCTGGTGTCCCTGTTTGCGTTGCCGGGTTCCAGAGTGTGCCCGGTGGCGGCAGTGCGGGTTTTTTCGGGCAGTGAGACGGGGGGGGGGGCCCTTTCCTGTGGCATGAGGGTGGGTCCTTTTTTGTCTAAGTACCAATTTGTTTCGGTGTTTCGGAAGTGCTTGCGGGCGGTGGGGTTGGTTGCGAGGGATTTTGCGTCCCATTCGTTCCGGATAGGGGCTGCCACGGAGGCGGCCCGGTGCGGTTTGGAGGAGGCGGCAGAGCGCCGGATAGGGAGAGGGGAGTCTCGGCGTTTTCGTTCTTATGTTAGGCCACCGTTGGTGGTTTGATGGTCTATATAAAAAATAAAAATAAAAAAAAACTTTACATGACACAGGAATAATAAAAACGTAACGAGCAGACATTATGTTCTTAGGGTTGCACGCCTGCACAAATCTTTTGGGCTTCCTCTGGGTTTGGGGGGCTGGCGTGGTTGTTGTCCTGTCGGGGTGGATGCCGTGTTACTGGGTGGGGGCTGTTTACGCTGTTGATTTTTCTTTTCAGATGGAGGTCCGGCTCGCCTCGTCTGGATCGTGGGGCACTCCTATGTATGTTGGGGGGCCAGGAGAGGTGATCAACGGCCCGAGGGCAGGCAACTTGGGATTTCCCGGAGGGAGGCATGCTTGCAGTGGTTGGGTATCCCTGGAATGCGGTGGGGACGGTTGATGGAGGAGATTGAGAGACATGTGTCTCGGGACGGTCCCCCGGCGGTGCTGGTAATCCATGCGGGGGGGAACGACCTGGGGGTACGGAGGGTTAGGGATTTGATTGCGGACAGCAAGTCCGATTTCATGCGGCTGCGCTTCCGTTTGCCGGGTACTGTACTGGTCGGGCACTGTGGCGAGGACGGCCTGGCGCTGGGCTCGTTCGGTGGCGAGCAGCCATAGGACCCTTATGGGGGTCAATAAGGTGGTGGGGAGGTTTGTGGCCCAACAGGGTGGGATCGTGGTTCGCCACTGTGAACTGGAAGGTTATGTGGGCATGTACCTGAGACTGGATGGGGTTCACTTGTCGGATGGGGGGATTGACTTGTGGTCATTGGGGTTGCAGGAGGATATCCACATGGCCTTGGGGGTGTGGGGTGGCCCTCAAGGGTAAGGGAGTCACCCTTTTGGGCTGTGGCGGTTGTGTCTGGTGGTCTTTGACGGTTGGCGGTAAATCAGAAGTCATCTGAAATGGGGTGGGGGGCCCATTGCTAGGATGGGTCCCTCCGGTGTATTCCTGAACGTTGGAGGGAATACCGTTATGGTTGTCACTGCGGAGGTTGTCTCCGAGCGGTCACAGCTGGAGGCCTGGAAAAGTTACAAGTGGGTACCGCAGTGATTGGTTGGTTGGTAAAGTTGGTTGGTAAAGTTATGGGTCACCGTCAGAGATCACCAGACCGGCCATGTTAGCTATATGCTATTCGTTACCAGTTGTGGGTTATGGTTATATGGATATGGTTATATTTATGGTTATATTTATACTGTTTGGTTATTTATATATAGATATAGATATATTTATATATATTTTGATTGGAGTATTTGAGTATCGTAATAAAGGCTGTTATGGCCATTTTACTCCAAAGCAAGGTGTGGTCTCTTACTTTATGGGTTGATAATGGGGTGGAGGTTGGAGTGGAATGGGTAACAGGTAAAAAAGGGACCTTTAGACTACCCTGGTCATGTAGCTTATGTTCAATGATTATTGCTCAGAACAGACTAATTGTATTGCACAAAATAAACCCACAAGGGGGCACTTAGCATCTTAGAGGCGCAAGCTACTATGGACATTGGGGTGACTGTGCTGGGAACCCTGAACCCAGATATTTTGAAGAACACAAGACACCCCAATAGACAAAGTGCACACTCCTAGACAATGCTATATAAATATGATTCTATCTTCAAGTCTATAACCTCCGTCAGGCCAAAAGGGGCCCCCTGGCATTCCAGCATTGCAGAAGCCTCGATCTGCCTCTTATTTAGTAATGGCCTGGCTGTATAAATCTTCTCATTCGCTATACAGCCTGTTCTCTGCATACTCTGCTCTACCCGGCTGGTTTATTCTTGAGCTGTGTATGGCTCATTCCCGCATCATCTGAATGATACCTGAACTCTGGGGAGGAGATTTACTACTATGCAGTTGCTCCAGAGCTTAGTAAATGAGGGGGACGCTCTGCCGACTTCCATCATCCAATCATGTGCAAGCAAAAATGCTGTATTTGTTTAATTTTTCTTTGCAAAAGGGAAGCTTCACCTCATCTACTAAACCTTGGAGCAATTGCACTTTGCAGAGTGCACATTTGCCTTTAACCACTTGAGATCCGCGCTATAGTCAATTGACGGCTACAGCGCGGATCTCCTTTTCCGGGACTACGTCTAATGACGTAGTACCGTGCACGAGCGCCCTGCGCGCCCCCTGAGGGGCGCACGCGGCGCGCTCTGTGATCGGCGAGTCTACGAGACTCGCCTGATCACCGATCCGAGCAAGGGGTCGATCCCGACCCCTTATCACGTGATCAGCTGTCAGCCAATGACAGCTGATCATGTGATATAACGGAGCCGGTAATCGGCTATTATTCCTCCTCGCGCTGTCAGCGCGAGGAGAAAAAAAAAAAGCCGATCACCGGCGGCCGTGATCGGGACATCAGTCCCGATCATGGCCAGCACTGCTAGTGCCCACCTGCAACCCTGTCAGTGCCCACCTGCCCCCTGCCAGTGCAACAATAAAAAAAGTAAGTGCCCCCCGTCAGTGCCACCCAGCAGTGCCCACAGTGCCACCCAGCAGTGCCCACAGTGCCACCCAGCAGTGCCCACAGTGCCACCCAGCAGTGCCCACAATCTGCCTTAACAAAGGTGCTGCACCCGTGCCACATATCCGTGCCCATCAGTGTCATCTACCAGTGCCCAGCAATGCCACCTATCAGTGCCCATCAGTCCCATCTATCAGTGGTACCTATCAGTGCCCATCCGTGCCACCCATCTGTGCCACCCATCCGTGCCATCTTATGTGCCCATCTTTGCCCATCAGTGCCGCCTTATCTGTGCCTATTTGTGCCGCCTTAACTATGCCTATCAGTGCCCACCAGTGCAGCCTATCAGTGCCCACCAATGCAGCCTATCAGTGCCCACCAGTGCCGCCTCATCAGCGCACTTCAATGAAGGAGAAAAATGACCCGTTTGCAAAATTTTATAACAAACTTTTAAACATGATTTTTTTTTTGCATCTTTTTTTGTTTGTTTAGCAAAAAATAAAACTCCGAGCTGTAACTAAATACCACCAAAAGAAAGCTCTATTTGTGGGAAAAAAATGATAAAAATGTCATTTGGGTACAGTGTTGTATGACCGCGTAATTGTCATTCAAAGTGCATCAGCGCTGAAAGCTGAAAATTGCTCTGGGACTGAGGGGGGTTTAAGTGCCCAGTAAGCAAGTGGTTAATCAACCCCACAGTGGTCAATAAAAAGACCTACACTCCCCAGGGTCATAATTTTGCTCTTTGAAGTTTTGGTTAACCTCTATAGGTAGCCACCGCCGCCCAGCTCTGAGAATCGGTACCATCCCATACACCTTGCCTCAGATTAACACCCTTTTCAAGAGTTGGGCAATGGAAGCCACCAGAGAACATCCAATGTGACTGGTATTTGTAATCACCGCCTAGTACTGGCTGGTGACAGGTGACATCTATCAGGTTCTATGGAGATCACTCACTCTTTTGAAGCCCATTATGACCAGTCATACGGCCTGCCAGGGACAGAGTGGACACTTTTTCACCTGCATAAAACAAGACAAGTGCATGGCACACTCAGGCAGGTAGGTACCCCCAGCCAAAGAATAATGGTAATTAAAATAAAGATAAACGTCCAATCATAATGTCTCTGGTGGAATAGCCCCAAAAATACCGGCCACAGTTATGGCCGCTGACTCGAGTGTTAGAAACAGACTCTGTAGATGTGACACAAAAGAAAAAAAAGAGGGAGAGCGCATTTTGAGTGTAGCAATTGGTTAAAAACAATTGGCTACTCACATGTGTGCATAAAAGACACGCGCTTCATAAGAAAACCACTGGCATCTGTATCCTGTATCCGTCTCCCTGATGGTGGTATTGGTGTAGCAGAGCTGGTCTTTCTACTATCTCCGGAACCCCGCTGGAACGCAGTGGTCCATCGGGGTGGAAGTGATGTCATGGTGGGAGGATAGCAGAGCATGGCTACGTGTTTCAGAGTACCGTATATACTCGAGTATAGGCCGACCCGAGTATAAGCCGAGGCCCCCAATTTACCCCCAAAAAACTGGGAAACCTATTGACTTGTGTATAAGCCGAGGGTGAGATATGCCTGTCCATCCCTGTGTGTGTCCGTCCATCCCTGTGTGTCCGTCCATCCCTGTGTGTCCGTCCATCCCTGTGTGTCCGTCCATCCATCCATCCCTGTGTGTGTGTGTGTGCGTCCATCCATCCATCCATCCCTGTGTGTGTGTGTGTCCATCCATCCCTGTGTGTGTGTGTGTGTGTCCATCCATCCATCCATCCCTGTGTGTGTGTGTGTGTGTGTCCATCCATCCATCCCTCCCTGTGTGTGTGTGTGTGTGTGTGTCCATGTGTGTGTGTGTGTGTGTGTGTGTCCGTGCAGCCTTGTGTGTCCAGCCTACCTGTGTCCCAAGCCTCCGTCCGGTCCCGTCCCGAGCCTCCGTGTCGTCCCGTCCCGAGCCTCCGTGTCGTCCCGTCCCGAGCCTCCGTGTCGTCCCGTCCCGAGCCTCCGTGTCGTCCCATGCCAGGATCGCCGCTCTTCGTCGGCGCCCTGGCGGCCATTCCCCTGTTCAAAAGCCGCGCCTCCCGCCTCCGCCTGTGATAGGCGGAACACTCAATTTCCCAGCAGTCTGTGTTCCGCCTATCACAGACATCGTCTCATCCTCGTCCGTAGTACGAGGATGAGCCGATGTCCGTGATAGGCGGAACACTGACTGCTGGGAAATTGAGTGTTCCGCCTATCACAGGCGGAGGCGGAGCCGGAGGCGCGGCTTTTGAAAGGTAGAATGGCCGCTGTCTGTCTGCTCGACACGCTGTTCGGGCAGTCAGACAGCGGTGACTCGAGTATAAGCCGAGGGGGGCACTTTCAGCCTCAAAAAAGAGGCTGAAAATCTCGGCTTATACTCGAGTATATACGGTACGCACACTTCTTTTTGTAAAGCCACGTCACTGTGACGTTACTTCCTGCCCAATGGACCACTGCATTCCAGTGTGGTTCCGGAGATAGTAGAGAGGCCACTCAGGCGCCGGTACCAGGTCTGCAGCACCAATACCATCAGCAAGGAGATGGGCACAGGATACAGGTGCCAGTGGTTTCATCATGAAGAGGCACATGTGAGTGGCCAACTGTTGCTACATTTAGAAGTCACTCTCCCTCTTTTCTTTTGTGTCGTATTTTCAGGTTTTTCACCCGCACCGCCCAAACATTTAGAAACAAGGCCTAGGAGGAGATGGAGAAGAGATTTCTCCCCAAGAGTTCCCAGAATCCTCAGAGACCAAAAATATAACCTGTTAAAGGGAGCGGACAGGAAACCTCTTCCTAAAGAAGCTACTCAACAGCTGGAAAGGTGTTTGGAGGGTTGAATCAAACTCTTCATCCCAGAATCCTCAGGGGCTGGAAACATGACCCTTTGGGGGGAGAAGAATGAAGGCCTCCAAAAATCCTGAGCCTTTCGATGATGGAGAAAGGTGGGTGTTCTCATCCCACCCCCAACAAAGTTTGCAGAACGCTCAGCAGCTGTCAGCATGATGGTTCCTCTGGTGGAAACTCTTGTCGCAGTGCTGACACTTGTAGGGGTGTTCCCCAGTGTGCGTCCTGTAGTGGTCCTTCAGGTTGGACTTTTTGCGGAAGTATTTCCCGCAGATGGAGCACTGGTAAGGTTTCTCTCCTGTATGAATGCGCTGGTGGCGGGCATAGCTGGAGTTGTCATGGAAGCTCTTCTCGCACACGGTGCACTTGTAGGGGCGCTCTCCAGTGTGGGTACGCAGGTGAATCTTCAGGTGAGAGCTGCGGATGAAGCTTTTGTCACAGTCCGTACATTTAAAAGGCCGTTCTCCTGTGTGGCTCTGCATATGGACCTGGAAGCTGGAGTTATTGCAGAAGGTCTTGCTGCACACACTGCACAGAATAAACGCCTGTCCTCGCTCCTGGAAACCGATGGGGGCGTCTTCCCTGAAACCCTTCACTGGTGACAAGTAGGGACAAATTTCTTCCAAGGGGAAGGAACGCTGTACCCCGGAGAAGCTGACCTCACAATCAGAGAAGACACACGGTACCTCGTTCTCTTTGGGCTCAGTCTGTTTGTTCTGGTCAAAGTCATGCAGTGCAGCAACAGGTTTGATTTGGCGAGCAATACCTTTCCGCCTCCGAGAACGGTGTCTGGTGGCCAGTTCCTGAGCCTCTCCGACCCTCGGGCTCTTGGACAGTGGTCTCGTCTTGTTGGGACTCAGGCCAGAACTGGTCTCTTCAGCTAAAAAGGAAACAAATACATATTAAAAACCATGCAAAATTGTAGGGGAGTCAGCTACAGTGTGATGTCCAGTTTCTAGAATAGGTCCAAATGGAGTGTGAGCTCCACAGTATAAACTAGAATCCGATACCAATTCAGTCAGCTACAGTGTGATGTCCAGGTTTCTAGAATGGGTCCAAATAGTGTGTGAGCTCCACAGTATAAACTGGAATCCAATACCATTTCAATCAGCTACAGTGTGATGTCCAGGTTTCTAGAATGGGTCCAAATAGAGTGTGAGCTCCACAGTATACACTTGAAACTGGTACCAATTCAGTCACCTACAGTGTGATGTCCAATTTCTGGAATGGGTCCAAATAGATTGTGAGCTCCACAGTATAAACTGGAATCCGGTACCAATTCAGTCAGCTACATTGTGATATCTAGAACGGGTCCAGAGAGAGTGTGGGCTCCATAGTATCAACTTGAAACCAATTCCAATTCAGTCAACAACAGTGTGATATTCAATCTCTGGAATGGGCCTGTGTAGAGTGTGAGCTCTACATTATATAATTGAAAGCAATACCAATTCAGTCAGCTACAGTGTGATGTACAGTTTCTAGCACAGGTCCAAATAGAGTGTGAGCTCTACATTATAAACTGGAATCTGATACCAATTCAAATACATGTTATGTCCAGTTTTTAGAATAGGTCCATATAGTGTGTGAGCTCCACATTCTAAACTGGTACCAATTCAGTCAGCTCCAGTGTGATGTCCAATTTCTGGAATGGGTCCAAATAGAGTGTGAGCTCTACAGTATAAACGGGAATCCGATACCAATTCGGTCAGCGACAGTTATATGTCCAGCTGCTGGAATGGGTCCAAATAGGGTGTAAGCTCCATGGTATCAAATAGAAACCGATACCAATTCAGTCAGCTACTGTACAGTGTGATGTCCAGTTTCTAGCACAGGTCCAAATGGAGTGTGAGCTCCACAGTATAAACTGGAATCCGATACCAATTCAGTCAGCTACAGTGTGATGTCCAGTCTCTGGAATGGGTCCAAATATGGTATGAGCTCTACACTATAAAAACTTAATACATAGGTTAAAAAAAAAAGGCACAAGTCCATCCAGTTGAATCACAAAAAAAAAATAATAAAAAAAAATAATATTATAGGAATGGGCCCTATAATACACAAAGTTTCACCACATAAGAACTATAAACCCTATATAAACTATACACACCCCTGCAGCGCTTCCACCATGTCGGAGGAAACACTACAACTGAGGCCATGGTGGAAGCGTCCGGTCTTTAAAGAAAAACTGACTGCAGTGTTTCCTGGGAAAGTGGGTGGAGCTGCGCTCTCTCCAGGTGCCGTCCTGAAAGACGTAGGGAGAAAATCCCATGTAAATAAGTATTCACAGCTTTTAGCACCAATTACAGCCTTAAGTCTCTTTGAGTGTACACCTTCAGTATACAACTTCCCTATAGCCCTCCCTAACATTTGCCTGACCATGATCCAGCGATATGCATGAGAGCGGCTGCTCTGCAGGGTTTCTGCCTCCCGAACGGCTCCCGCTGCTGTCAGCCATTCACAGCTCAAGTAGCAATGAGGAGGGGGCGGGGCCGAGCACTGTTCTGTGTGTTTAATAGACATACAGAGTGGGGCTCAGGAGCGAGCGAGCGCCTACACACACACACACATATCCCCCCCATAGCAGGCACTTCATTTAGAGAAGAGGAGGCATGCCAGCGGGGGACCCGAGAAGAGGAGGACCTCAGTGCACAAAGCAGGCACGTTTGACATGTTTGCTATTAAAAGGGTTTTTTTTTTCTTTGTTTTTTTAAATATAACTTTACTCAATTGTAAACAAACAAAAGTAAAACATCTGGCCAAAGGCTAGCGGCCGTCTCTGAAAAAGCAATATGTGGTGGATCAGAGGCTGGCCAGAACCACATAGGACTGCCTCCCGGATGTGTGGTTGCATTTTGCTGCAATTTACTGCGCACTGCAAACACGAGCCAGACGTTGGGCTTGCAGTTGCAGAGCAGCCCCTTTGACTTGACAAGCTGCGTTATATTTGCCATGGCATGCTTATAGTCCCCTCCAGCTGTGCCTTAGACTTTACACAAGTAGTAGGGATTTGGAAAGGGGGGGGTGTTGTCTGGTCACCTATATCAGTGTTTCTCAACTAAACTCCTCAAGGCGCCCCAACAGGTCATGTTTTCAGCATTTCCCTCAAATGAACCAGCTGTGGTAATTACTAAGGCAGTGAAACTGATCAAATCAGCTGTGAAAAATATTGGAAAGCCTGAAAACATGACCTGTTGGGGCGCCTTGAGGACTGGAGTTGAGAAACACTGTCCTATATGACCGCATGTGATTAGTCAGAAAGTCCCCCTTCTATATCCATACAGACTATCAGATTTTCTGCTGATTTTTGTCTTCAGATTTACCAAAACCATATAGTACAAGGGCCTGCCTGGTTGCATACACACTGAAACTCCTACAGGTTTGACCTTATTATATGGTTTTGGTAAATCTAAAGGAAAATAAATAAAATCCAGCAGAAAATCTGATAGTGTGTATGGGGCTTATGACCCTGATTTACTGTCACTTTATTACTAGGGTGTGAGTTTTCCTGATATGATGGCCAAACTCCACCATCTGCCATCACTGTCCAATGAGAGGAAAATACCAGTCTCAATACACGACTGGAAATATTACCCTAGTGATAACTTTCCCCACCCTGATAAATAAGGTGCCAGTAGAGGAAGGAATAAAAGAAATAAAACCAGGCAGAGGCTCTAACCTTTCACTGCTCTGTCCCTAAATGTCCTTACAGAAGTCCTTCTATGAGTAAGGCCCCTTTCCCCCCGGGGGGGGGGGCGCTTTGCAGGCATTACAGTACTAAAAATAGTGCCTGCAAAGCGCCCTGAAACAGCCTCTTCTGTGTCTCCAGTGTGAAAACCCCGGGGGCTTCACACTGCAGCGGTGCATTGGCAGGACGTTAAAAATACTCCTGCAAGCAGCATCTTTGGAGCGGTGAAGGAGGGGTGTATACACCCCTCCTTCACCCCTCCTGCCCATTGAAAGCGCTGCAGCGGCAATTTGCGGGTGGTTATAACCCTTTTTTTCGGCCACTAGCGGGGGTTAAAACCGCTCCCGCACCAGTGTGAAAGGGGCCTAAGCCAGTATCAGTAAAAGGGACACAAAGAGACAGATAGTGCCCATCTCCATATACAGTCCTAGACTATGCAGAAGATCACAGACTTCCTGTCAAAAGGTGTGTGTACACAATTTTCTTTGTTGGGGGGGGTGAACTAGCTCTTTATAAAACACAAGCTGGTGAAAGAAAGTGTAAGGACTGACCAAAACACAGAACTATGTCACAGTGAGGGGGGCAGAGCTCACTTGTTGATTGGCTATGGTTGTTCCGGAAACGTTCTCTGTGTTTCTCGATCTTCACCAGGAGATACGGGTTGAGGATCCGGTACCCTGGGGGGGGGGGCAGGGAGAACACAATCTACATTATGACAAAAGTGAGTGCACCCCTCACATGTTCGTAAATATTTTATTCTTTCTTTTCATGTGACAACACTGAAGAAATGACACTTGGCTACAATGTAAAGAAGTGAGTGTACAGCTTGTATAACAGTGTCAATTCGCTGTCCCCTCAAAATAACTCAACACACAGCCGTGAAAGTATTACTAAACCCACAACAGTAAAATCGGTCTGTATATACACGTCATAGCATGCTTGTTATACTCACTGTGGAACGTAAAGGGTTAATCCTCTACATTGTGTAAAAAAGGGCTGTTTGATCCTGTATGCATAGATCCTCCCCCTCCTCCTTGCAATGTCTATCTGGGGAAAGCCAGCCAACTTGCACATGCTCAGTTGTGTCTTTTATGCTGGAGAGAAAACCGTTTCTTGTCCTCAGAGCTAGCCAGATCACATGATACAGACATCACCCATGTTTTTCGGAGGCACGTGATGATCACATGTCTGACGAAGGGGTCCTGCGTGACTCCGAAATGTTGCACTCTCCTTCTGTTCTGATCATGCAATAAACGATCCGTTTGGGCGCTACTTTGCGTCGATCCGCGGTGTGCTGGCAAATATCTATTTTGCAACAGAAGGTATACCACCCCCCCTATCGCTTTCAGCGGGCGTAGCATAACAATGCATTTACAGAGTCCAAGGGGTTCAAGCAGATGGCAAGCAGGTGATGAAATACCTCTCCACTGTCTGCCAAATGCTCTTCAGAAACCATTGTACGTGTGAGGTTGTATTCTCCCTCCTCTACATTTGCCACCCCCCACCATCCCATGCCCTCGTGCCCCCTCACTCACCCAGATTGTGCAAAGCAGAGTGAATCTCCTTCATGGCGTCCCGCTACAGATCCTGCTGCCATTGCTCCATAAGCTCCCAGTCCTCTTCCTCGAAGCAGGCGGCCACATCGTGGAAGGTGACCGTCACCTGTGCGGGAGGGAAGGACAGACAGAGGGGTCCATTAAAATCAGGAGAATCAGGGAAATCGGGTCCAGAAAATAAACAAGAGCCTACAATTCCCTGCTCTCTATAAAGAGATGAGAACCATCGGATGACGATGGCCATGACCAAGGATAATAATGACAGGGGAATTTCATTAACCTACCAGACCAGCACCGATAAAATACAATTTCTAGATTTAGAGATTGGAATTACATCAGGGGGTTTCAGTTTCAAAACCCACTTCAAGTCCACTGACCGTAACAGCTATATTGCCATTGATAGCTGCCACCATAAAAGTTGGCTTACCTCCGTTCCACGCAGTCAATTCATTAGACTGCGTCGTAATTGTACTGATGATCATACTTTTGTGGATCAGGCAAACTGCTTAAAACAACGGTTCTTAGATAAGGGGTATCATGCACCCACTTTGGAAAAACAACTACAGGAAGTCTCGAATATAAACAGGGACACTCTCCTGCAGGTGAAAACCCCTCGGAATGATAGTGAGAAATTTAAGTGGTCCTTTATAACCACCTTCAATATGCAACATAGGCAAGTAAAAAAGATTTTTAGTAAACATTGGGAGGTTTTGAGAAAGGATCCTGTGCTTGGTCCTAATCTTCCTGAAAGAGCGAATGTCCTATTTAGAGGGGCTCCTACTTTGCAAAGCAAAATTGCCCCCAACATCATTAATCCTCCAACACAGCCCACTTTTTTTCATAACATGGTAGGTTATTTCCCGTGCAAAAAATGCAGTGTATGTCAGCACAATGCACTGACACAACGAAAAATTTCAGAATTTACATCTACAGTAACTGGAAAAAGATATTCAATTAAATGCTTTTGCACCTGTAAAACTAAATATGTGGTTTATTTAATAACCTGCCCCTGTGGGAAGCAATATGTTGGCCGTACCACTAGACCTTTTTCCACGAGGGTCGGCGAACACATTTCCCTGATCAGAAGTAAATTATCCAAGCACACGGTGCCGAAACACTATAGGGAATGCCATAATAATGATCTACGTGGCACACAATTTATCGCGATAGATAAATACACTCCACCATGGAGAGGTGGGCCCCTCACTCGTGGGGTCTCCAGGCTTGAGACTTTTTGGATATATGAGCTTCAGTCCCACTCCCCATTCGGTATGAATGTGGAGTGGGACATTAATGCTTTCATAGACGATTCATAGGACCTTCTCGCAACATTAGCGATGTGCAGTCTGGCATTATGTATGTTTATTTGTGGGTACAATTCATTAAGTAGCTTTTATTTTATATTTTATATTTTTATTTTTATTTTACCATTTTTGAATGATCTTATTCATTGCATATATGTATATCCATTTATTTTTATGTTTTATGGCAAGATAGTTATTTAGATCATAAAGTCACTATCCCATAGCATGTGATTTATATTGGGTACAGCGTGATGTATTGTTTGTATAGTTTCTGTATTATCAAGTTGTAATTTTACTAGTGGTCACTAGGTGTCATTAGCGCCACCTTCTTATGAGTATTAGAGAATAGACAATGATCTCCTTGCACTCATGTCTTGTTTACATCCCCATTCCGTTCCGGAAGTGACGTACATTCACTTCCGGTTCCGGTGTTCGTAGATGCTCACTTCCGGTTCCTGATTACCACTTGTAAAAGGGTTCTGGACATATTTTTATGTCTATTTGTAAGCCCAAAACAATTAAAGTCTCATATAGGTCGTTCCTTCTTGCATATTTACTATATGAAACAGGTCCGTTTCCACACCCCCTTTTTCTCTATACATTAACATGAATAGGTGGAACGCACCCGTTGCGAGGCGTGGAACGCACGCCAGGCCGCCATTTTTTCGTATACCGGAAGTAGAATTATTATCACTTCCAATCATGATTTTTGGGCTCAAATGGTTTTGACATATGGGTGGAACGCATATTAACCGAGGCGTGGAACGCACGCCCGTCCGCCATCTTGGATATACCGGAAGTGGGCACAATTACAACACATGGGGGAATGCCATCACTTTACTGTGTGAGTACCTATATAAGGCAGTAGGTTAGTAGTGTGAGTCCACCCCAGATGATGACCGGTGGGTCGAAACGCGTCGGGAGGACTCCGCTACTGCCATTTTTTTCTCTCTGACATGCTTGATTGTTCATCTTGGAAATGTGAGTTTTAGCAAATTAAATTTTTTATTAAAGTTTTTTTAAAAACGTTATTATGCCATGTTGGCTTTGTTTCTCCATCTTCCATGCCTGAGTCGTTGTTGGACTTGTATATGCACATGAGGAATAGTGACCACATCTAGTCATTTGTTGGGATCGTATATACCATGACTGATACATCTAATCCTTGAGACCATTCTGGCTGGGATCACAAGCTTTGATTGACCCCTGAGGCGTATGTCTGCTAGGGTCATATAGATCCGGTAAGCCTGTACCCTATACGGTGGTGGGATCGTCACATGGTGAAATATTGTTTTCTTCAGTCATAACATCACAGAACCCTGGCTGTTATTGACACTTTGCACGATTGTTTTGGACTATATATCCATTTATGGACTTTATCACTGTGATTATTTCCTATGTAAATCTACAGTCACCTTTTTCCCCTTTGGGATAAAATATCCACTAGTCACCATTTTTTTGGTTTATATGTATATATATATGTATAAGTCACTTTATATATTTCTATATATTTTTTGTATTTTTATAATAGAGTATTAACCTCCTTCCTTTGGGTAACCTTATATATACATTTGAGCACATATCATTTTGTAGCACTATAAAAATATATACAAGTTGAGCGCTTACACTATATCTTTGACATGACCAAGGATGTGCCATGACAGCAGCTGCAGAATTACAATCCCATCCCCTGATAGCAGCATAAAGTACTCCCATCATACAAGTTCTTACCGTCCCCGACAACGAGCTGCAAGTCCTCTTCTCCCAACACTTCTCCATCTGAAAAACAGACTGAGTGTTAGCTCTTGTGTCCAGCACTTCAGCCCCAGCGATATATACCAGTACATTGCCGGACTTTGAGTGGTTATACAAATTATATATATATATTGTGACAGTACAGTTCCCTGTCCTAATAATTGTCGCCCAGGGTTCTCAAATAGGCAGGTTGAGGGGCTCCAGGAGTATTTAATGTGGGGGAATCTGTTTTATCAGTTTCCTCCAAAGTTTGTAAAATCCAATTTGGGACCTGGAGCCCGGAGATTCCGTAGTGTTATGGGTGGGATGGAATCTCCAATCCTGTGACCGGGTTTTTGGAACAGCCAGGAGTCTGGCTGGTTGATTGAGCAGGTGGGTGCTGGGCTTATAGCAGAGTCAGGATTAGGGTTCTGGGCTCCACCCAGAGAGACAGGAGGTCTCCAGGAGTGCAGAGAGTGCAGAGAGTGCAGAGAGTGCACTAGAGAAAGCCAGAGACCCAAGTCTGAGGATCAGAGCAGTGAGGGGCTGCTGTCTAGATAGACACTGTGTGTGTTAAAGCTGTGCGCATCTGAGACAAATGAGAGCCTGAAGGGGAAGGCCTGAGCAGCAAGGAAACTGAAAAGAGGTGCAGTAGTTGTGCGGGAACCCTGTTATAAGGCCAAGAGGGCTGAATTGTAAAGCCTAGGTGGCAGTGCTGCTGAAGAGAGCCAGGTGGCTTGGCATTTTTCATGTATTGTTTTTTTGGCAGAAGAACCCTTGTGTGGGCAACCAAGTGCATGTATGAACTTTATGTTGTTCCTTTTTAATAAAAGTGGGCTACCATGCCCTTAAACAAAAGTTCCTGTTCGCTGTGAACTTACTGAAAAGGCATCTGCTACTGAGTTAAACTTCCCCCAATGTCACACTAGATAAAGGAAGGCCCGTAGACGTGGTGTATCTAGATAAAGGAAGGCCCGTAGACGAGGTGTATCTAGATAAAGGAAGGTCCGTAGACGTGATGTATCTAGATAAAGGAAGGCCCGTAGACGTGGTGTATCTAGATAAAGGAAGGCCTGTAGACGTGGTGTATCTAGATAAAGGAAGGCCCGTAGACGTGGTGTATCTAGATAAAGGAAGGCCCGTAGACGTGGTGTATCTAGATAAAGGAAGGCCCGTAGACGTGGTGTATCTAGATAAAGGAAGGCCCGTAGACGAGGTGTATCTAGATAAAGGAAGGTCCGTAGACGTGATGTATCTAGATAAAGGAAGGCCCGTAGACGTGGTGTATCTAGATAAAGGAAGGCCTGTAGACGTGGTGTATCTAGATAAAGGAAGGCCCGTAGACGTGGTGTATCTAGATAAAGGAAGGCCCGTAGACGTGGTGTATCTAGATAAAGGAAGGCCCGTAGACGTGGTGTATCTAGATAAAGGAAGGCCCGTAGACGTGGTGTATCTGGATAAAGGAAGGTCCGTAGACGAGGTGTATCTAGATAAAGGAAGGCCCGTAGACGTGGTGTATCTAGATAAAGGGAGGCCCGTAGACGTGGTGTATCTAGATAAAGGGAGGCCCGTAGACGTGGTGTATCTAGATAAAGGGAGGCCCGTAGACGTGGTGTATCTAGATAAAGGGAGGCCCGTAGACGTGGTGTATCTAGATAAAGGAAGGCCCGTAGACGTGGTGTATCTGGATAAAGGAAGGTCCGTAGACGAGGTGTATCTAGATAAAGGAAGGCCCGTAGACGTGGTGTATCTGGATAAAGGAAGGTCCGTAGACGAGGTGTATCTAGATAAAGGAAGGCCTGTAGACGTGGTGTATCTAGATAAAGGAAGGCCCGTAGACGTGGTGTATCTGGATAAAGGAAGGCCTGTAGACGTGGTGTATCTAGATAAAGGAAGGCCCATAGATGTGGTGTATCTAGATAAATGAAGGCCCGTAGACGTGGTGTATCTAGATAAAGGAAGGCCCGTAGACGTGGTGTATCTGGATAAAGGAAGGCCTGTAGACGTGGTGTATCTAGATAAAGGAAGGCCCGTAGACGTGGTGTATCTGGATAAAGGAAGGTCCGTAGACGAGGTGTATCTAGATAAAGGAAGGCCCGTAGACGTGGTGTATCTGGATAAAGGAAGGTCCGTAGACGAGGTGTATCTAGATAAAGGAAGGCCCGTAGATGTGGTGTATCTAGATAAAGGAAGGCCCGTAGACGTGGTGTATCTAGATAAAGGGAGGCCCGTAGACGTGGTGTATCTAGATAAAGGAAGGCCCGTAGACGTGGTGTATCTAGATAAAGGAAGGCCCGTAGATGTGGTGTATCTAGATAAAGGAAGGCCCGTAGACGTGGTGTATCTAGATAAAGGGAGGCCCGTAGACGTGGTGTATCTAGATAAAGGAAGGCCCGTAGACGTGGTGTATCTGGATAAAGGAAGGTCCGTAGACGAGGTGTATCTAGATAAAGGAAGGCCTGTAGACGTGGTGTATCTAGATAAAGGAAGGCCCGTAGACGTGGTGTATCTGGATAAAGGAAGGTCCGTAGATGAGGTGTATCTAGATAAAGGAAGGCCCGTAGACGTGGTGTATCTAGATAAAGGGAGGCCCGTAGACGTGGTGTATCTAGATAAAGGGAGGCCCGTAGACGTGGTGTATCTAGATAAAGGGAGGCCCGTAGACGTGGTGTATCTAGATAAAGGAAGGCCCGTAGACGTGGTGTATCTAGATAAAGGGAGGCCCGTAGACGTGGTGTATCTACATAAAGGAAGGCCCGTAGACGTGGTGTATCTGGATAAAGGAAGGTCCGTAGACGAGGTGTATCTAGATAAAGGAAGGCCCGTAGATGTGGTGTATCTAGATAAAGGAAGGCCCGTAGACGTGGTGTATCTAGATAAAGGAAGGCCCGTAGACGTGGTGTATCTAGATAAAGGAAGGCCCGTAGACGTGGTGTATCTGGATAAAGGAAGGTCCGTAGATGTGGTGTATCTAGATAAAGGAAGGTCCATAGACGTGGTGTATCTAGATAAAGGAAGGCCCGTAGATGTGGTGTATCTAGATAAAGGAAGGCCCGTAGACGTGGTGTATCTAGATAAAGGAAGGTCCGTAGATGTGGTGTATCTAGATAAAGGAAGATCCGTAGACGTGGTGTATCTAGATAAAGGAAGGCCCGTAGACGTGGTGTATCTGGATAAAGGAAGGTCCGTAGATGTGGTGTATCTAGATAAAGGAAGGCCCGTAGACGTGGTGTATCTAGATAAAGGAAGGCCCGTAGACGTGGTGTATCTAGATAAAGGAAGGCCCGTAGACGTGGTGTATCTAGATAAAGGAAGGCCCGTAGACGTGGTGTATCTAGATAAAGGAAGGCCCGTAGACGTGGTGTATCTAGATAAAGGAAGGCCCGTAGACGTGGTGTATCTAGATAAAGGAAGGCCCGTAGACGTGGTGTATCTGGATAAAGGAAGGTCCGTAGACGAGGTGTATCTAGATAAAGGAAGGCCCGTAGACGTGGTGTATCTAGATAAAGGGAGGCCCGTAGACGTGGTGTATCTAGATAAAGGGAGGCCCGTAGACGTGGTGTATCTAGATAAAGGGAGGCCCGTAGACGTGGTGTATCTAGATAAAGGAAGGCCCGTAGACGTGGTGTATCTGGATAAAGGAAGGTCCGTAGATGTGGTGTATCTAGATAAAGGAAGGCCCGTAGACGTGGTGTATCTAGATAAAGGAAGGCCCGTAGACGTGGTGTATCTAGATAAAGGAAGGCCCGTAGACGTGGTGTATCTAGATAAAGGAAGGCCCGTAGACGTGGTGTATCTAGATAAAGGAAGGCCCGTAGACGTGGTGTATCTAGATAAAGGAAGGCCCGTAGACGTGGTGTATCTAGATAAAGGAAGGCCCGTAGACGTGGTGTATCTAGATAAAGGAAGGCCCGTAGACGTGGTGTATCTGGATAAAGGAAGGTCCGTAGACGAGGTGTATCTAGATAAAGGAAGGCCCGTAGACGTGGTGTATCTAGATAAAGGGAGGCCCGTAGACGTGGTGTATCTAGATAAAGGGAGGCCCGTAGACGTGGTGTATCTAGATAAAGGGAGGCCCGTAGACGTGGTGTATCTAGATAAAGGAAGGCCCGTAGACGTGGTGTATCTGGATAAAGGAAGGTCCGTAGACGAGGTGTATCTAGATAAAGGAAGGCCCGTAGACGTGGTGTATCTGGATAAAGGAAGGTCCGTAGACGAGGTGTATCTAGATAAAGGAAGGCCTGTAGACGTGGTGTATCTAGATAAAGGAAGGCCTGTAGACGTGGTGTATCTGGATAAAGGAAGGCCTGTAGATGTGGTGTATCTAGATAAAGGAAGGCCCATAGATGTGGTGTATCTAGATAAATGAAGGCCCGTAGACGTGGTGTATCTAGATAAAGGAAGGCCCGTAGACGTGGTGTATCTGGATAAAGGAAGGCCTGTAGACGTGGTGTATCTAGATAAAGGAAGGCCCGTAGACGTGGTGTATCTGGATAAAGGAAGGTCCGTAGACGAGGTGTATCTAGATAAAGGAAGGCCCGTAGACGTGGTGTATCTGGATAAAGGAAGGTCCGTAGACGAGGTGTATCTAGATAAAGGAAGGCCTGTAGACGTGGTGTATCTAGATAAAGGAAGGCCCGTAGATGTGGTGTATCTGGATAAAGGAAGGCCCGTAGACATGGTGTATCTAGATAAAGGAAGGCCCGTAGACGTGGTGTATCTGGATAAAGGAAGGTCCGTAGACGAGGTGTATCTAGATAAAGGAAGGCCCGTAGACGTGGTGTATCTAGATAAAGGAAGGCCCGTAGATGTGGTGTATCTAGATAAAGGAAGGCCCGTAGACGTGGTGTATCTAGATAAAGGGAGGCCCGTAGACGTGGTGTATCTGGATAAAGGAAGGCCCGTAGACGTGGTGTATCTAGATAAAGGAAGGTCCGTAGACGTGGTGTATCTAGATAAAGGGAGGCCCGTAGACGTGGTGTATCTAGATAAAGGAAGGTCCGTAGACGTGGTGTATCTAGATAAAGGAAGGCCCGTAGACGTGGTGTATCTGGATAAAGGAAGGCCCGTAGACGTGGTGTATCTAGATAAAGGGAGGCCCGTAGACGTGGTGTATCTAGATAAAGGAAGGTCCGTAGACGTGGTGTATCTAGATAAAGGAAGGCCCGTAGACGTGGTGTATCTGGATAAAGGAAGGCCTGTAGACGT
The DNA here is from genome assembly GCF_037356315.1 of Lithobates pipiens. Taxonomy (NCBI): domain Eukaryota; kingdom Metazoa; phylum Chordata; class Amphibia; order Anura; family Ranidae; genus Lithobates; species Lithobates pipiens. The sequence goes on along the minus strand of NW_027507772.1, from coordinate 76,078 downwards.
GGTGTATCTAGATAAAGGAAGGCCCGTAGACGTGGTGTATCTAGATAAAGGAAGGTCCGTAGACGAGGTGTATCTAGATAAAGGAAGGCCCGTAGACGTGGTGTATCTAGATAAAGGAAGGCCCGTAGACGAGGTGTATCTGGATAAAGGAAGGTCCGTAGACGAGGTGTATCTAGATAAAGGAAGGCCCGTAGGCCCGTAGATGTGGTGTATCTAGATAAAGGAAGGTCCGTAGATGTGGTGTATCTAGATAAAGGAAGGTCCGTAGACGTGGTGTATCTAGATAAAGGAAGGCCCGTAGATGTGGTGTATCTAGATAAAGGAAGGCCCGTAGACGTGGTGTATCTAGATAAAGGAAGGTCCGTAGACGTGGTGTATCTAGATAAAGGAAGGCCCGTAGACGTGGTGTATCTAGATAAAGGAAGGTCCGTAGATGTGGTGTATCTAGATAAAGGAAGGTCCGTAGACGTGGTGTATCTAGATAAAGGAAGGCCCGTAGACGTGGTGTATCTAGATAAAGGAAGGCCCGTAGACGTGGTGTATCTAGATAAAGGAAGGTCCGTAGATGTGGTGTATCTAGATAAAGGAAGGTCCGTAGACGTGGTGTATCTAGATAAAGGAAGGCCCGTAGACGTGGTGTATCTAGATAAAGGAAGGTCCGTAGATGTGGTGTATCTAGATAAAGGAAGGTCCGTAGACGTGGTGTATCTAGATAAAGGAAGGCCCGTAGACGTGGTGTATCTAGATAAAGGAAGATCCGTAGACGTGGTGTATCTAGATAAATGAAGGCCCGTAGACGTGGTGTATCTAGATAAAGGAAGGCCCGTAGATGTGGTGTATCTAGATAAAGGAAGGCCCGTAGACGTGGTGTATCTAGATAAAGGAAGGTCCGTAGACGTGGTGTATCTAGATAAAGGAAGGCCCGTAGACGTGGTGTATCTAGATAAAGGAAGATCCGTAGACGTGGTGTATCTAGATAAAGGAAGGTCCGTAGATGTGGTGTATCTAGATAAAGGAAGGCCGGTAGATGTGGTGTATCTAGATAAAGGAAGATCCGTAGACGTGGTGTATCTGGATAAAGGAAGGTCCGTAGATGTGGTGTATCTAGATAAAGGAAGGTCCGTAGATGTGGTGTATCTAGATAAAGGAAGGCCGGTAGATGTGGTGTATCTAGATAAAGGAAGATCCGTAGACGTGGTGTATCTGGATAAAGGAAGGTCCGTAGATGTGGTGTATCTAGATAAAGGAAGGTCCGTAGATGTGGTGTATCTAGATAAAGGAAGGCCCGTAGATGTGGTGTATCTAGATAAAGGAAGGCCCGTAGATTTGGTGTATCTAGATAAAGGAAGATCCGTAGACGTGGTGTATCTAGATAAAGGAAGGCCCGTAGACGTGGTGTATCTAGATAAAGGAAGGCCCGTAGACGTGGTGTATCTAGATAAAGGAAGGTCCGTAGATGTGGTGTATCTAGATAAAGGAAGGCCCGTAGATGTGGTGTATCTAGATAAAGGAAGGCCCGTAGATGTGGTGTATCTAGATAAAGGAAGGCCCGTAGATGTGGTGTATCTAGATAAAGGAAGATCCGTAGACGTGGTGTATCTGGATAAAGGAAGGCCCGTAGACGTGGTGTATCTGGATAAAGGAAGGCCCGTAGATTTGGTGTATCTAGATAAAGGAAGATCCGTAGACGTGGTGTATCTGGATAAAGGAAGGCCCGTAGATGGACTGATGGGGACACCAGATGTTAGGAGGACTGATGGGGACACCGGATGTTAGGAGGACTGATGGGGACACCAGATGTTAGGAGGACTGATGGGGACACCAGATGTTACGAGGACTGATGGGGACACCAGATGTTAGGAGGACTGATGGGGACACCAGATGTTAGGAGGACTGATGGGGAAACCGGATGTAAGAAGGACTGATGGGGACACCAGATGTTAGGAGGACTGATGGGGACACCGGATGTAAGAAGGACTGATGGGGACACCAGATGTTAGGAGGACTGATGGGGACACCAGATGTTAGGAGGACTGATGGGGACACCAGATGTTACGAGGACTGATGGAGACACCAGATGTTAGGAGGACTGATGGGGACACCGGATGTTAGGAGGACTGATGGGAACACCAGATGTTAGGAGGACTGATGGGGACACCAGATGTTAGGAGGACTGATGGGGACACCAGATGTAAGGAGGACTGATGGGGACACCGGATGTAAGAAGGACTGATGGGGACACCAGATGTTAGGAGGACTGATGGGGACACCAGATGTTAGGAGGACTGATGGGGACACCAGATGTTAGGAGGACTGATGGGGACACCAGATGTAAGGAGGACTGATGGGGACACCGGATGTAAGAAGGACTGATGGGGACACCAGATGTTAGGAGGACTGATGGGGACACCAGATGTAAGAAGGACTGATGGGGACACCGGATGTTAGGAGGACTGATGGGGACACCGGATGTTAGGAGGACTGATGGGGACACCGGATGTAAGAAGGACTGATGGGGACACCAGATGTTAGGACTGATGGGGACACCAGATGTAAGGACTGATGGGGACACCAGATGTTAGGAGGACTGATGGAGACACCAGATGTAAGGACTGATGGGGACACCAGATGTTAGGAGGCCTGATGGAGACACCAGATGTTAGGAGGACTGATGGGGACACCAGATGTTAGGAGGACTGATGGGGACACCAGATGTAAGGAGGACTAATGGGGACACCAGATGTAAGGAGGACTGATGGGGACACCAGATGTAAGGAGGACTGATGGGGACACCAGATGTAAGGAGAACTGATGGGGAGACCAGATGTTAGGAGGACTGATGGGGACACCAGATGTTAGGAGGACTGATGGGGACACCAGATGTTAGGAGGACTGATGGGGACACCAGATGTTAGGAGGACTGATGGGGACACCGGATGTAAGAAGGACTGATGGGGACACCAGATGTTAGGAGGACTGATGGGAACGCCAGATTTTAGGAGGACTGATGGGGACACCAGATGTTAGGAGGACTGATGGGGACACCAGATGTTAGGAGGACTGATGGGGACACCAGATGTTAGGAGGACTGATGGGGACACCGAATGTAAGAAGGACTGATGGGGACACCAGATGTTAGGAGGACTGATGGGGACACCAGATGTAAGGAGGACTGATGGGAACACCAGATGTTAGGAGGACTGATGGGAACGCCAGATTTTAGGAGGACTGATGGGGACACCAGATGTTAGGAGGACTGATGGGGACACCAGATGTTAGGAGGACTGATGGGGACACCAGATGTTAGGAGGACTGATGGGGACACCGGATGTAAGAAGGACTGATGGGGACACCGGATGTTAGGAGGACTGATGGGGACACCGGATGTTAGGAGGACTGATGGGGACACCGGATGTAAGAAGGACTGATGGGGACACCGGATGTTAGGAGGACTGATGGGGAAACCGGATGTAAGAAGGACTGATGGGGACACCAGATGTTAGGAGGACTGATGGGGACACCGGATGTAAGAAGGACTGATGGGGACACCGGATGTTAGGAGGACTGATGGGGACACCAGATGTTAGGAGGACTGATGGGGACACCGGATGTAAGAAGGACTGATGGGGACACCGGATGTTAGGAGGACTGATGGGGACACCGGATGTTAGGAGGACTGATGGGGACACCGGATGTAAGGACTGATGGGGACACCAGATGTTAGGAGGACTGATGGAGACACCAGATGTAAGGACTGATGGGGACACCAGATGTTAGGAGGCCTGATGGAGACACCAGATGTTAGGAGGACTGATGGGGACACCAGATGTTAGGAGGACCGATGGGGACACCAGATGTAAGGAGGACTAATGGGGACACCAGATGTAAGGAGGACTGATGGGAACACCAGATGTAAGGAGGACTGATGGGGACACCAGATGTAAGGAGGACTGATGGGGACACCAGATGTAAGGAGGACTAATGGGGACACCGGATGTTAGGAGGACTGATGGGGACACCAGATGTAAGGAGGACTGATGGAGACACCAGATGTTAGGAGGACTGATGGGGACACCAGATGTTAGGAGGACTGATGGGGACACCAGATGTTAGGAGGACTGATGGGGACACCAGATGTTAGGAGGACCGATGGGGACACCAGATGTTAGGAGGACTGATGGGGACACCAGATGTTAGGAGGACTGATGGGGACACCGGATGTTAGGAGGACTGATGGGGACACCAGATGTAAGGAGGACTGATGGGGACACCAGATGTTAGGAGGACTGATGGGGACACCAGATGTTAGGAGGACTGATGGGGACACCAGATGTTAGGAGGACTGATGGGGACACCAGATGTTAGGAGGACTGATGGGGACACCGGATGTAAGAAGGACTGATGGGGACACCGGATGTAAGAAGGACTGATGGGGACACCGGATGTTAGGAGGACTGATGGGGAAACCGGATGTAAGAAGGACTGATGGGGACACGGGATGTTAGGAGGACTGATGGGGACACCGGATGTTAGGAGGACTGATGGGGACACCGGATGTAAGAAGGACTGATGGGGACACCAGATGTTAGGAGGACTGATGGGGACACCAGATGTTAGGAGGACTGATGGGGACACCGGATGTAAGAAGGACTGATGGGGACACCGGATGTTAGGAGGACTGATGGGGACACCGGATGTTAGTAGGACTGATGGGGACACCGGATGTAAGAAGGACTGATGGGGACACCGGATGTTAGGAGGACTGATGGGGAAACCGGATGTAAGAAGGACTGATGGGGACACCAGATGTTAGGAGGACTGATGGGGACACTGGATGTAAGAAGGACTGATGGGGACACCGGATGTAAGGAGGGGGGAACCCACGCTGTTTTTATCAATGATTTTTATGTATATTGCTGGGATCTGGCAATACATTACAGTCTCAAGCAATTTTGAATGACATTGTTTCCTTTAGAAATGTCATTTTGCTGCGGTACTGTTCTAAACATGGGGAAAATGCGCTACTTTACAGGCAGACTAAGGGAACCCTTAAGGAATGATATTTAAAGGAATATTTAATTTTTATTGTTTCACTTTAAGCATTATTAGAATCACTGCTCCTAAAATAAAAACAAAAAACGGCCATTTTAAAAACGTTTTTTTGCATTGATCCATGTCCCCTGGGGCAGGACCCGGGTCCCCAAACACTTTTTATGGCAATAACTTGCATATATCGTGTCCCATAGACTTCACTGGTGTTCACACAAATGTTCTGTCTGTACCCAAGTTCTGATGCGATGCGATCCGGGGGTGTTCCGCTCATCCCTAATGTGAGGCAATGTGGATTGGATGACGGTGTTACTATGTGATGTGATTGATACATTTGTCACCTTGTGAGTATAATAATTACCACTTTTTCTATGAATAAAGCGATGGTTTTAGGGTGAGGCACTAGGCCTGGGCGCCCGCTCTGTCTTTTTATGGTTGCACGTGGAAGGAGATTGCACAATACAGGAAAAGAATTTCCAAGCAGATTTACCAACTATCCAGCAATAAAACAAAAACGAATTGTCACGTCTAATAATTCAGAGGAGACTTTTGTTGCTCTCATTTCCAAATCTATGTGGAAGGTGCAGCGCCCCCCCAAGGCTCCTCTGTGAAGTGCGGCCCTAACTCTATATATATGTTTAGTTGCAGGTTTGTCCCTACATAGGATTGTTACTCTTTATTGCTTTCACTAAATATCCTATAAAGAGATCCAGTCACAACCTTCCAATTTACGTGATTTCCCTAAAACATAAATGTATTTTATTTATCACATGTATATCTATAATGCCAACAATTTACACATTTATATTGTACATTCATATCAGCCCTCTCGGAACTTACCATCTAAAACCGGCCACAGAAGGATTGAACCTCGACTGCTTCAACAGGGACAGGGCTGAGATTCAATCCATCCACGGGCAGGCTGGTTGTACTGAAATCCATCGACTTCAGCACACCCAGCCTGCTGGATTTTTTTCATGCGATCGCAGCCAGTGGCTATGGCTGCCAGCAGTGATCATTCTGTTCTGCTAGCGGGATAAGCTCCCCGCTGGCGGAACACAATATCACTATGGGAGGGATTTCCCCCTCTGTGTTGATGGGGGGAATCAAGCAAGTTTCTTTCTGTCCCCCCCATTGTGGAAGGAGAGAAAATGACACAATCTATGTGCTGCTAAAGTCCCCAACGTTGGCCATAGATGATCGCTTTTATTTGTCAATCAGCCAGCGATCAGGTTTTCAAAAAAACAAAATGGAATACCCATCCCCCTCTGTTCACATAAAAAAACCCCTAAAGAAACAGTTCTATAGAAATGTAACAAAACCACACCGACAAATATAATTAAGTTATGACATTTTATTAAAATATCAAATAAAAAATCACACAGAAGAGACTAAATTGCAAATGTATAAAACACTATGCAGTAAGAGGCACTGCCACCCTTGGGGGTAGATGAATGGGTGCAGCGGAGCCTAAGAAGAAGCATTTCCACCCTTGGGGTAGATAAGTGCAGTTTGGTGGGGCCTGAGAGAAGCACCAGTACGCTGGGTGTTGGGGAGTGAGGGCAGATGAAACTTGGGGGGAAGCTCTTCTGCCCACACTCACCCCCTACCCAGGGTGGTAGCATTCACTTTTGGTGGTAGTTGAGTGGGTGTAGTGGAGCCTGATCAGAGGCATTTGCACTCTTGGGGTAGATTAGTGCAGTTTTTTGGGGCCTGGGGGGGAAGCACCAGTACGCTGGGTGTTGGGGAGTGAGGGCAGATGAAACTTGGGGGGAAGCTCAACTGCCCACACTCACCCCATACCCAGGGTGGTAGCATTCACTTTTGGTGGTAGATGAGTGGGTGTAGTGGAGCCTGATCAGAGGCATTGCCACCCTTGGGGGGGTAGATTAATGCAGTTTGGTGGGGCCTGAGGGAAGCACCAACATGCTGGGTGTTGGGAAGTGAGGGCAGATGAAACTTGGGGGGAAGCTCTTCTGCCTACACTCACCCCATACCCAGGGTGGTAGCATTCACTTTTGGTGGTAGTTGAGACAGGCAGCGGAGCCTGATCAGAGGCATTTCCACCACTTGGTGGTAGATGAGTGCAGTTTTTTTGGGGCCTGAGGGAAGCACCAACATGCTGGGTGTTGGGGAGTGAGGGCAGATGAAACTTGGGGGGAAGCTCAACTGCCCACACTCACCCCATACCCAGGGTGGTAGCATTCACTTTTGGTGGTAGATGAGTGGGTGTAGTGGAGCCTGATCAGAGGCATTGCCACCCTTGGGGGGGTAGATGAGTGCAGTTTTTTTGGGGCCTGAGGGAAGCACCAACATGCTGGGTGTTGGGGAGTGAGGGCAGATGAAACTTGGGGGGAAGCTCAACTGCCCACACTCACCCCATACCCAGGGTGGTAGCATTCACTTTTGGTGGTAGATGAGTGGGTGTAGTGGAGCCTGATCAGAGGCATTTGCACTCTTGGGGTAGATTAGTGCAGTTTGGTGGGGCCTGGGGGGGAAGCACCAACATGCTGGGTGTTGGGGAGTGAGGGCAGATGAAACTTGGGGGGAAGCTCTTCTGCCCACACTCACCCCATACCCAGGGTGGTAGCATTCACTTTTGGTGGTAGTTGAGACAGGCAGTGGAGCCTGATCAGAGGCATTTCCACCACTTGGTGGTAGATGAGTGCAGTTTTTTGGGGCCTGGGGGGGAAGCACCAGTACGCTGGGTGTTGGGGAGTGAGGGCAGATGAAACTTGGGGGGAAGCTCAACTGCCCACACTCACCCCATACCCAGGGTGGTAGCATTCACTTTTGGGGGTAGATGAGTGGGTGTAGTGGAGCCTGATCAGAGGCATTTCCACTCTTGGGGTAGATTAGTGCAGTTTGGTGGGGCCTGAGGGAAGCACCAACATGCTGGGTGTTGGGGAGTGAGGGCAGATGAAACTTTGGGGGAAGCTCAACTGCCCACACTCACCCCATACCCAGGGTGGTAGCATTCACTTTTGGTGGTAGTTGAGACAGGCAGTGGAGCCTGATCAGAGGCATTTCCACCACTTGGTGGTAGATGAGTGCAGTTTTTTGGGGCCTGGGGGGGAAGCACCAGTACGCTGGGTGTTGGGGAGTGAGGGCAGATGAAACTTGGGGGGAAGCTCAACTGCCCACACTCACCCCATACCCAGGGTGGTAGCATTCACTTTTGGGGGTAGATGAGTGGGTGTAGTGGAGCCTGATCAGAGGCATTGCCACCCTTGGGGGTGTAAATTAGTGCAGTTTGGTGGGGCCTGAGGGAAGCACCAACATGCTGGGTGTTGGGGAGTGAGGGCAGATGAAACTTTGGGGGAAGCTCAACTGCCCACACTCACCCTATACCCAGGGTGGTAGCATTCACTTTTGGTGGTAGTTGAGACAGGCAGTGGAGCCTGATCAGAGGCATTTTCACTCTTGGGGGTAGATTAGTGCAGTTTGGTGGGGCCTGAGAGAAGCACCAACATGCTGGGTGTTGGGGAGTGAGGGCAGATGAAACTTTGGGGGAAGCTCAACTGCCCACACTCACCCCATACCCAGGGTGGTAGCATTCACTTTTGGTGGTAGTTGAGACAGGCAGTGGAGCCTGATCAGAGGCATTTCCACCACTTGGTGGTAGATGAGTGCAGTTTTTTGGGGCCTGGGGGGGGAGCACCAGTACGCTGGGTGTTGGGGAGTGAGGGCAGATGAAACTTGGGGGGAAGCTCCACTGCCCACGCTCATCCCGTACCCAGGGTGGTAGCACCCCCCTCTTAGTGGTAGGTGAGGCAGGTAGAGCCTGATTAGAGGCATTGCTACCCTTGGTTGTAGATGGGTGTGTTGGGGCCTGAGAGGCATTTTCACCCTTGAGGGTAGATGAGTGGGTGTAGTGGAGCCTGATCAGAGGCATTTCCACTCTTGGGGGTAGATTAGTGCAGTTTTTTGGGGCCTGGGGGGAAGCACCAGTACGCTGGGTGTTGGGGAGTGAGGGCAGATGAAACTTGGGGGGAAGCTCTTCTGCCCACGCTCGCCCCATACCCAGGGTGGTAGCACCCCCCTCTTAGTGGTAGGTGAGGCAGGTAGAGCCTGATTAGAGGCATTGCTACCCTTGGTTGTAGATGAGTGTGTTGGAGCCTGAGAGGCATTTTGACCCTTGAGGGTAGATGAGTGGGTGTATTGAAGCCTGAGAGGCATTTTGACCCTTGGGGGTAGATGAGTGGGTGTAGCGGAGCCTGAGAGGCATTGCCACCCTTGGGGGTAGATGAGTGGGTGTAGCGGAGCCTGAGAGGCATTGCCACCCTTGGGGGTAGATGAGTGGGTGTAGCGGAGCCTTAGAGGCATTGCCACCCATTTTGGGTCTGGGGAGGGGCAGTTGATCTAGAGGAAGGCGAAAAACCCCCAGCATAGCGTGAGCCAATGTGCTACAGCTGGGGGAAAATTCCTTCCTGACCCCTCCGAGAGGCGATCGGCTATTCCCTGGATCATCACCCAGACAGGTAGGTGGGGCTTGGGGTAAGGAGGGGGGTGGGCAATTGGAGCCACACCCTCGGTGGTAGGTGGGTGGGGATGTGGGTGTCAGTGTGTGGATAGCGGGGGAGGAGGGACCATCCCCCACACAGAGCTCCGGGGGAGGAGCCATTGGACTACAGCCGGGTCACGTGGTGTCTGTGTGTCGGGGAACCTGCTGCCTCTGCTCAGGATCTGAGGAACTACAACTCCCAGCATGCACTGTGTAAGTGACGGGGGTTCAGCTCCCGGCCTGGAATAGGACGCTGTGGGACTACATATCCCAGCATGATTTTCTCTATGGAGATATTACAGGTGCCAGTGATCTCTACATACCCCAGTCCGCTCCCCTCCCCCTCCCCAGGGGGAATTGCACCGCCTCCAGCCCCCCCTCCCCACTCATCTCCCAACACCCATTCTTCCCCCCTCAGGCCCAACCCGCCCACCTCTAACCCGGGGGGGTAAGAGACCCACCACCGCTTGTGGGAGATGAATGCGGGGTGCGATTACGCCTGAGGAGGGGGAGGGGAGAAGGCTGGGGTATGTAGAGATTGCTGGCACTTGTAGTACATCTATAGAAGAAATCATGCTGGGATATGTAGTCCTGTAACATCTTATTCCAGGCTGGGAGCTGAAACCCCATTGCTTACACAGTGCATGCTGGGAGTTGTAGTTCCTCAGATCCTGAGCAGAGGCAACAAGTTCCCCGGACCCACAGACACCACGTGACCCCGCTGTAGTCCAATGGCTCCTCACCCGGAGCTCTGTACAGCAGATGTTTCCTCTTCGGCGTTCACCACACACTGAAGCTCCGCCCTAACGGCTCAGCTATATATATCGGCTCAGGCCACGCCTCCTGCTGACGTCACAGGCTAACGGCTCTAGCTGTGCACGCGTCAGTTGGAACAAAGCCACGTGATGGCAGTGTGATATGTTCCCGCCTCACCCGCTCAGGCCACGCCCATCCCATGCACTGGTCACGCCTACTCTTATCTGAGTCGTTATGTCCATCTCTGCGGGAGTCACGTGACTTCACAGGAGGAGGGGGCAGGGAGCCGAAACAACAACATGGAGGACTGAGAGGCACCCCGGATGTATGATAAATATGATTTATCCCCATTTCCTGGTGACAGATCCTCCTCATATATATATATATGTGTCCTATTTTCTGAAAACATGGGGGGAGGGGGTCACTGGGACAGGAGTGTAGCATTTCACACGTATTTTTCCTATAATCTGGGTTGATATAGAGAAATACCGGACTCAGGACTCCGTCTGACTGGTTAGATGGTGAATTTTATAATCAGCGGCATCCCTGCTCATCTCGCAGGTTTACAAATTTGACAGAAGATCGCTGCTTTTAAAATTCAACATCTAACGAGTCAGACGGAGTTTTAAGTCCTGTAATTCATCATATAAAGCCAGATTGCAGTTAAAAATAAGTGTAAAAAGCAAAATAACGGTGGGTGTAACAAGATGTCCACTCTCCCCCCTTCTCAGTGTATCCTTACTGTGGAGGAGTGAGGGGTGTACGAAGATGGCGGCGCCGAGGAACGTCACTTCCGTTACACATTCTGACAGGTCGCGAAATCAAACGGAACACGAGTTGTACGACGTTCCGGTGTGGTAACATTTCATGAAATTTTACCACAATGGTCTATGGAGGAGACATGTCTACCCTCCCCCCTCTCCGATCACCTCCCATACCACTTCCGGGATCTCACCTCCACCGGAAATACATCACTGACCGGAACTTCCTGTCACCCTCAGCCGCCATTTTCCTGTAGATTTATTCTTCATCTGTAACGACATATTCGGCGACCAGGCGCCCTTCAACCAGGAAGTTGACGAATGTGCGAGAATGCCACAAAAATTCCGATCACACTGCGCATGCGTCAACGTCCGGGACGGAAGTTGACGCATGCGCGGAAGATGCCGCAAAAAAAAAAAAAAATCCCGATCGGCCCGGAAGTTGACGCATGCGCGGAAGATGCCGCAAAAATCCCGATCAAACTGCGCATGCGTCAACTGCCGGCCCGAATTGTCAGTTAATTAAAAAAAAAAAAAGCACACGATTTCATTGGCTGAGCCAAAGTCACTGTGATTGGCTAAGCCAAAGTCACTGTGATTGGCTGAGCCAAAGTCACTGTGATTGGCTGAGCCAAAGTCACTGTGATTGGCTGAGCCAAAGTCACTGTGATTGGCTGAGCCAAAGTCACTGTGATTTCATTGGCTGAGTCCCCCTATATATTCAGACGCTGGGGCAGAATTCATCAGAAGTTGACTGTCCACTGACAAGTGAGGTTGGCTTTTATCTCTCCTGAGAGATACCTTGTGATATTATTGGATTTGATTTCGGTCAATTCAATTTCATTGCAATATTTGTTGTCATACATTTAAAGCGAGTTTCTTTATTCTTAATAATGAACCGATTTAAATGTAATCAGATTGTTTCTCTGAAAAACATCAAAGAGAAACCCAGCAAAGGAAGGGCCATGGTAGGAGGTGTCAGTGACCAGCCTGCAGATACCCCAACCAAAAAGCCCTCCAAGCTGAAGAGGACCCGAGCGTTTGTGCGCGGCTGTTTCAGAGCCGTCGTTCGATGTTTCGGTTCCGGCTGTAAAGCCAATAGACATCACCGGGATACAGACACTGAGATTGGTAAGTGTTTTTTTTCAAAGATAATTTTTTTTTTCATAGATTTTTTATTTTTTCAAAAAAATTTTTTTTTCCAAAAATTTTTTTTTCAAAGTATATTATTTTTTTCATAATTTTTTTTTTTTTTTTCAAAAAATGTTTTGGGGTCACATTCCCATAGGTACAAATGTTTTTTTTGAATATTTTTTAAATCAAGTCCTTTTTTATGACATTTTTTAGTTACAATCAACACAAGACATACACCAGGGCTCCACAAACCCCAGGCGCCAGGTCACCAATGCCACCAGAAATCACAACCTGACGCCTAAGCTGCCACCAGCCCACTCACTATCACTATTAACAATGACTGCCCCCCTCCCCCCTCCTCCACACTCTGCGGCTGCGCACTGTGTGTGACACTGACAAGCAAAGGAGAGATTTCAGCTTTATGTCGGGGTGGGAGGAAACCGTCCGGGGTGGGCGGGACCCGGCCGGGGTGGGCGGGACCCGGCAGCTATCAAACACCAGCCAATGGAATCTGGGCGGGCCGCTACGTGTATGTGGCCGCGCCTCTTTTCTTAAGCAGCCCAATCGTTGGCCGGTGTTTGATAGCTGCTGAGTCCCGCTCACCCGGCCGGGGCCCGCCCACCCCGAGCGGGGCCCGCCCACCCCGACTCAAGCTCAAATCTGACATATCCGCTGTAGTGTCATATTTTGCTCCCCATCATAGAACGCTCCGGAAGGGACGTTGCGGCCGGAAATTTTGCACTGCGCATGCGCGATGCGTTCCAAATGCTTGCACCATGCGTTCCAGAGGATTTCTGACAATGTAGTTCAGTGAAAGCGTCAGATAATGTCACGGGAGTGAGGGGAGGTAATCGTGACATTAACTTTAGACAGAGCGGAGAGCGGCGGAGAGAGAGCGGGTAACTGTGGCTCAGGGAGGGGATTACCTCCCCTCACTTCTCTGACATTATCTGACGGTTTCACTGGTCTGCATTGTCGCAAATCATTTGGAACGCATGGCGCAAGTGTTTGGAACGCATGGCGCATGCGCAGTGCTAAATTTCTGGCCGCAGCGTCACTTCCGGAACATTCTATGATGGGGAACAAAATATGACACTACACCGCCTCTCTGTTACTGGTCAGCTTCACACCCCGGCCGGGTCCCGCCCATTCCGACATTAAAGCGGGAGTCCGCCATTTTTTCTTTTTAAAAGTCAGCAGCTACAAATACTGCCGCTGCTGACTTTTAGAATAATGACACTTACCCGCCCAGCGCGCCCGCGATGTCGGCACCCGAAGCCGATCTCTCGATCGTCTCTCGGGTGCTGCCGCCGCCATCTTGGGTATGGGAATCAGGAAGTGGAGCCTTTCGGCTTCATTTCCCGGTTCCCTACTGCGCATGCGCGAGTTGCTCTGCGCAATAAGGATGGTCCCCGCTGTCTCTGGGATCCGTGTGTTTCCCAGCAGGCAGCGGGGGACCTTCGGAAAGGGGCGTAGATTCTGCGGAAAGGGGCGTGGATTCTGCAGAATCTACGCCGGAAGTGATGCAGATACCTGTACTGTACAGGTACCTGCACCCCCCTCCCTCCTGAAAGGTGCCAATTGTGGCGCCGGAGGGGGGGAGGGTTCCAATGAGCAGAAGGTCCACTTTAAGGTGGAGCTCCGCTTTAAGCTCAATTCTGACAGCTCCTCTGTTACATTTCAGTAACAGAGTGCTCCGTGTGCCACCCACAAGCGCCAACCAGTGGCATCTGCCAGTGCCACCGCCAATCAGTCCCACCTGCTAGTGCTAATCAGTGCCACGGCCAGTCAGTGCCACCTGCCACCACCAACCAGTGCCATCTGCTAGTACCAACCAGTACCACCGCCAATCAATACCACCTGCAACCACCAACCAGTGTCACCGCCAATCAGTGCCACCTGCCCCCGCCAATCAATACCACCTGCAACCACCAACCAGTGCCACCTGCCACCACCAACCAGTGCCACCGCCAATCAGTGCCACCTACCAGTTCTACACCAGTGTCACCTGCCAATGCCAATCAGTGCCACCTGCCACTACCAATCAGTGCCACCTGCCAGTGCCACCGCCAATCAGTGCCAACTAGTGCCACCGCCAACCAGTGCCACCACCAATCAGTGCCATCTGCCAGTGACAACTAGTGCCACCACCAACCAGGGCCACCTGCAACTTCCAAACCAGTACCACCTGCCAGTGCCAATAGTGTCACCTGCCAGTTCCAAACCAGTGTCACCTGCCAGTGCCAGCCAGTTCCATCTGTTGCCAGCTTTACTCTCTTTCTGGTCAGCCCATAACCCTGATGTAACAGCGTTTCAATGGAGTTATTGACTGGGTGCTCCATTGTGAGTTAGGGATAGGGGGTGAAAATGAGTGGCCTTACCCCGGGAGCTGACAATCCATACCACTCTAAAAAAACAAAAACTGGCTCCTAAATTCAAAGCAAATTTGTCAACCCCTGACATACACACAACCCATGTACTTATTGTACAATCCTAATAAACACACATTTATAAGCAATATTTAAAGTGGTTGTAAACCCACAAAAAACAAAACAAAGGTGCCAATTGGTTCAGTGCCCCCAATGCCACCTCCCCATGGGCAGTGCGGATAATGCCCCCCCATGGGCAGTGCAGATGATGCCACCCCCCCATGGGCAGTGTGGATAATGCCGCCCCCCCATGGGCAGTGCGGACAATGCCGCTCCCTCCATGGACAGTGCGGACAATGCCGCTCCCTCCATGGGCAGTGCGGACAATGCCGCTCCCTCCATGGGCAGTGCGGACAATGCCGCTCCCTCCATGGGCAGTGCGGATAATGCCGCCCCCCATGGGCAGTGCGGATAATGCCGCCCCCCATGGGCAGTGCGGACAATGCCGCCCCCCCCATGGACAGTGCGGACAATGCCGCCCCCCCCCATGGACAGTGCGGACAATGCCGCCCCCCCATGGGCAGTGCGGATAATGCCGCCCCCCATGGGCAGTGCGGACAATGCCGCTCCCTCCATGGGCAGTGCGGACAATGCCGCCCCCCCATGGGCAGTGCAGATAATGCCGCCCCCCCATGACCATCCGACCATCCCACATGGGACCCAGATCCCTCCCCCGCTGTCTCTTTGATGGTCTCTTTGTGATTGCACCTCTGTAGTCATGTATGTCAATCTTTTGTTTTCATCCCCAACAATCCACGTCTGCACACTACTGGGAGGTCCATACACACGCAGATGGACGGTTATAGATCTCTTATTGGCACCGTCTCCCCGGGATTTTGTACTTGTTGAAAACCAGAAGATTACTTAGCAGTGCCCCAAAGAAAACATGAAATAGTCCCTCCTGTTCCCTACTGAATGGACAAAAAATAAGGGATTGTCTGAACTGCCTTAGGGCTCATTTAAACATGTTGTGCCCTCTGAACAGCAATCCACATTCAGGTCGCTCTTCAGAGGGCATTTGACAGGAGGCAAGAAGGTGTTATATTGCCTCCTCACCACCTGTTTAACCCCCTGACATCCGCGCTGTGGGCAAATGACGGGCACAGCGCGGACGTGAATTCCCGGGAGGCCGTCATATGACATCCCCCTGTGCACGCTCCCTGCGGAGGGCGCCGTGATCACGAGTCACTGAGACTCAGGTGACCACCGATCCGAGTACAGGGCCGATCCCCACCCCTTACCATGTGATCAGTTATCAGCCAATGACGGCTCATCACATGATGTAAACAAAAGCTCAGTGATCGTTTTTTTTTTCTCCTCTGCTGACAGGAGAAGAACAAAGCCGATCACCGGCTCATCTTAAAGGGACATCGACCCTGAAAAGGAAGAGGCGATTATGCCTCATTTATAGAGTAACAGTGCCCACCAGTGCCACCTATCAATGCCCACCAGTGCCACCTATCAATGCCCACCAGTGCCACCTATCAATGCCCACCAGTGCCACTTATTGATGCCCACCAGTGCCACCTATCGATGCCCACCAGTGCCACCTAATGTCAAGTGCCACCTATCAATGCCCACCAGTGCCACCTATCGATGCCCACCAGTGCCACCTATCAATGCCCACCAGTGCCACCCATTAATGCCCAAAAGTGCCACCTATCGATGCCCACCAGTGCCACCTATCGATGCCCACCAGTGCCACCCATCAATGACCACCAGTGGTGCTAATCATTGACACCTAGAAGTGCTGCCTATCAGTGTAACTGATCAGTGCCCATCACTGCCATCCATCAGTGCCTACCAGTGCCACCTATCAATGCCCACCAGTGCCACCTATCAATGCCCAAAAGTGCCACCTATCAATGCCCAAAAGTGCCACCTATAAATGCCCACCAGTGCCACCTATCAATGCCCAAAAGTGCCACCTATCGATGCCCAAAAGTGCCACCTATCGATGCCCACCAGTGCCACCTATCAATGCCCACCAGTGCCACCCATCAATGCCCACCAGTGGTGCTAATCATTGACACCTAGAAGTGCTGCCTATCAGTGTATCTGATCGGTGCCCATCAGTGCCACCTCGTCAGCGTACATCAATGACAGACAAAAATTACCCGTTATAACATTTAACAAAAATGTAAAAGAATATGTTTTTAATTCGGTCTTTTTATATTTAAAAAAATAAAAACCGCTGAGGAGATGAAATACCACCAAAGGAAATCTCTATTTGGGGGAACAAATGATACAAATGTCATTTGGGTACAGTGTTGTATGACCGTGTAATTGTCACTCAAAGTGCGACAGCGCTGAAAGCTGAGGATTGGTGTGGATAGGAGGGGGAGGGGGGTTTAAGTGGCCGGTAAGCAAGGGGTTAAACATGACAGCATTTTCTACACATATGAGATGGCTGTGTGCTGTGCAGGTTTTATGCCCCTTACACTGTTAGGAAAATGTTGTCACCCCCTCATTTCTTCACAGAGCACACCACCTCCTTTTCCTCTGCTGGCTGAATGTGATGTGGGGGGGCGCAGGCTCAGGCCCTGGCTCTTATAGGTGGTAGAGGGCCCAGTCATGTAAGTTGATTTCTAGCAGTGGTCCTGGGTGTGGGCGAATGGCCCTGAATGCAGACAGTGCATGTCATATTAGGAGAAGTGGCTGCGTGCGTGCAGCTGTGCGTTCTACTCATTGTCAATGGACTGCCTGCATGCAGCACCTGGAAGATACAGATGTTGTAGAAACGTCCCGTTCATGTTATATGGGCCTCATCACCCTTGTAAACAAGGCCAGACAGACGGACAAAACCAACACAAACAAAACCGCACTAATTCATTATCCATCAGCATTTTAATATGCACTATGCCTTTACCCCAAGTGCTGTCATTAGAAGTGTCTGCGCTCCTAAAGCCGGCCATAGACACTTCCAATCTCACCCGGCTAAGCAAGGACCAGCCAAGATTCTAACCATGTATGGGCAGGCTGATTACGGGCTGGGTACAACCAGCCCCTCTGACTTTTCATGCCATTATTGCCAGCCAGTGGGTCGGGATGAGTGGCAGGCAACCAGCATTTTTATACAAAGGCCAACATTAGTCCTCCTTGTGTCCCTGTCCTGTAGAGTTTATTCATGGTCTCTGGCACCAGCGTTTTCATCTCTTCTCTCCATAATTTGATGTTTTACAAGGAAAAATATATGAAATGTAGGTGAAGGTGCTAAATCTAATTCCTCTCTTTTTTTATTGTAGGTGTACGCGGTATTGACTGCACACCAGAGTGCGACCCGGACGTGTCCGCTCCACCGGAGTGCGACCCGGACGTGTCCGCTCCACCGGAGTGCGACCCGGACGTGTCCGCTCCACCGGAGTGCGACCCGGACGTGGCCTCTCCACCGGAGTGCGACCCGGACGTGGCCTCTCCACCGGAGTGCGACCCGTACGTGGCCTCTCCACCGGAGTGCGACCCGGACGTGGCCACTCCACCGGAGTGCGACCCGGACGTGGCCACTCCACCGGAGTGCGACCAATTCATGGCCACTCCACCAGAGTGCGCCCCGGACGTGGCCACTCCACCAGAGTGCGCCCCGGACGTGGCCACTCCACCAGAGTGTGCCCAAGACGTGGCCACTCCACCAGAGTGTGCCCAAGACGTGGCCACTCCACCAGAGTGCGCCGCGGACGTGGCCACTCCACCAGAGTGCGACCAATTCATGGCCACTCCACCAGAGTGCGCCGCGGACGTGGCCACTCCACCAGAGTGCACCGCGGACGTGGCCACTCCACCAGAGTGCGCCGCGGACGTGGCCACTCCACCAGAGTGCGCCGCGGACGTGGCCACTCCACCAGAGTGCGCCGCGGACGTGGCCACTCCACCAGAGTGCGCCACGGACGTGGCCACTCCACCAGAGTGCGACCCGGACGTGGCCACTCCACCAGACTTTGACCTACATGTGTCCACTCCACCAGAGTGCGACATTCACATGAAAAATCCACCAGCATGTGACGTTCACACAGAGAATCCACCAAAATGCCAAGGGAACGTCTCCAGTGAACATGGCAGCAAGCTTACAAGACAGGATAGGCACATACTAGTGGTAGGGGATTCAATTATTGGAAGGATACAGAAGGCAATCTGTCACCAATCCCCTTATCGCAAAACAGTATGTTGTTTACCGGGCGCCCGTGTTCGGAACATTGTAGATTGCATGGACGGATTATTGAATGGGGCTGGGAGGAACCCCGCTGTCATGATACATATTGGTACGAACGACAAAGTTAGAGGAAGATGGGGCGCCTTAAAAAATGATTTCAGGGACTTAGCGGCTATATTGAAGAAAAGGAGAGCCAAGGCAGTATTTTCAGAAATATTGCCTGAACCTCGAGCCACACCAGAGAGGCAGCAGGAGCTTAGAGATCTTAACTACTGGCTGAGAAACTATTGCAGGAAGGAGGGCTTTGGCTTCATGACGAACTGGGTTGACTTTACATTCGGTCACCGTTTTTATAGCAGTGATGGATTGCATTTAAATGGAAGGGGTGCAGCGTTTTTGGGAGTGAAGATGACCAAAGCGCTGGAAGAAATTTTAATCTAGGAGATGAGGATGACTTGCTAGTGAACATGACAGAGAAGATCTTCAAGTCAAGCCATCATCACCGGAGTTCACTACGTCATCACTCTCTTGAAAGATTCTCATCAGCACCTATCTTCAAGAGAGCACCAGGTACGGCTGTACCAACACAGATTTCTACAATGGTGGCGGCCGCCACTTCAGTAACCGGAAGGTCTTCCCATCAGCCCTCTATTTCCCTTTCTGCAGCTTCTGAATCCCCAACTATCAATGTAGCTGGACAAACAAGTCAATTTGCTGTTCCCAGAAGAAGACTCAACCAAAAGCTTGAAGAACCCTCCTAGGGACCAGGTACGGCTGTACCAACACAGGTCCCTACACTGGTGGCGGCTGCCTCGTCACCACCAACCGAGGGGCAATGACATTAACAGAGGGCCTCCTCATCACCATCCAAGAAGCAATGACATCAAAGAGCCCCGTCATCAACATTTGAGGGCTGAGCCTCATTGCCATCATCCGAGGGTAGTGAAAAACAGAGAGCCTGGTGCCCACCATCCAAGGGCAGAGCTTGGTCCCCACCATCCAAGGGCAGAGCCTCCTCGCTACTATGAGAGGGCAGAGCCTCGTTACCACAATCCAAGGGTATTTAACATCAAAAGAGAGTTGCCTGCTGTGAGACGGTAACACAAGCAGTACTGAGTGAGATAATTGTGGCACACTGGCAATGATCTCCCTACACCATACATAGAACCATACATAGAATGTATACATAGGGCCATACATACCACCATACTCAGCATGCCCACCTAGTACCAAACATACCACTATACATACCACCATCAGGGCCACCAATAAGGTGGTACCACTGGTTCTCCTGTAGGGTGCTGGGCACAGAAAACATGAGGAATCGGTGCGGCGGGCAGATGCACTGATCAGTGGGGGAGGCACTGATCTGTGCGGATGCTCAATGCATATATTCTGAATGATCCCCAAAGATGATTGTAAACAAGCATGCAAGTGTGTTTTATTGCATGCATACCTGCGTATATAGCACCATGCATACCATCATACACAGCATGTCTACATGCCACCACCAGGGCCACCAATAAGGGGGTACCACCAGTCCTCCTGTAGGGGGCTGGGCACAGAAAACATAAGGAATCGGTGCGGCGGGCGGAGGCACTGATCAGTGTGGGGGCGCTGATCTGTGCGGATGCTCAATGCATATATTCTGAATGAGCCCCAAAGTTGTGAACAAGCAGGTAGGTGTGTTTTATTGCATACATACCTGCAATACATATGTTCTGTATGGTTCTATGTATGTTTTTTTTCTCTATATGAGATGAACTGGGCACCCTAGACTGATGATTCAGGGACAATCCGATCGCCTTAGGGGGTCAGGAAGGAATTTTTCCCCCCCTTGGAGCCCATCTGGCCGGGGGGGTTTTCGCCTTCCTCTGAATCATCTTAAGGTTTAGGCTTAGTGTAAAAAGGCCCTGCCTTTGAGGAGTCCTAGGACAACCGTCACTGATCTCCGATATTCTCCGAAGCCCGACAATCATTTCCATCTATAGATTTATCTCCAATAAAGATTGGTCGTACCTTAATTGTCTTTGTATGTGTTTTTTTTTCTTCTTTTTTCTAAGAAATATAATGCGGAATGGCAGCAGGGTGAGGAATCTTGCCCCATACTTCACCACTAGGGATGAGCTTCCATTTCAAGAGGAAGATCGAACATTATGGTCCGTTCGTGCCAAATTAGAGCGGCGTGTCACCGCCCATAATGCACTGCGTCATAGCAGTGCATTGCTGGCTGATGATTGGCCAAGCATGCACGATGACCCGCATGCTTTGGCCAATCACAGCGCCGTCAGCGAAGAGAGCCATAATTGGCCACAGGCCAATTTTTAATGCAATACTTTGCAGCAGGGCTCATTCCTGCGCCCCAACTAGAGTATCTGTAAGGGGTTGCAGTGTTGTGGCACCAGTGCCTAAGGCCCAATTTTTCTGCCCCTGTTCAGGGGCATGTAATTACAATTCTTGATCTAATATTTCACAGCAGGGCCCGTTCCTGCGCCCACCCAGAGTAACTGTGAGGGATTACAGTGTTGTGGCAACACCAACACCTAAGGCCCACATTTTTGCGTTTATATTTTGAGTATATAGGGCAGGCCCCTACTTTCAAACATCCAACTTACAAACAACTCCTACTTTCAAACAGAAGGAGACAACAGGAAGTGAGAGGAAATCTACCCCTAGGAAGGGAAATTCTCTCCTGTAAGAGTTCCTCATTTCACAAAAAAACACAAATTTTAACAATCCAATTGTCATTGGGACAGAAAGTGAGGTGAAATCTTCTGAACAGGTGCGCACAGACAGCAAAACAAATTATACAGGGGTGATAACCCTTCCCTATGTTTTCCAAAAAGCTTAAAAATAGATTTTTTGGCTGGAGCTACACTTTAAAAATGTACCAGTTAAAAATTACAAACAGATTCTACTTAATAACAAACCTACACAGTCCCTGTCTTGTTTGGACCGCCTGTATACTGCTGTTCTGAGTATATAGGGCCTGGGGGCCTCAGGCCTTTCCTTTTTATAATTTGGGTGTGCGGTTCTCCTTAATGTCCATACAAGACCCAAAGGGGCTGGTAATGGGCTTGGGGGCGGGGTACCCATGCCTTTGTTCTCAATGATTTTCATCCATATTGCCGGGACCAGACATTACATTAAAGCCGTAAACAGTTTTAAATGACTTTTATTCCTTTAGAAATGTCATTTTGTGCAGGGACAGTTCTAAACACGGGAAACACAGGCCACTTTACAGGCATACTATAGACATCCCCCAGGCATGATATTTAAAGGAATGTTTCACTTTTATTTTTTCACTTTAAGCATCATTAAAATCACTGCTCCTGAAAAAACAGCAGTTTTTAAAAATTTTGCATTACTACATGTACCCTGGGGCAGGACCCGGGTCCTCAAACCCTTTTTTAGGACAATAACTTGCATATTAGCCTTTAAAATTCACACTTTTGATTTCTCACGTTCGAGTCCCATAGACTGTAACGAGGTTTGAAAGTTTGTGCAAACTATCGGTCCGTTTGCAAGTTCTGGTGCAAACAGAACCGGGGGGTGTTTGGCTCATCCCTATTCACCACCCTTCAGCCATGGGATAGCGATAGGAAACACCCCAAGTCTAGACTCTGTAAATGAGTCATATTATGACAGCAGGTATAATGTTTGCAGGTACAGACTGTGTATATTATATATATATACATACATGGAGTGTAGTCTGGGGCCTGATTGTCAGGGCTGGTCAGCCCTTCCTTCTCTGAGCTGGCCGCTCAGCTGTCAGATAATTGGCAGCTCTCATCTCTCTCCACAGTTTAGCAGCTGTTGTGGATGTGCTCGTCAGTCCCGCCTACTTAAAGATCTGCAGGTCTCTTCATTCCTGCCTTCGCCTTGGTCACATCACAAGAAACCATCTCCTGCATTCCTGTTTAACCACTTAACAACCGGCCCATAGCCAAATGACGGCTACAGGGCGGTTGTTTAACTCTGGGAGGCCGTCATATGACTTTGCAGTACAATTCCAGCCAATTCTCTGCAATACCCTGCCATAAATTGCCATACCCGGAGATACCCAGCCATACTCGGAGATACCCAGCCATACCCAGCCATAGTCGGTGATACCCTGCAATACCCAGCCATAGACACCCCCCCCTCCCGCCGCCCTCCGGTGCTTCTACCGACTCGCCAATACGATCAAAGCCAGAATCTTTTTTTTTTTTTTTTTTTCAGGCTTCCCAGCTTAGAGGTGAGATGCGGGGTCTTATTGACCCCATATCTCACTGTAAAGAGGACCTGTCATGCCATATTCCTATTACAAAGGATGTTTAAATTACTTGTAATAGGAGTAAAAGTGATCAAAAAATAAATTTTTGGGGAAAAAAATGTCAAACTAAAATAAATAAAGTAAAACGAACAATAAAACTTTTTTTTTTTTTTTAAAGCGCCCCTGTCCCCATGTGCTCACATGCAGAAGCGAACGCATACATAAGTCCCGCCCATATATGAAAACAGTGTTAAAACCAGACATGTGAGGTATCGCTGCGAACGTTAGAGCGAGAGCAATAATTCTAGCCCTAGACCTCCTCTGTAACTCAAAACATATAACCAGTAAAAAAAATTTAATGTGTCACCTATGGGGATTTTTAAGTAGCGACATTTGGCGCCATTCCACGGGCGTGTGCAATTTTGAAGAGTGACATGTTAGGTATCTATTTACTCAGCGTAACTTCATCTTTCACATTATGCAAAAATTGGGCTAACTTTACTGTTTTGTTTTGTTTTTTGTTTTTAAACACAAAACAGTTTTTTTTACCCAAAAAAAAGCATTCGAAAAATTGCTGTGCGAGATAAAAAGTTGCAACGACCACCATTGTATTCTCCAGGGTGTTTGCTAAAAAAACATATATATAATGTTTTGGGATTCTATGTAATTTTCTAGCAAATAAAATGATGATTTTTACATGTAGGAGAGAAATGTCAGAATTATCCTGGGTGCTCCAGAACGTCTGATGGCGCTCCCTGCATGTTGGGCCTCTGTATGTGGCCACACTGTGTAAAAGTCTCAGGCCGCGTACACACGGCCGGACTGTTCGCCCAACCTTGTCCGCTGAACAGTGTTTGGGCGGACAGTCCGCTCGTGTGTGGGCTTTCAGCGGACAGTTTCAGCGGACAGTTGGACGGACAAAGTCTTTCGGAAATTCCGAAAAACTGTCCGCTGAAACTGTGTTTGAGCGAACAGTCCGCCCGTGTGTGGGGCTGTCCGCTGTACTTTCGAAATGAGCGGACTGTTCCCGCTCGGAAAGTCCGCCCATTTCGAGCGCGTGTACAGGTAGGCGGGGCCCGCGAAGGAGACGTCGCGGGCTCCGCCGCCTGGAATGGGCTTAAAGGGGAACCCCCAACGCCGAAAAAAATCGGCGTGGGGGTTCCCCCAAAGTCCACACCAGACCCTTGTCCGAGCACGCTACCCGGCCGGCCAGGAAAGGGGGGCGAGCGAGCGCGCCCCCCCTCCTGAGCCGTACCAGGCCGCGTGCCCTCAACATGGGGGGTGCCTTGGGGAAGGGGGGGCCGCGCGGCCCCCCCACCCCAAAGCACCTTGTCCCCATGTTGATGAGGACAAGGGCCTCTTCCCGACAACCCTGGCCGTTGGTTGTCGGGGTCTGCGGGCGGGGGGCTTATCGGAATCCGGGAGCCCCCTTTAAGAAGGGGGCCCCCGGATACCGGCCCCCCACCCTATGTGAATGAGTATGGGGTACAATGTACCCCTACCCATTCACCTGTGAAATAAAGTACAAAAAAAAACACAACACAGGGAAAAAAGATTTTATTGCACAGCTCCGGGGGTCTTCCGTCTTCGGGGGTCTTCTCGCCGGACTCCTCTGCTATGTGTGTGTGTAGCTCTTTTACTAGCGGAGGAGTCCGGCTTTCTTCCTCCCCGCCGCCGGCCTCTTCTCCCGACTTCGGGGGTCTTGTCCCCCTCTTCGGTTCTTCTGCCGGGCCACCGCGCCTTCTTGTAGCTCTTTTACAGGCGGTGGCCCGGTCTGCATCCACCCTCCTGTCACACTCTGCATCCCCCTCCTGTCACTATGTGCCCCCCTGTCACACTCTGCATCCATCTCCTGTCACACTCTGCATCCATCTCCTGTCACACTCTGCATCCATCTCCTGTCACACTCTGCATCCATCTCCTGTCACGCTCTGCATCCACCCTCCTGTCACGCTCTGCATCCACCCTCCTGTCACGCTCTGCATCCACCCTCCTGTCACGCTCTGCATCCACCCTCCTGTCACGCTCTGCATCCACCCTCCTGTCACGCTCTGCATCCACCTCCTGTCACGCTCTGCATCCACCTCCTGTCACGCTCTGCATCCACCTCCTGTCACGCTCTGCATCCACCTCCTGTCACGCTCTGCACCCACCTCCTGTCACGCTCTGCATCCCCCTCCTGTCACTATGTGCCCCCCTGTCACACTCTGCATCCACCTCCTGTCACGCTCTGCATCCACCTCCTGTCACGCTCTGCATCCACCTCCTGTCACGCTCTGCATCCACCTCCTGTCACGCTCTGCATCCACCTCCTGTCACGCTCTGCATCCACCTCCTGTCACGCTCTGCATCCACCTCCTGTCACGCTCTGCATCCACCTCCTGTCACGCTCTGCACCCACCTCCTGTCACGCTCTGCACCCACCTCCTGTCACGCTCTGCATCCCCCTCCTGTCACTATGTGCCCCCCTGTCACACTCTGCATCCACCTCCTGTCACACTCTGCATCCATCTCCTGTCACACTCTGCATCCATCTCCTGTCACACTCTGCATCCATCTCCTGTCACACTCTGCATCCATCTCCTGTCACACTCTGCATCCATCTCCTGTCACACTCTGCATCCACCCTCCTGTCACACTCTGCATCCACCCTCCTGTCACGCTCTGCATCCACCTCCTGTCACGCTCTGCATCCACCTCCTGTCACGCTCTGCATCCACCTCCTGTCACGCTCTGCACCCACCTCCTGTCACGCTCTGCATCCCCCTCCTGTCACTATGTGCCCCCCTGTCACACTCTGCATCCACCTCCTGTCACACCCTGCATCCATCTCCTGTCACACCCTGCATCCACCCTCCTGTCACACCCTGCATCCACCCTCCTGTCACACCCTGCATCCACCCTCCTGTCACACCCTGCATCCACCCTCCTGTCACACCCTGCATCCACCCTCCTGTCACACCCTGCATCCACCTCCTGTCACACTCTGCATCCATCTCCTGTCACACCCTGCATCCACCCTCCTGTCACACCCTGCATCCACCCTCCTGTCACACCCTGCATCCACCCTCCTGTCACACCCTGCATCCACCCTCCTGTCACACCCTGCATCCACCCTCCTGTCACACCCTGCATCCACCCTCCTGTCACACTCTGCATCCACCCTCCTGTCACACTCTGCATCCACCCTCCTGTCACACTCTGCATCCACCCTCCTGTCACACTCTGCATCCACCCTCCTGTCACACTCTGCATCCACCCTCCTGTCACACTCTGCATCCACCCTCCTGTCACACTCTGCATCCACCCTCCTGTCACACTCTGCATCCACCCTCCTGTCACACTCTGCATCCACCCTCCTGTCACACTCTGCATCCACCCTCCTGTCACACTCTGCATCCACCCTCCTGTCACACTCTGCATCCACCCTCCTGTCACACTCTGCATCCACCCTCCTGTCACACTCTGCATCCACCCTCCTGTCACACTCTGCATCCACCCTCCTGTCACACTCTGCATCCACCCTCCTGTCACACTCTGCATCCACCCTCCTGTCACACTCTGCATCCACCCTCCTGTCACACTCTGCATCCACCTCCTGTCACACTCTGCACCCCCTCCTGTCACACTCTGCATCCACCCTCCTGTCACACTCTGCATCCACCCTCCTGTCACACTCTGCATCCACCTCCTGTCACACTCTGCATCCACCCTCCTGTCACACTCTGCATCCACCCTCCTGTCACACTCTGCACCCCCTCCTGTCACACTCCGCACCCCTCATGTACATACCTCCCACCTCCATACACTCCGCACCCCTCATGTACATACCTCCCACCCCCATACACTCCACACCCCTCATGTACATATCTCCCACCTCCATACACTCCACACCCCTCATGTACATACCTCCCACCCCCATACACTCCACACCCCTCATGTACATACCTCCCACCTCCATACACTCCACACCCCTCATGTACATACCTCCCACCTCCATACACTCCACACCCTCCTGTCACACTCTGCATCCACCCTCCTGTCACACTCTGCATCCACCCTCCTGTCACACTCTGCATCCACCCTCCTGTCACACTCTGCATCCACCCTCCTGTCACACTCTGCATCCACCCTCCACCCTCCTGTCACACTCTGCATCCACCCTCCTGTCACACTCTGCATCCACCCTCCTGTCACACTCTGCATCCACCCTCCTGTCACACTCTGCATCCACCCTCCTGTCACACTCTGCATCCACCCTCCTGTCACACTCTGCATCCACCCTCCTGTCACACTCTGCATCCACCCTCCTGTCACACTCTGCATCCACCCTCCTGTCACACTCTGCATCCACCCTCCTGTCACACTCTGCACCCCCTCCTGTCACACTCTGCATCCACCCTCCTGTCACACTCTGCATCCACCCTCCTGTCACACTCTGCATCCACCCTCCTGTCACACTCTGCATCCACCCTCCTGTCACACTCTGCATCCACCCTCCTGTCACACTCCACACACACTCCACACACTCCACCTCCTGTCACACCCTGCATCCATCTCCTGTCACACCCTGCATCCACCCTCCTGTCACACCCTGCATCCACCCTCCTGTCACACCCTGCATCCACCCTCCTGTCACACCCTGCATCCACCCTCCTGTCACACCCTGCATCCACCCTCCTGTCACACCCTGCATCCACCTCCTGTCACACTCTGCATCCATCTCCTGTCACACCCTGCATCCACCCTCCTGTCACACCCTGCATCCACCCTCCTGTCACACCCTGCATCCACCCTCCTGTCACACCCTGCATCCACCCTACTGTCACACCCTGCATCCACCCTCCTGTCACACCCTGCATCCACCTCCTGTCACGCTCTGCATCCACCTCCTGTCACGCTCTGCATCCACCTCCTGTCACGCTCTGCATCCACCTCCTGTCACGCTCTGCATCCACCTCCTGTCACGCTCTGCATCCACCTCCTGTCACGCTCTGCACCCACCTCCTGTCACGCTCTGCATCCCCCTCCTGTCACTATGTGCCCCCCTGTCACACTCTGCATCCACCTCCTGTCACACTCTGCATCCATCTCCTGTCACACTCTGCATCCATCTCCTGTCACACTCTGCATCCCCCTCCTGTCACTATGTGCCCCCCTGTCACACTCTGCATCCACCTCCTGTCACACTCTGCATCCATCTCCTGTCACACTCTGCATCCATCTCCTGTCACACTCTGCATCCATCTCCTGTCACACTCTGCATCCACCCTCCTGTCACGCTCTGCATCCACCCTCCTGTCACGCTCTGCATCCACCTCCTGTCACGCTCTGCATCCACCTCCTGTCACGCTCTGCATCCACCTCCTGTCACGCTCTGCACCCACCTCCTGTCACGCTCTGCATCCCCCTCCTGTCACTATGTGCCCCCCTGTCACACTCTGCATCCACCTCCTGTCACACCCTGCATCCATCTCCTGTCACACCCTGCATCCACCCTCCTGTCACACCCTGCATCCACCCTCCTGTCACACCCTGCATCCACCCTCCTGTCACACCCTGCATCCACCCTCCTGTCACACCCTGCATCCACCCTCCTGTCACACCCTGCATCCATCTCCTGTCACACCCTGCATCCACCCTCCTGTCACACCCTGCATCCACCCTCCTGTCACACCCTGCATCCACCCTCCTGTCACACCCTGCATCCACCCTCCTGTCACACCCTGCATCCACCCTCCTGTCACACCCTGCATCCACCCTCCTGTCACACCCTGCATCCACCCTCCTGTCACACCCTGCATCCACCCTCCTGTCACACTCTGCATCCACCCTCCTGTCACACTCTGCATCCACCCTCCTGTCACACTCTGCATCCACCCTCCTGTCACACTCTGCATCCACCCTCCTGTCACACTCTGCATCCACCCTCCTGTCACACTCTGCATCCACCCTCCTGTCACACTCTGCATCCACCCTCCTGTCACACTCTGCATCCACCCTCCTGTCACGCTCTGCATCCACCCTCCTGTCACGCTCTGCATCCACCCTCCTGTCACGCTCTGCATCCACCCTCCTGTCACGCTCTGCATCCACCTCCTGTCACGCTCTGCATCCACCTCCTGTCACGCTCTGCATCCACCTCCTGTCACGCTCTGCATCCACCTCCTGTCACGCTCTGCATCCACCTCCTGTCACGCTCTGCATCCACCTCCTGTCACGCTCTGCATCCACCTCCTGTCACGCTCTGCATCCACCTCCTGTCACGCTCTGCATCCACCTCCTGTCACGCTCTGCATCCACCTCCTGTCACGCTCTGCACCCACCTCCTGTCACGCTCTGCATCCCCCTCCTGTCACTATGTGCCCCCCTGTCACACTCTGCATCCACCTCCTGTCACACTCTGCATCCATCTCCTGTCACACTCTGCATCCACCTCCTGTCACACTCTGCATCCATCTCCTGTCACACTCTGCATCCATCTCCTGTCACACTCTGCATCCACCCTCCTGTCACACTCTGCATCCACCCTCCTGTCACGCTCTGCATCCACCTCCTGTCACGCTCTGCATCCACCTCCTGTCACGCTCTGCATC
The DNA here is from genome assembly GCF_037356315.1 of Lithobates pipiens. Taxonomy (NCBI): domain Eukaryota; kingdom Metazoa; phylum Chordata; class Amphibia; order Anura; family Ranidae; genus Lithobates; species Lithobates pipiens. Next base: position 46,447 of record NW_027507772.1, on the reverse strand, counting down.
CACCTCCTGTCACGCTCTGCACCCACCTCCTGTCACGCTCTGCATCCCCCTCCTGTCACTATGTGCCCCCCTGTCACACTCTGCATCCACCTCCTGTCACACCCTGCATCCATCTCCTGTCACACCCTGCATCCACCCTCCTGTCACACCCTGCATCCACCCTCCTGTCACACCCTGCATCCACCCTCCTGTCACACCCTGCATCCACCCTCCTGTCACACCCTGCATCCACCCTCCTGTCACACCCTGCATCCATCTCCTGTCACACCCTGCATCCACCCTCCTGTCACACCCTGCATCCACCCTCCTGTCACACCCTGCATCCACCCTCCTGTCACACCCTGCATCCACCCTCCTGTCACACCCTGCATCCACCCTCCTGTCACACCCTGCATCCACCCTCCTGTCACACCCTGCATCCACCCTCCTGTCACACCCTGCATCCACCCTCCTGTCACACTCTGCATCCACCCTCCTGTCACACTCTGCATCCACCCTCCTGTCACACTCTGCATCCACCCTCCTGTCACACTCTGCATCCACCCTCCTGTCACACTCTGCATCCACCCTCCTGTCACACTCTGCATCCACCCTCCTGTCACACTCTGCATCCACCCTCCTGTCACACTCTGCATCCACCCTCCTGTCACACTCTGCATCCACCCTCCTGTCACACTCTGCATCCACCCTCCTGTCACACTCTGCATCCACCCTCCTGTCACACTCTGCATCCACCCTCCTGTCACACTCTGCATCCACCCTCCTGTCACACTCTGCATCCACCCTCCTGTCACACTCTGCATCCACCCTCCTGTCACACTCTGCATCCACCCTCCTGTCACACTCTGCATCCACCCTCCTGTCACACTCTGCATCCACCCTCCTGTCACACTCTGCATCCACCCTCCTGTCACACTCTGCATCCACCTCCTGTCACACTCTGCACCCCCTCCTGTCACACTCTGCATCCACCCTCCTGTCACACTCTGCATCCACCCTCCTGTCACACTCTGCATCCACCTCCTGTCACACTCTGCATCCACCCTCCTGTCACACTCTGCATCCACCCTCCTGTCACACTCTGCACCCCCTCCTGTCACACTCCGCACCCCTCATGTACATACCTCCCACCTCCATACACTCCGCACCCCTCATGTACATACCTCCCACCCCCATACACTCCACACCCCTCATGTACATATCTCCCACCTCCATACACTCCACACCCCTCATGTACATACCTCCCACCCCCATACACTCCACACCCCTCATGTACATACCTCCCACCTCCATACACTCCACACCCCTCATGTACATACCTCCCACCTCCATACACTCCACACCCTCCTGTCACACTCTGCATCCACCCTCCTGTCACACTCTGCATCCACCCTCCTGTCACACTCTGCATCCACCCTCCTGTCACACTCTGCATCCACCCTCCTGTCACACTCTGCATCCACCCTCCACCCTCCTGTCACACTCTGCATCCACCCTCCTGTCACACTCTGCATCCACCCTCCTGTCACACTCTGCATCCACCCTCCTGTCACACTCTGCATCCACCCTCCTGTCACACTCTGCATCCACCCTCCTGTCACACTCTGCATCCACCCTCCTGTCACACTCTGCATCCACCCTCCTGTCACACTCTGCATCCACCCTCCTGTCACACTCTGCATCCACCCTCCTGTCACACTCTGCACCCCCTCCTGTCACACTCTGCATCCACCCTCCTGTCACACTCTGCATCCACCCTCCTGTCACACTCTGCATCCACCCTCCTGTCACACTCTGCATCCACCCTCCTGTCACACTCTGCATCCACCCTCCTGTCACACTCCACACACACTCCACACACTCCACCTCCTGTCACACCCTGCATCCATCTCCTGTCACACCCTGCATCCACCCTCCTGTCACACCCTGCATCCACCCTCCTGTCACACCCTGCATCCACCCTCCTGTCACACCCTGCATCCACCCTCCTGTCACACCCTGCATCCACCCTCCTGTCACACCCTGCATCCACCTCCTGTCACACTCTGCATCCATCTCCTGTCACACCCTGCATCCACCCTCCTGTCACACCCTGCATCCACCCTCCTGTCACACCCTGCATCCACCCTCCTGTCACACCCTGCATCCACCCTACTGTCACACCCTGCATCCACCCTCCTGTCACACCCTGCATCCACCTCCTGTCACGCTCTGCATCCACCTCCTGTCACGCTCTGCATCCACCTCCTGTCACGCTCTGCATCCACCTCCTGTCACGCTCTGCATCCACCTCCTGTCACGCTCTGCATCCACCTCCTGTCACGCTCTGCACCCACCTCCTGTCACGCTCTGCATCCCCCTCCTGTCACTATGTGCCCCCCTGTCACACTCTGCATCCACCTCCTGTCACACTCTGCATCCATCTCCTGTCACACTCTGCATCCATCTCCTGTCACACTCTGCATCCCCCTCCTGTCACTATGTGCCCCCCTGTCACACTCTGCATCCACCTCCTGTCACACTCTGCATCCATCTCCTGTCACACTCTGCATCCATCTCCTGTCACACTCTGCATCCATCTCCTGTCACACTCTGCATCCACCCTCCTGTCACGCTCTGCATCCACCCTCCTGTCACGCTCTGCATCCACCTCCTGTCACGCTCTGCATCCACCTCCTGTCACGCTCTGCATCCACCTCCTGTCACGCTCTGCACCCACCTCCTGTCACGCTCTGCATCCCCCTCCTGTCACTATGTGCCCCCCTGTCACACTCTGCATCCACCTCCTGTCACACCCTGCATCCATCTCCTGTCACACCCTGCATCCACCCTCCTGTCACACCCTGCATCCACCCTCCTGTCACACCCTGCATCCACCCTCCTGTCACACCCTGCATCCACCCTCCTGTCACACCCTGCATCCACCCTCCTGTCACACCCTGCATCCATCTCCTGTCACACCCTGCATCCACCCTCCTGTCACACCCTGCATCCACCCTCCTGTCACACCCTGCATCCACCCTCCTGTCACACCCTGCATCCACCCTCCTGTCACACCCTGCATCCACCCTCCTGTCACACCCTGCATCCACCCTCCTGTCACACCCTGCATCCACCCTCCTGTCACACCCTGCATCCACCCTCCTGTCACACTCTGCATCCACCCTCCTGTCACACTCTGCATCCACCCTCCTGTCACACTCTGCATCCACCCTCCTGTCACACTCTGCATCCACCCTCCTGTCACACTCTGCATCCACCCTCCTGTCACACTCTGCATCCACCCTCCTGTCACACTCTGCATCCACCCTCCTGTCACACTCTGCATCCACCCTCCTGTCACGCTCTGCATCCACCCTCCTGTCACGCTCTGCATCCACCCTCCTGTCACGCTCTGCATCCACCCTCCTGTCACGCTCTGCATCCACCTCCTGTCACGCTCTGCATCCACCTCCTGTCACGCTCTGCATCCACCTCCTGTCACGCTCTGCATCCACCTCCTGTCACGCTCTGCATCCACCTCCTGTCACGCTCTGCATCCACCTCCTGTCACGCTCTGCATCCACCTCCTGTCACGCTCTGCATCCACCTCCTGTCACGCTCTGCATCCACCTCCTGTCACGCTCTGCATCCACCTCCTGTCACGCTCTGCATCCACCTCCTGTCACGCTCTGCACCCACCTCCTGTCACGCTCTGCATCCCCCTCCTGTCACTATGTGCCCCCCTGTCACACTCTGCATCCACCTCCTGTCACACTCTGCATCCATCTCCTGTCACACTCTGCATCCACCTCCTGTCACACTCTGCATCCACCTCCTGTCACACTCTGCATCCACCTCCTGTCACACTCTGCATCCACCTCCTGTCACACTCTGCATCCACCCTCCTGTCACACTCTGCATCCACCCTCCTGTCACACTCTGCATCCATCTCCTGTCACACTCTGCATCCCCCTCCTGTCACTATGTGCCCCCCTGTCACACTCTGCATCCATCTCCTGTCACACTCTGCATCCATCTCCTGTCACACTCTGCATCCATCTCCTGTCACACTCTGCATCCATCTCCTGTCACACTCTGCATCCACCCTCCTGTCACGCTCTGCATCCACCCTCCTGTCACGCTCTGCATCCACCTCCTGTCACGCTCTGCATCCACCTCCTGTCACGCTCTGCATCCACCTCCTGTCACGCTCTGCACCCACCTCCTGTCACGCTCTGCATCCCCCTCCTGTCACTATGTGCCCCCCTGTCACACTCTGCATCCACCTCCTGTCACACCCTGCATCCATCTCCTGTCACACCCTGCATCCACCCTCCTGTCACACCCTGCATCCACCCTCCTGTCACACCCTGCATCCACCCTCCTGTCACACCCTGCATCCACCCTCCTGTCACACCCTGCATCCACCCTCCTGTCACACCCTGCATCCACCCTCCTGTCACACTCTGCATCCATCTCCTGTCACACCCTGCATCCACCCTCCTGTCACACCCTGCATCCACCCTCCTGTCACACCCTGCATCCACCCTCCTGTCACACCCTGCATCCACCCTCCTGTCACACCCTGCATCCACCCTCCTGTCACACCCTGCATCCACCCTCCTGTCACACCCTGCATCCACCCTCCTGTCACACCCTGCATCCACCCTCCTGTCACACTCTGCATCCACCCTCCTGTCACACTCTGCATCCACCCTCCTGTCACACTCTGCATCCACCCTCCTGTCACACTCTGCATCCACCCTCCTGTCACACTCTGCATCCACCCTCCTGTCACACTCTGCATCCACCCTCCTGTCACACTCTGCATCCATCTCCTGTCACACTCTGCATCCCCCTCCTGTCACTATGTGCCCCCCTGTCACACTCTGCATCCATCTCCTGTCACACTCTGCATCCATCTCCTGTCACACTCTGCATCCATCTCCTGTCACACTCTGCATCCACCTCCTGTCACACTCTGCATCCATCTCCTGTCACACTCTGCATCCCCCTCCTGTCACTATGTGCCCCCCTGTCACACTCTGCATCCATCTCCTGTCACACTCTGCATCCATCTCCTGTCACGCTCTGCATCCACCCTCCTGTCACGCTCTGCATCCACCCTCCTGTCACGCTCTGCATCCACCCTCCTGTCACGCTCTGCATCCACCCTCCTGTCACGCTCTGCATCCACCTCCTGTCACGCTCTGCATCCACCTCCTGTCACGCTCTGCATCCACCTCCTGTCACGCTCTGCATCCACCTCCTGTCACGCTCTGCACCCACCTCCTGTCACGCTCTGCATCCCCCTCCTGTCACTATGTGCCCCCCTGTCACGCTCTGCATCCACCTCCTGTCACGCTCTGCATCCACCTCCTGTCACGCTCTGCATCCACCTCCTGTCACGCTCTGCATCCACCTCCTGTCACGCTCTGCATCCACCTCCTGTCACGCTCTGCATCCACCTCCTGTCACGCTCTGCATCCACCTCCTGTCACGCTCTGCATCCACCTCCTGTCACGCTCTGCATCCACCTCCTGTCACGCTCTGCATCCACCTCCTGTCACGCTCTGCACCCACCTCCTGTCACGCTCTGCATCCCCCTCCTGTCACTATGTGCCCCCCTGTCACACTCTGCATCCACCTCCTGTCACACTCTGCATCCATCTCCTGTCACACTCTGCATCCACCTCCTGTCACACTCTGCATCCACCTCCTGTCACACTCTGCATCCACCTCCTGTCACACTCTGCATCCACCCTCCTGTCACACTCTGCATCCACCCTCCTGTCACACTCTGCATCCACCCTCCTGTCACACTCTGCATCCATCTCCTGTCACACTCTGCATCCCCCTCCTGTCACTATGTGCCCCCCTGTCACACTCTGCATCCATCTCCTGTCACACTCTGCATCCATCTCCTGTCACACTCTGCATCCATCTCCTGTCACACTCTGCATCCATCTCCTGTCACACTCTGCATCCACCCTCCTGTCACGCTCTGCATCCACCCTCCTGTCACGCTCTGCATCCACCCTCCTGTCACGCTCTGCATCCACCCTCCTGTCACGCTCTGCATCCACCCTCCTGTCACGCTCTGCATCCACCCTCCTGTCACGCTCTGCATCCACCTCCTGTCACGCTCTGCATCCACCTCCTGTCACGCTCTGCATCCACCTCCTGTCACGCTCTGCACCCACCTCCTGTCACGCTCTGCATCCCCCTCCTGTCACTATGTGCCCCCCTGTCACACTCTGCATCCACCTCCTGTCACGCTCTGCATCCACCTCCTGTCACGCTCTGCATCCACCTCCTGTCACGCTCTGCATCCACCTCCTGTCACGCTCTGCATCCACCTCCTGTCACGCTCTGCATCCACCTCCTGTCACGCTCTGCATCCACCTCCTGTCACGCTCTGCATCCACCTCCTGTCACGCTCTGCACCCACCTCCTGTCACGCTCTGCATCCCCCTCCTGTCACTATGTGCCCCCCTGTCACACTCTGCATCCACCTCCTGTCACACTCTGCATCCATCTCCTGTCACACTCTGCATCCATCTCCTGTCACACTCTGCATCCCCCTCCTGTCACTATGTGCCCCCCTGTCACACTCTGCATCCACCTCCTGTCACACTCTGCATCCATCTCCTGTCACACTCTGCATCCATCTCCTGTCACACTCTGCATCCACCCTCCTGTCACTATGTGCCCCCCTGTCACACTCTGCATCCACCTCCTGTCACACTCTGCATCCATCTCCTGTCACACTCTGCATCCACCCTCCTGTCACACTCTGCATCCACCCTCCTGTCACGCTCTGCATCCACCTCCTGTCACGCTCTGCATCCACCTCCTGTCACGCTCTGCATCCACCTCCTGTCACGCTCTGCATCCACCTCCTGTCACGCTCTGCACCCACCTCCTGTCACGCTCTGCATCCCCCTCCTGTCACTATGTGCCCCCCTGTCACACTCTGCATCCACCTCCTGTCACACCCTGCATCCATCTCCTGTCACACCCTGCATCCACCCTCCTGTCACACCCTGCATCCACCCTCCTGTCACACCCTGCATCCACCCTCCTGTCACACCCTGCATCCACCCTCCTGTCACACCCTGCATCCACCCTCCTGTCACACCCTGCATCCACCTCCTGTCACACTCTGCATCCATCTCCTGTCACACCCTGCATCCACCCTCCTGTCACACCCTGCACCCCCTCCTGTCACACTCTGCATCCACCCTCCTGTCACACTCTGCATCCACCTCCTGTCACACTCTGCATCCACCCTCCTGTCACACTCTGCATCCACCCTCCTGTCACACTCTGCACCCCCTCCTGTCACACTCCGCACCCCTCATGTACATACCTCCCACCTCCATACACTCCGCACCCCTCATGTACATACCTCCCACCCCCATACACTCCACACCCCTCATGTACATATCTCCCACCTCCATACACTCCACACCCCTCATGTACATACCTCCCACCCCCATACACTCCACACCCCTCATGTACATACCTCCCACCTCCATACACTCCACACCCCTCATGTACATATCTCCCACCTCCATACACTCCACACCCCTCATGTACATACCTCCCACCTCCATACACTCCACACCCCTCTCATGTACATACCTCCCACCTCCATACACTCCACACCCCTCATGTACATACCTCCCACCTCCATACACTCCACACCCCTCATGTACATACCTCCCACCTCCATACACTCCGCACCCCTCTCATTTACATACCTCCCACCTCCATACACTCCGCACCCCTCATGTACATACCTTCCATCTCCATAAACTCCACACCCCTCATGTACATACCTCCCACCCCCCATACACTCCGCACCCCTCATGTACATACCTCCCATCTCCATACACTCCACACCCCTCATGTACATACCTCCCACCCCCATAATTACTAATTAGCAAAATTTTATAACAGAAACAAAGAAAAGCACTTTTTTCACAAAATTTACTTTTTTTTTAAATTTATAGCACAAAAAAAAACCCCACTAGTGATTAAATACCACCAAAAGAAAGGTCTATTTGTGTGGAAAATGTGTTGTATGACTGAGTAATTGTCATTCAAACTGTGAGAGCGCTGAAAGTTGAAAATTGGTGTGTACAGGAAGGGGGTGTACGTGCCTGGTATTGAGGTGGGTAGCAGCGGGTAAAATAAGTATAGAACACCTCACCATTTTTCTAGGTAAATAGACAGTATGTGACAAAAGTAAGTACACCCCTCAGTGACATTTCTTCTCTCTTTTCATGTGACAACACTGAAGAAATGACACTTGTCTACAATGTAAAGTAGTGAGTGTACAGCTTGTATAACAGTGTAAATTTCCTGTCCCCTCCAAATAACTCAACACACAGCCATTAATGCCTTTGTGCGCTGGTCCAAACCAATTTGTGGAGGGGGGATTATGGAGTGGGGGAGGGGGGATTATGGTGGGGTGGTTAATTTTCAGAGGTTGGACTTGGCCCCTTAGTTCCAGTGAAGGGAACTATTAAGGCGTCAGCATACCAAGCAATTTTGGACAATTTCATGCTCCCAACTTTGTGGGAACAGTTTGGGGACGGCCTCTTCCTGTTCCAACATGATTGCTCACCAGTGCACAAAGCAAGGTCCATAAAGACATGGATGAGCAGGTTTGGAGTGGAGGTACTTGACTGGCCTGCACAGAGTCCTGACCTCAACCCCATAGAACACCTTTAGGATGAATTAGATCGGAGACTGCGAGGTAGGCCTTCTCGTCCAACATCAGTGCCTGAACTCACAAAAGTTCTTCTGGAAGAATGGTCAAACATTTCCATAGACACCCTCCTAAATCTTGTGGACGGCCTTTCCAGAAGAGGTGAACCTGTTATAGCTGCAAAGGGCAAACTCAATATTAAACCCTCCGAAGACTGGGCTGCCATTAGAAATGATGGGGCACTGGAAAGCTGACCTGACAGCCCCCACCTATCCACAGACAGCTTCTGTTCCACCACCTGCTGACCCAATGGGAAGTGCTGCCTGTACCCCCTATTGATGGTCCTGATAACTGGTGATCTGTAGTATTTACAGACTGGGCCAGAGGGTGGCCTAGAGTATGGGTAGAATGGAGGGTGACCTGTAACTATGTGGGGTATCAGCAGATACTGGGGGGTGACTTGTAGCAAAGACATTGTTAGTAGGTTAGGCTTTACCTCCTAGCGGGGCAGCTGTTTAGTGCTGATCCTCAGAGCTTCCAGTGGTGTGTTGGCCTTGGAGATGTTGATGGTGAGCGGTCTTCTCTGAGCCCCGGATTCTGCCTTGCAGGACACTCCTCTTCTCCATTACTCTGAGCTCTTTCCCCTTCACTGGCTGGACCCTTTTATTCCGTCCTTCCACCAACAACTATCTGTACCCGAAACAAGATGGAAGACAAAGAAAGAACACAAACGTCAGCCAATCACATCCACATTGTAAGTAATAGAACCACCTTACATCAGGTGCCGCCATAAGAGTGCCCCTTACATCAGGTGCCCCATAACAGTGCCCCTTACATCAGGTGCCACCATAAGAGTGCCCCTTACATCAGGTGCCCCCATAAGAGTGCCCCTTACATCAGGTGCCCCCATAAGAGTGCCCCTTACATCAGGTGCCGCCATAACAGTGCCCCTTACATCAGGTGCCGCCATAACAGTGCCCCTTACATCAGGTGTCCCCATAACAATGCCCCTTACATCACGTGTCCCCATAACAGTGCCCCTTACATCAGGTGCCGCCATAACAGTGCCCCTTACATCAGGCAGGGGCGGACTGACAACTCATGGGGCCCCCGGGCAATAGACGATCATGGGGCCCCCTTGGTCTCCACACTCAAGCCAAGCCTGCACAGGGAGACACTGGAGAGAGAGAACATACACACAGGGGGACACACACGGGGGGGGGGGGGGGGACACTGGAGGGAGAACACACACACACGGGGGGGGGACACTGGAGGGAGTACACACACACACGAGGGGGGGGACACTGGAGGGAGAACACACACACACAGGGGGGACACTGGAGGGAGAACGCGCGCACACACACAGGGGGGGGGACACTGGAGGGAGAACACACACACACGGGGGGGGACACTGGAGGGAGAACACACACACAGGGGGGACACTGGAGGGAGAACACACACACACACAGGGGGGACACTGGAGGGAGAACACACACACACAGGGGGGACACTGGAGGGAGAACGCGCGCACACACACAGGGGGGGGGACACTGGAGGGAGAACACACACACACGGGGGGGACACTGGAGGGAGAACACACACACACACAGGGGGGACACTGGAGGGAGAACGCGCGCACACACACAGGGGGGGGGACACTGGAGGGAGAACGCGCGCACACACACACAGGGGGATACTGGAGGGAGAAGGCACACACACAGGGGGACACTGGAGGGAGAATGCGCACACAGGAGGACACGCACACAGGGGGACATGCACACAGGACACACACTTACACAGCACAGGACATGCACACAGGACACTTCCACAGCACACAGGGGGACACTAACACAGCACAGGAGGACACGCACATGGGAGGACATGCACACGGGAGGACATGCACACAGGACACATACTTACACAGCACAGGACATGCACACAGGACACTTACACAGCACACAGGGGGACATGCACACGGGAGGACATGCACACGGGAGGACATGCACACGGGGGGACATGTACACGGGGGGACATGCACACAGGACACATACTTACACAGCACATGACATGCACACAGGACACTTACACAGCACACTGGGGGACATGCACACAGGGGGACATGCACACGGGACATGCACACAGGACATGCACACAGCACAGGGAGACATGCACACAGGAGGACATGCACACAGGGGGACATGCACACAGGACACACACTTACACAGCACAGGACATGCACACAGGACACTTACACAGCACACCGGGGGACATGCACACAGCACACAGGGGGACATGCACACAGGAGGACATGCACACAGGGGGACATGCACACAGGACACACACTTACACAGCACAGGACATGCACACAGGACACTTACACAGCACACAGGGGGACACGCACACAGCACGGGAGGACACGCACACGGGAGGACACGCACACAGCACGGGAGGACACGCACACGGGAGGACACGCACATGGGAGGACATGTACACAGGACAAATACTTACACAGCACAGGACATGCACACAGGACACTTACACAGCACACAGGGGGACACGCACACAGCACACGAGGACATGCACACGGGAGAACATGCACACAGGGGGACATACTTACACAGCACAGGACATGCACACAGGACACTTACACAGCACACAGGGGGACACTTACACAGGGCGACATGCACACGGGACATGCACACAGCACAGGGGGACATGCACACAGCACAGGGGGACATGCACACAGCACAGGGGGACATGCACACAGCACAGGGGGACATGCACACAGCACAGGGGGACATGCACACAGCACAGGGGGACATGCACACAGGGGGACATGCACACAGCACACAGAGGGACATGCACACAGCAGGACATGCACATAGGACACTTACACAGCACACAGGGGGACACGCACACAGCACACGAGGACATGCACACGGGAGAACATGCACACGGGAGAACATGCACACGGGAGAACATACTTACACAGCACACAGGGGGACATGCACACAGGACATACACACAGCACAGGAGGACACTGTGGGATGGAGGGACCCGGGGCCCATGCATCTGTCTGTACCCCCCCATCACGTGTGGCGCCCCCCTGGTGTCTCGGCTTCACTCAGCGAGTCACTGGATGCTGAGCCTGAGACACTTCTAACAGCGCGCTGCTCCCCGCCGGCCCCTCCACTCTTCTCGTCTGTCCCAGGTCAGGTGATGTCACGATGCATACAGTACAAGCACCTGGCCTGGGATGGACGGGGGAAGGAGGGGCCGGCGGGGAGCAGCGCACAGTTAGCATCTACATCGCGGCATGTAATTCAGCCACTGCAAGTGGCCTCTCATATGGCCGAGTCCGGGCCCCTAACGTCCGCGGGCCCTCGGGCGGCGCCCGAGTGACCGACTGGTCAGTCCGCCCCTGACATCAGGTGTCCCCATAACTGTGAGATGTGATGGAGGACAGGCAGTGCTGGAATGTCAGGGATTTCCTGACCCTCGGGAGAGTTGGGATGACGTCACCCGGGTGTAGACCCCTCCCCCACCTCTATATCCGAACACATCAAGGAATTCCTGTCAGTCAGATTCGCTCTCTTTGCTCGGCTCCGCCCCTTTCTCCCGGCATGCCTCGCGCTCCTCCTTCCCGCAGTTGCTATAGTGAAGTTTACAGCTCAGTGTGACGGACAGGCGGGCGGACCAATGAGCGGTGTGGTATGGGAGGGGCCGACCAATAAGGGCGGGCTGTAGGCGGGTCTCCTGCGGGTCAAACCCCCTGGCTATGGAACCGCCCCCTCAACATCGGACCCCACAATATATAAATACCGGACTGGTGACCCCACAATATATAAATACCGGACTGTTGACCCCACAATATATAAATACCGGACTGGTGACCCCACAATATATAAATACCGGACTGGTGACCCCACAATATATAAATACCGGACTGGTGACCCCACAATATATAAATACTGGACTGTTGACCCCACAATATATAAATACCGGACTGGTGACCCCACAATATATAAAAACCATACTGGTGACCCCACAATATATAAATACCATACTGGTGACCCCACAATATATAAATACCATACTGGTGACCCCACAATATTTAAATACCGGACTGGAGACCCCACAATATCGCACTGGTGACCCCACAATGTATAAATATCGGACTGGTGACCCCACAATATATATAAATATCGGACTGGTGACCCCACAATATATAAATACTGGACTGGTGACCCCACAATATATAAATACCAGACTGGTGACCCCACAATATATAAATACCGTACTGGTAACCCCACAATATATAAATACTGGACTGGCGACCCCACAATATATAAATACAAGACTGGTGACCCCACAATATATAAATACCGGACTGGAGACCCCACAATATATAAATATTGGACTGGCGACCCCACAATATATAAATACAAGACCGGTGACCCCATAATATATAAATATTGGACTGGTGACCCCACAATATACATAAATATCGGACTGGTGACCCCACAATATATAAATACAAGACTGGTGACCCCACAATATATAAATACCGGACTGGTGACCCCACAATATATAAATACCGGACTGGTGACCCAACAATATATAAATATCGGACTGGTGACCCCATAATATATAAATACCGGACTGGTGACCCCATAATATATAAATACCGGACTGGTGACCCCACATTATATAAATACCGGACTGGTGACCCCACAATATATAAATACTGGACTGGTGACCCCACAATATATAAATACCGGACTGGTGACCCCACAATATATAAATACTGGACTGGTGACCCCACAATATATAAATATCGGACTGGTGACCCCATAATATATAAATACCGGACTGGTGACCCCATAATATATAAATACCGGACTGGTGACCCCACATTATATAAATACCGGACTGGTGACCCCATAATATATAAATACCGGACTGGTGACCCCACAATATATAAATACCGGACTGGTGACCCCACAATATATAAATACCGGACTGGTGACCCCACATTATATAAATACCGGACTGGTGACCCCACAATATATAAATACCGGACTGGTGACCCCACATTATATAAATACCGGACTGGTGACCCCACAATATATAAATACCGGACTGGTGACCCCAGCAGTATAACAAGACTCGTGGCCACTCATTAAAATGAGAAGAAAAGAGGTTGAACCTCACACTATGTAGCGGGTTGTTTGCTGTAATGCCCGGTACACATGACCGGACTTTCCGGCAGAAAAGGTCGGACGGAATCTTTCCGTCGGATAATCGGAAGGTGTTTGGGCCTCATCTGACTCGTTTTCTTCTGAGGGATCTAGAAATAGAACATGCTGTAAATATTTCCGACGGAAGCGACTCGTATCGGGAATTCCGCCGGTCTGTGCGCCGCTCCGAAGCACCAGAACCGACGCTGTGAAGGAGACGGAAGCGATCGGCGCGGTAAGTCGAGCGTTCCCATTGGACAGCACATTCCTCACGCTGCTCATTCTCCCATCTTCAGATTCTTTTCTTCTTTCTTCATCATTTCTCCTCTTCTCAGGAATTATATTCTAGTTTTTAGAAGTCCGACCTCCAGAACAATCTTTACAATTATTCTTCATTCTCCTCTTTTATCATTTTTTATTTCGGATTACGGAATTATTTTCTGGGGATCTCCATAGAATTTGATGTTACCACAATAACATTATCTTGTATTTCTTCTTCCCCTCGAGGAGGTAGGTGTCCCTCGTCAATATGACATTGTCTTTTAGAAATGTACCTACCTACTCACAAACAAACTGAATAAAAACACAAAGGAAAGTATTTTCTGAAAATAAAATCTCCATTTATTCCGGGTAACAAAATAAAGAGGAAGGCAACGCAGGAGAAACTTTTGGAATTTGTGAAGCCTTTTAGCCCCCAGGGCACAAATCAATCCTGTAGAAAAGAAAATTGGGATCTTGAGGAGTCCATATAATAGGGAGCACAATATGGACCAGGAATGCCAGAGATCAGGACCAGCCGCAGATGACAGATCTGTCCCCAGGCTGTGGCACTACCATAGCCTGCGTCTTCTGAGCCCAGGTCATCACTTTCTTCTCTTCACTGCGGCCTTCCTTGGAGGCTGCGCTTCTGGTGGTGGACTTGGAAGAAGAAGAAGAAGGAGGAGGAGGAGGAGACGGAGGAGGAGGAGGGGCTTGCCCATATATGTGGCTGTTCTCAATCAGCTGACCCCTCAACCCCTTCTGAAGGGCCTCATAAAAAATGTCCTCACCGAGGAGGCGTTGGTCCTTCTGTAAGTCCAGCAACCTGGTGGCTAGATAGCAGCCATAGGCCTCTTCAGAGCTGAGGGGCTCCTCAGGAAATGGCTGGCATCCCTACTGAGGCCCAGTGCTGAGTCCTCCGTCACTGTCCTCATCCTGGGCCTTTTGGTGGTAAGGCAGAGGGGAGGCACCTGGGATTGGGCGAGGCTCCTACTGGGCCTAGCCACCTCCTGGCTGACGCTGGGCAGGGCCTCATCCTGGCTGCCACTTTCCAGACCCTCCTCCTGGCTGACGCTTTGGCACGGTCTCATCCTGGCCGACGCTTGGCACGGCCTCCTCCTGGCTGACGCTTTGGCACGGCCTCCTTCTGGCTGATGCTTGGCACGGCCTCCTCCTGGCCGACGCTTTGGCACGGCCTCCTCCTGGCCGACGCTTGGCACGGCCTCCTCCTGGCTGATGCTTGGCACGGCCTCCTCCTGGCTGATGCTTGGCACGGCCTCCTCCTGGCTGCTGTGCAGGCCGACGCTTGGCACGGCCTCCTCCTGGCTGACGCTTGGCACGGCCTCCTCCTGGCCGACGCTTGGCACGGCCTCCTCCTGGACGACGCTTGGCACGGCCTCCTCCTGGCTGAGCTCATCCTGTGTATAAAATAGTTGTAGTTTTAGCTTCATCAATCGCACACAATTTTCAGCTCATGACTTGCAAATTGAATGTTAATAAATAGAACCGACCATCATTCTGCCCCCGGCATTTTTCAAGCTGGTCACCAACTGCCGTCTAGTGATATGTATACATCATTTATGGTCTAAAATCATTGATTTGTAAACAATTATAACATCATTAATATTTTGTGTAAAAACAAATATACCCGGCTCCAGTTGGGCGCATCCACTTCTTCCAGGGGGGAGGCTCAGGTTGTCCCCGGGAAGCCTCTGCTCTGGATGGCAGGGATTTCGGGATCTACATTGTGTGCCGGAGCTCCGGATGGCAGGGATTTCGGGATCTACATTGTGTGCCGGAGCTCCGGATGGCAGGGATTTCGGGATCTACAGTCTGTGCCGGAGCTCCGGATCGCAGGGATTTCAGGATCTACATTGTGTGCCGGAGCTCCGGATGGCAGGGATTTCGGGATCTACATTGTGTGCCGGAGCTCCGGATCGCAGGGATTTCGGGATCTACATTGTGTGCCGGAGCTCCGGATCGCAGGGATTTCAGGATCTACAGTCTGTGCCGGAGCTCCGGATCGCAGGGATTTCGGCATCTACATTGTGTGCCGGAGCTCCGGATCGCAGGGATTTCGGCATCTACATTGTGTGCCGGAGCTCCGGATCGCAGGGATTTCGGGATCTACATTGTGTGCCGGAGCTCCGGGATTTCGGGATCTACATTGTGTGCCGGAGCTCCGGATGGGGGTGCAGGAGGGAAGTGTAGTGATGGGACCACCAGTGTAGGAAGGACATTCCACTTCTTCCAGGGGGGAGGCACCGGTTGTCCCCGGGAAGCCTTTGCTGGGGATGGGGGAAGGGTCCAAAGAGATTCCCCGGCTCCAGTCTGGTGGTTCGGAAACCTCAGTTGGTTGAAGTAGCAGGGGACATCAACATTCTGTGCCGGAGCTCCGGATCGGGCGCATCCACTTCTTCCAGGGGGGAGGCTCAGGTTGTCCCCGGGAAGCCTCTGCTCTGGATGGCAGGGATTTCGGGATCTACATTGTGTGCCGGAGCTCCGGATCGCAGGGATTTCGGGATCTACATTGTGTGCCGGAGCTCCGGATGGCAGGGATTTCGGGATCTACATTGTGTGCCGGAGCTCCGGATGGCAGGGATTTCGGGATCTACAGTCTGTGCCGGAGCTCCGGATCGCAGGGATTTCGGGATCTACATTGTGTGCCGGAGCTCCGGATCGCAGGGATTTCAGGATCTACAGTCTGTGCCGGAGCTCCGGATCGCAGGGATTTCGGCATCTACATTGTGTGCCGGAGCTCTGGATCGCAGGGATTTCGGGATCTACATTGTGTGCCGGAGCTCCGGGATTTCGGGATCTACATTGTGTGCCGGAGCTCCGGATGGGGGTGCAGGAGGGAAGTGTAGTGATGGGACCACCAGTGTAGGAAGGACATTCCACTTCTTCCAGGGGGGAGGCTCAGGTTGTCCCCGGGAAGCCTCTGCTGGGGATGGGGGAAGGGTCCAAAGAGATTCCCCGGCTCCAGTCTGGTGGTTCGGAAACCTCAGTTGGTTGAAGTAGCAGGGGACATCAACATTCTGTGCCGGAGCTCCGGATCGCAGGGATTTCGGGATCTACATTGTGTGCCGGAGCTCCGGATGGCAGGGATTTCGGGATCTACATTGTGTGCCGGAGCTCCGGATGGCAGGGATTTCAGGATCTACAGTCTGTGCCGGAGCTCCGGATCGCAGGGATTTCGGCATCTACATTGTGTGCCGGAGCTCCGGATCGCAGGGATTTCGGGATCTACATTGTGTGCCGGAGCTCCGGATCGCAGGGATTTCAGGATCTACATTGTGTGCCGGAGCTCCAGGTGGGGGTGCAGGAGGGAAGTGTAGTGATGGGACCACCAGTGTAGGAAGGACATTCCACTTCTTCCAGAGGGGAGGCTCAGGTTGTCCCCGGGAAGCCTCTGCTGGGGATGGGGGAAGGGTCCAAAGAGATTCCCCGGCTCCAGTCTGGTGGTTCGGAAACCTCAGTTGGTTGAAGTAGCAGGGGACATCAACATTCTGTGCCGGAGCTCCGGATCGCAGGGATTTCGGGATCTACATTGTGTGCCGGAGCTCCGGATGGCAGGGATTTCGGGATCTACATTGTGTGCCGCAGCTCCGGATGGCAGGGATTTCAGGATCTACAGTCTGTGCCGGAGCTCCGGATCGCAGGGATTTCAGGATCTACATTGTGTGCCGGAGCTCCGGATCGCAGGGATTTCAGGATCTACATTGTGTGCCGGAGCTCCGGATGGCAGGGATTTCAGGATCTACAGTCTGTTCTGGAGCTCCGGATCGCAGGGATTTCAGGATCTACATTGTGTGCCGGAGCTCCGGATCGCAGGGATTTCAGGATCTACATTGTGTGCCGGAGCTCCGGATCGCAGGGATTTCGGGATCTACATTGTGTGCCGGAGCTCCGGATCGCAGGGATTTCGGGATCTACATTGTGTGCCGGAGCTCCGGATCGCAGGGATTTCAGGATCTACATTGTGTGCCGGAGCTCCGGATCGCAGGGATTTCAGGATCTACATTGTGTGCCGGAGCTCCGGATGGCAGGGATTTCAGGATCTACAGTCTGTTCTGGAGCTCCGGATCGCAGGGATTTCAGGATCTACATTGTGTGCCGGAGCTCCAGATGGCAGGGATTTCAGGATCTACATTGTGTGCCGGAGCTCCGGATCGCAGGGATTTCAGGATCTACATTGTGTCCCGGAGCTCCGGATCGCAGGGATTTCAGGATCTACATTGTGTGCCGGAGCTCCGGATCGCAGGGATTTCAGGATCTACATTGTGTGCCGGAGCTCCGGATCGCAGGGATTTCAGGATCTACATTGTGTGCCGGAGCTCCGGATCGCAGGGATTTCGGGATCTACATTGTGTGCCGGAGCTCCGGATCGCAGGGATTTCAGGATCTACATTGTGTGCCGGAGCTCCGGATCGCAGGGATTTCGGGATCTACATTGTGTGCCGGAGCTCCGGATCGCAGGGATTTCGGGATCTACATTGTGTGCCGGAGCTCCGGATGGCAGGGATTTCAGGATCTACATTGTGTGCCGGAGCTCCGGATCGCAGGGATTTCGGGATCTACATTGTGTGCCGGAGCTCCGGATCGCAGGGATTTCGGGATCTACATTGTGTGCCGGAGCTCCGGATCGCAGGGATTTCAGGATCTACATTGTGTGCCGGAGCTCCGGATCGCAGGGATTTCAGGATCTAGATTGTGTGCCAGAGCTCCGGATCGCAGGGATTTCGGGATCTACATTGTGTGCCGGAGCTCCGGATCGCAGGGATTTCGGGATCTACATTGTGTGCCGGAGCTCCGGATCGCAGGGATTTCAGGATCTTCCTCAAGATCCCGAGTTTACTTTCCAAAAACGTCACGTCTGCTCCGGGGGGCGAGTCACAGGTTCCGGACGTCTCCCCTGCGCTGCCTTCCTTCTTCATTGTAATGTAAACTGTGTTCGGCCTCCCAGATTCCTCTTCTACTTGTCACTAAAACGGGGCAGACATTCCGGTTCCTTAAACCGATTCATTTTTTTACACAAGAGAAAAACACCGACATCAGTCCAGAGTCTGATAATCCCAACATCGGCCTCCAAGGTGAAGCGGTAAAGCCCACCGCGATGGGCCAAGTTCAAATCTTACCTTCGTTTAGAGACGCTCGCCGCTTCCATTCGCTTGACTCACGGATCGGACGTACGAGAGACGTGCGTTCGCTTTATATACACTGCGCATGTGTCAGACTCCGCCCCCGACGTTCTTTTTAAAAAAAACGACTCCCCGCCCCCTTCTCTCTCTTCGGGGCGCAGTGGGAGTATTAGGAGAAAAATGGGCGGAGACACATTGTGTAATCGGCGAGGAGGAAATCCCGGAGCCCCAAACATCTGGATCCAGGAGGAGACTGAAGGCCACCAACATGGCCTCTGAGGGAATGGTAGGGATGGTTGGGATTGGAAGGAGGGAGGAGTATGATGGGAGACGCAGTCCATACACCCAATCCGAATAGAAGGAAGGACGACATCACATGACAACTCTTGTCAGCACCCCGGGGGGCAGAAGTTTGGGGTACGCCTCCATTATGGAAGCGATGGTCCGATATCCAACTGAGGGGGCCGGATCATTATCACAACATCAAGAAGGAGCCGCACAATAGTCCTTGTCACGTCTTCCTATGATGATTATTAGCGTGCGTTCCGCTCCGTGTGCTTTTCTGTATGGAAATGGCTACATTCATGTTCCGGGGCGCAGTGATCGTTCGTAGGAAACATCGTTCGTTTGCCAAGAAATGCGATGTATTTAGCCGGTACCGGGTTATATCTACATGACGGTCATGATAATCTGTCCTATTAAAAGAAGTTTAGGACATTGTTGTCTGGAAGTCTCCGGAATGAATTGGAAACTTGATTGGGTGGAATGTGAGGAGAGGAGACCCGGCCGCTCTTTACACATCCGGATTCTGGGGCACTAGTGTGGGGTGGGACACCCACACAGGGGGGATACTTGGGGGGTCTCCATCTGTGAAACTTGGCCAAAAAAGGGAAGTACTGCAGGTGGGTTAGAAGGGAATTTCAATCCACTTGGATCTCTTGGCAGACAGACAATGGCAGACCTCTCCTAATCCACGCTTCATATGCCGCACTCCAATATCCATGTGCTGAGTAGGGATGAGCTTCGTGTTCGAGTCGAACGTACGTTCGACTCGAACATTGGCTGTTCGGCCGTTAGGCGAATTCCGAACGTTTGGGCCGCTCGCGTCAAAATTCGAGTGACGCGCGCGCGGACCACAATGCACTGCGGTGGCGCAGTGCATTGCTGCCCCATGATTGGCCAAGCATGCACTGTGACCCCGCATGCTTGGCCAATCGCAGCGCCGGCAGCGAGGAGAGCCATGATTGGCCACAGGCATCCTGCCTGTGGCCAATCATAGCTCAGGCTGTGTAGTGCACGCCCCACACTATATAAGGCCGCCTTTGAGGCGGCCTCGTGTAGTGTGTTACTTAGCATCTGAAGCAGTGGGTGTTCTGTGTACCTTCAACACAGCACACACCAATCGTTTTGGGCTGATTTCCTATCTTGCTGCTGTGTAGTGGTTGTTGTCTGTGCCCTGACTGCAGTATACACCGCTATATTCACCTCACCTATATAGCTAGTGATCTAGCTTTAACCACTTAACAACTGCCCATTGCCGATTAACGGCTTCAGGGCGGTTGTTTAACTCTGAGAGGCCGTTAATTAACGGCCTCCCAGAATTCTGCTCTTGCGTGCCCCGAGGTGTGCGCACTCGAGAGCATCCGTGACCGCCGGGTCCACAGGACCCGGCGCATCACGGATCACGGTAAACGGCCACTCATAGCGGCCGTTTACCACGTGATTGCTCCGTCAAATGACGGAGTGATCACTTGGAAACAAACCGGCGTCATGTTATGACGCCGGTTCCTCCCTCCCCTCTCTCTACCGATCGGTACAGCGGAGGGGAAAGAGATCGGTGTCAGCAGCGATGTGGGCTGCATCTGCAGTGCCCACATCGCTGCTCACCGAATTTAACCCCTCAATTCCCTGCCAATACTCTGCAATACCAGTGCATACTCTGCAGTACCCTGCCATTACTCTGCAGTACCCCGCCATTACTCTGCAGTACCCCGCCATTACTCTGCAGTACCCCGCCATTACTCTGCAGTGCAGTACCCCGCCATTACTCTGCAGTACCCCCCATTACTCTGCAGTGCAGTACCCCCATTACTCTGCAGTGCAGTACCCCCATTACTCTGCAGTACCCTGCCATTACTCTGCAGTGCAGTACCCCCCATTACTCTGCAGTGCAGTACCCCACCATTACTCTGCAGTACCCTGCCATTACTCTGCAGTGCAGTACCCTGCCATTACTCTGCAGTACCCTGCCATTACTCTGCAGTACCCTGCCATTACTCTGCAGTGCAGTACCCTGCCATTACTCTGCAGTACCCCCCGTTACTCTGCAGTAACCCCCATTACTCTGCAGTAACCCCCATTACTCTGCAGTACCCTGCCATTACTCTGCAGTACCCCCAATACTCTGTAGTACCCCCCAATACTCTGCAGTACCCTGCTATTACTTTGTAGTACCCCGCCAATACCCCACCAATACTCTGTAATACCCTGCCATAAATTGCCATACCCAGCCATACTCAGAGATACCCAGCCATACTCAGTGATACCCTGAAATACCCAGCCATAGACGCCCCCCACCCCTCACCGCCCTCCGGTGCTTCTACCAACTCGCCAGTACGATCAAAGCCAGAATCTTTTTTTTATTTTTTATTTCAGGCTTCCCAGCCTAGAGGTGAGATGTGGGGTCATATTGACCCCCCAGATTTCACTGTAAAGAGGACCTGTCACCCCATATTCCTATTACAAGGGATGTTTACATTTCTTGTAATAGGAATAAAAGTGATCAAAAATATATTTTTGGGGAAAAAAATGTCAAACTAAAATAAATAAAGTAAAATGAACAATAAAAAAATAAAATAAAAATTAAAGCGCCCATGTCCCCATGTGCTCGCATGTGCCACACATGTGAGGTATCGCCGAGAATGTTAGAGCGAGAGCAATAATTCTAGTCCTAGACCTCCTCTGCAACTCAAAACATGTAACCAGTAAAAAAAAAATTTAAAGCGTTGCCTATGGGGATTTTTTAAGTAGCGACGTTTGGCGCCATTCCACGGGCATGTGCAATTTTGAAGAGTGACATGTTTGATATCTATTTACTCAGCATAACTTCATCTTTCACTTTATGCAAACATTGGGCTAACTTTACTGTTTTTTTTGTTTGTTTTTTAAGCACAAAACTGTTTTTTCCCCCCAAAAAACGCGTTTGAAAAATTGCTGTGCAAATACCGTGTGAGATAAAAATTTGCAACGACCACCATTGTATTCTCCAGGGTCTTTGCTAAAAAAAAAATATATATATATATATATATATAATGTTTTGGGATTCTATGTAATTTTCTAGCAAATAAAATGATGATTTTTACATGTAGGAGAGAAATGTCAGAATTATCCTGGGTGCTCCAGAACGTCTGATGGCGCTCCCTGCATGTTGGGCCTCTGTATGTGGCCACACTGTGTAAAAGTCTCACACATGTGGTATTGCCGTACTCGGGAGTAATAGCAGAATGTGTTTTGGGGTGTAATTTGTGGTATGCATATGCTGTGTGTGTGAAATAACCTGATAATATGACAATTTTGTGAAAAAAAAAAAAAAAGGAAATAGGCCGTCAGTACTTCAGGTGTGATCAATTTTCAGATATTGGCACCATAGCTTGTGGACTCTATAACTTTCACAAAGACCAAATAATATCCACCAATTTTTACTTATTTTTACCAAAGATATGTAGTAGTATGAATTTTGGCCAAAATTTATGAAGAAAAAATGACTAATCTGCTAAATTTTATAACAGAAACGAAGAAAAATTCATTTTTTCGCAGAATTTTCGGTCTTTTTTTCTTTTATAGCACAAAAAATAAAAAACCCAGCAGTGATTAAATACCACCAAAAGAAAGCTCTATTTGTGTGAAAAAAGGACAAACATTTCCTATAGGTCCAGTGTTGCATGACTGAGTAATTGTCATTCAAAATGTGAGAGCACCGAAAGCTGAAAATTGGTCTGGTTATTAAGGGTGTTTAAGTGCCCAGTGGTCAAGTGGTTAATAATAGAGCTTGCAGTCAGTAGTGTTAGGAGATAGTGCGTGCTGTCTGCGTGCTCTGTACCCAGTACATACCGCTATAATATAGGGCAGGCCCCTACTTTCAAACATCCAACTTACAAACATCTCCTACTTGCAAACGGAAGGAGACAGCAGCAAGTGAGATGAAAAAAGATGGACGACAAAACAAATTATACAGGGGTGATAACCCTTCCCTATGTTTTCCAAAAAGCTTAAAAATCGTTTTTTTGACTGGAGCTACACTTTAGAAATGTACCAGTTGAAAATTACAAACAGATTCAACTTAACACAACAAACCTACACAGTCCCTGTCTTGTTTGCACCGCCTGTATACTGCTGTTCTGAGTATATAGGGCCTGGGGGCCACACGCATTTCCTTTGTTTAATATGGGTACGGGGTTCCCCTTAATATGCGTACAAGACCCAAATAGGCTGGTAATGGGCAGGGAGGGCTACCCATGCCATTTTTCTCAATGATTTTCATCCATATTGCAGGAACCAGATATTACATTAAAACCGCAAGCAGTTTTAAATGATGTTATTTCCGTTTAATGTCATTTTGTGCAGGGACTGTTCTAAACACGGGAAACACGTGGCACTTCACAGGCATACTACAGACACCCCCCAGGCACCATATTTAAAGGAATATTTCACCTTTTTTTTCACTTTAATCGTCATTAAAATCAGTGCTCCCGCCAAAACGGCCATTTTTAAAACTTTTTTTTGCAGTGACCCATGTCCCCTGAGGCAGGAGGCAGGTCCCCAAACCCTTTTTAGGACACTATCTTGCATATTAGCCGTTAAATGAGCACTTTCCATTTCGAACGTTCGAGTCCCATAGACTTCAATGGGGTTCTAACGTTCGTACTGAACGCGGGGGTCCTTCGCAAGTTCTGGTGCAAACCGAACCGGGGGGTGTTCGGCTCATCCCTAGTGCTGAGTCCACCTTTTATATCATTCTCATAGCGGAGAAAAGACTCGGATCCCAGGGACCCCCCGACCTCACCAGAATGAATGGGAAGTAAGCCCCACCCCCACCCCACCCGCGAGGATGTGGGGGAAGGAGAGGGGAGAGGAAGTGGGTGGGATGGGCACCCCACCAGGTGAGTGTCTGGCACCCCAGCTTCAGGTAATCTATGTGTGCCGCTTATTTCTAAATACATCTTTTTTCATCAATTTTAGGTGATGTTGTGGTTGTGGAAGGTGAAGGGGCGGAACCTTTCCCTAGGGCCAGCGCCCAAACCCTCGTTACCAAATCATGGCGTGGAACGGGGAGATCGACGCAATCGCCTGGACACAGTGACGTAGCGTGGATTGTCAGCACCCGGGGCAAGACAAGTCATTTGTGCCCCCTAACCTGTAGACTTTTACCCCCCCCCCGAGTCCCATCAAATACAATAGTACTTAGCTACCTGATTCCTATACTGTCCACTACACTATACTGTCCACTATACTATACTGTCCACTACACTATACCGTCCACTACACTATACTGTCCACTATACTATACTGTCCACTACACTATACCGTCCACTACACTATACTGTCCACTATACTATACCGTCCACTACACTATACCGTCCACTACACTATACTGTCCACTATACTATACCGTCCACTACACTATACCGTCCACTACACTATACCGTCCACTACACTATACCGTCCACTACACTATACCGTCCACTATACTATACCGTCCACTACACTATACCGTCCACTACACTATACTGTCCACTATACTATACTGTCCACTACACTATACCGTCCACTACACTATACTGTCCACTATACTATACTGTCCACTACACTGACCACTACACTATACTGTCCACTACACTATACCGTCCACTATACTATACCGTCCACTATACTATACTGTCCACTATACTATACCGTCCACTACACTATACCGTCCACTACACTATACCGTCCACTATACTATACCGTCCACTACACTATACCGTCCACTACACTACACCGTCCACTACACTATACTATACCGTCCACTACACTATACCGTCCACTACACTATACCGTCCACTACACTATACCGTCCACTATACTATACTGTCCACTACACTATACCGTCCACTACACTATAACGTCCACTATACTATACCGTCCACTACACTATACCGTCCACTATACTATACCGTCCACTACACTATACCGTCCACAACACTATACCGTCCACTACACTATACCGTCCACTACACTATACCGTCCACTACACTATACCGTCCACTACACTATACCGTCCACAACACTATACCGTCCACTATACTATACCGTCCACTACACTATACCGTCCACTATACTATACCGTCCACAACACTATACCGTCCACTACACTATACCGTCCACTACACTATACCGTCCACTACACTATACCGTCCACAACACTATACCGTCCACTACACTATACCGTCCACTACACTATACCGTCCACTATACTATACCGTCCACAACACTACACCGTCCACTACACTATACCGTCCACAACACTATACCGTCCACTATACTATACCGTCCACAACACTATACCGTCCACTACACTATACCGTCCACTACACTATACCGTCCACTACACTATACCGTCCACTACACTATACCGTCCACAACACTATACCGTCCACTACACTATACCGTCCACTACACTATACCGTCCACTACACTATACCGTCCACAACACTATACCGTCCACTATACTATACCGTCCACAACACTACACCGTCCACTACACTATACCGTCCACTACACTATACCGTCCACTACACTATACCGTCCACTACACTATACCGTCCACTACACTATACCGTCCACAACACTATACCGTCCACTATACTATACCGTCCACAACACTACACCGTCCACTACACTATACCGTCCACTACACTATACCGTCCACTACACTATACCGTCCACTACACTATACTGTCCACTACACTATACCGTCCACTATACTATACTGTCCACTACACTATACCGTCCACTACACTATACCGTCCACTATACTATACCGTCCACTACACTATACCGTCCACTACACTATACCGTCCACTACACTATACCGTCCACTACACTATACCGTCCACTATACTATACCGTCCACTACACTACACCGTCCACTATACTATACCGTCCACTATACCGTCCACTACACTATACCGTCCACTATACTATACCGTCCACTACACTATACCGTCCACTACACTATACCGTCCACTACACTATACCGTCCACTACACTATACCGCCTACTACACTATACCGTCCACTATACTATACCGTCCACTACACTATACCGCCTACTACACTATACCGCCCACTACACTATACCGTCCACTACACTATACTGTCCACTACATTATACTGTCCACTACACTATACCGTCCACTACACTATACCGTCCACTACACTGACCACTACACTATACCGTCCACTATACTATACCGTCCACTATACTATACTGTCCACTACACTATACCGTCCACTATACTATACCGTCCACTACACTATACCGTCCACTACACTATACCGTCCACTACACTATACCGTCCACTACACTATACCGTCCACTATACTATACTGTCCACTACACTATACTGTCCACTACACTGACCACTACACTATACTGTCCACTACACTGACCACTACACTATACTGTCCACTACACTGATCACTACACTATACTGTCCACTACACTAACCACTACACTATACTGTCCACTACACTATACTGTCCACTACACTGACCACTACACTATACTGTCCACTACACTAACCACTACACTATACTGTCCACTACACTGACCACTATTCCGTCCACTATCCTGACCACTACACTGACCACTACACTATACTGTCCACTACACTGACCACTATACTATACTGACCACTACACTATACTGTCCACTACACTGACCACTACACTATACTGTCCACTACACTGATCACTACACTATACTGTCCACTACACTGACCATTACACTATACTGTCCTCTACACTGACCACTATACTATACTGACCACTACACTATACTGTCCACTACACTATACTGTCCACTACACTATACTGTCCACTACACTGACCACTATACTATACTGTCCACTACACTGACCACTACACTATACTGTCCACTACACTGACCACTACACTTTACTGTCCACTACACTGACCACTACACTATACTGTCCACTACACTGACCACTATACTATACTGTCCACTACACTGACCACTACACTATACTGTCCACTACACTGACCACTACACTATACTGTCCACTACACTATACTGTCCACTACACTGACCACTACACTATACTGTCCACTACACTGACCACTATACTATACTGTCCACTACACTATACTGTCCACTACACTGACCACTATACTATACTGTCCACTACACTGACCACTATACTATACCGTCCACTATCCTGACCACTACACTGCACACCCCCAACTCAAACCAGGACCCCCCAGACGTCCCCCAAACCCAAACCAGAACACCCCCAACTCAAACCAGGATCCCCCCAGAGGTTCCCCAAACCCAAACGGATTGTACAACGATGGGGGTGGGGGATGGTACAATGATGGGGGGTGGGGGATGGTACAATGATGGGGGATGGTACAATGATGGGGGGTGGTACAATGATGGGGGGTGGTACAATGATGGGGGGTGGGGGATGGTACAATGATGGGGGGTGGTACAATTATGGGGGGTGGGGGGTGGTACAATGATGGG
This sequence comes from Lithobates pipiens, assembly GCF_037356315.1. Taxonomy (NCBI): domain Eukaryota; kingdom Metazoa; phylum Chordata; class Amphibia; order Anura; family Ranidae; genus Lithobates; species Lithobates pipiens. The sequence continues at coordinate 18,302 of NW_027507772.1, read as the reverse complement.
GGGCGGGGGATGGTACAATGATGGGGGTGGGGGATGGTACAATGATTGGGGGTGGTACAATGATGGGGGGTGGGGATGGTACAATGATGGGGGGTGGGGGATGGTACAATGATGGGGGATGGTACAATGATGGGGGGTGGGGATGGTACAATGATGGGGGGTGGGGGATGGTACAATGATGGGGGATGGTACAATGATGGGGGGTGGTACAATTATGGGGGATGGTACAATGATGGGGGGTGGTACAATGATGGGGGGTGGGGGTGGTACAATGATGGGGGGTGGGGGATGGTACAATGATGGGGGGTGGGGGTGGTACAATGATGGGGGGTGGGGGATGGTACAATGATGGGGGGTGGGGGATGGTACAATGATGGGGGGTGGTACAATGATGGGGGGTGGGGGATGGTACAATGATGGGGGATGGTACAATGATGGGGGGTGGGGGATGGTACAATGATGGGGGATGGTACAATGATGGGGGATGGTACAATGATGGGGGATGGTACAATGATGGGGGATGGTACAATGATGGGGGGTGGGGGATGGTACAATGATGGGGGATGGTACAATGATGGGGGGTGGGGGATGGTACAATGATGGGGGGTGGGGGATGGTACAATGATGGGGGGTGGGGGATGGTACAATGATGGGGGGTGGGGGATGGTACAATGATGGGGGATGGTACAATGATGGGGGGTGGGGGATGGTACAATGATGGGGGTGGGGGATGGTACAATGGTGGGGGGTGGGGGATGGTACAATGATGGGGGTGGGGATGGTACAATGATGGGGGGTGGGGGATGGTACAATGATGGGGGGTGGGGGATGGTACAATGATGGGGGGTGGGGGATGGTACAATGATAGGGGGTGGGGGATGGTACAATGATGGGGGGTGGGGGATGGTACAATGATGGGGGGTGGGGGTGGTACAATGATGGGGGGTGGGGGATGGTACAATGATGGGGGGTGGGGGATGGTACAATGATGGGGGGTGGGGGATGGTACAATGATGGGGGATGGGGGATGGTACAATGATGGGGGGTGGGGGATGGTACAATGGTGGGGGATGGTACAATGATGGGGGGTGGGGGATGGTACAATGATGGGGGGTGGTACAATGATGGGGGTGGGGGTGGTACAATGATGGGGGGTGGGGGATGGTACAATGATGGGGGGTGGGGGATGGTACAATGATGGGGGGTGGGGGATGGTACAATGATAGGGGGTGGGGGATGGTACAATGATGGGGGGTGGGGGATGGTACAATGATAGGGGGTGGGGGATGGTACAATGATGGGGGGTGGGGGATGGTACAATGATGGGGGATGGTACAATGATGGGGGGTGGGGGATGGTACAATGATGGGGGGTGGTACAATGATGGGGGGTGGGGGGTGGTACAATGATGGGGGATGGTACAATGATGGGGGGTGGGGGATGGTACAATGATGGGGGGTGGGGGATGGTACAATGGTGGGGGATGGTACAATGATGGGGGGTGGGGGATGGTACAATGGTGGGGGATGGTACAATGATGGGGGTGGGGGATGGTACAATGGTGGGGGATGGTACAATGATGGGGGGTGGGGGATGGTACAATGATGGGGGGTGGGGGATGGTACAATGAAGGGGGGTGGGGGATGGTACAATGATAGGGGGTGGGGGATGGTACAATGATGGGGGGTGGGGGATGGTACAATGATGGGGGGTGGGGGATGGTACAATGATGGGGGGTGGGGGTGGTACAATGAAGGGGGGTGGGGGATGGTACAATGATAGGGGGTGGGGGATGGTACAATGATGGGGGGTGGGGGGTGGTACAATGATGGGGGTGGGGGATGGTACAATGATGGGGGTGGGGGATGGTACAATGATGGGGGGTGGGGGTGGTACAATGATGGGGGGTGGGGGATGGTACAATGATGGGGGGTGGGGGATGGTACAATGATGGGGGGTGGGGGATGGTACAATGATGGGGGATGGGGGATGGTACAATGATGGGGGGTGGGGGATGGTACAATGATGGGGGGTGGTACAATGATGGGGGTGGGGGATGGTACAATGATGGGGGGTGGGGGATGGTACAATGATGGGGGGTGGGGGTGGTACAATGATGGGGGGTGGGGGATGGTACAATGATGGGGGTGGGGGATGGAACAATGATGGGGGGTGGGGGATGGTACAATGATGGGGGGTGGGGGATGGTACAATGATGGGGGGTGGGGGATGGTACAATGATGGGGGTGGGGGATGGTACAATGATGGGGGGTGGTACAATGATGGGGGGTGGGGGATGGTACAATGATGGGGGATGGTACAATGATGGGGGGTGGGGGATGGTACAATGATGGGGGGTGGGGGATGGTACAATGGTGGGGGATGGTACAATGATGGGGGTGGGGGATGGTACAATGGTGGGGGATGGTACAATGATGGGGGGTGGGGGATGGTACAATGATGGGGGGTGGGGGATGGTACAATGATGGGGGATGGTACAATGATGGGGGGTGGGGGATGGTACAATGATGGGGGGTGGGGGATGGTACAATGATGGGGGTGGGGGGATGGTACAATGATGGGGGTGGGGGATGGTACAATGATGGGGGATGGTACAATGATGGGGGGTGGGGGATGGTACAATGATGGGGGGTGGGGGATGGTACAATGATGGGGGGTGGGGGATGGTACAATGATGGGGGGTGGGGGATGGTACAATGATGGGGGGTGGGGGATGGTACAATGATGGGGGATGGTACAATGGTGGGGGATGGTACAATGATGGGGGTGGGGGATGGTACAATGGTGGGGGATGGTACAATGATGGGGGGTGGGGGATGGTACAATGATGGGGGGTGGGGGATGGTACAATGATGGGGGATGGTACAATGATGGGGGGTGGGGGATGGTACAATGATGGGGGGTGGGGGATGGTACAATGATGGGGGGTGGGGGATGGTACAATGATGGGGGGTGGGGGATGGTACAATGATGGGGGTGGGGGGATGGTACAATGATGGGGGTGGGGGATGGTACAATGATGGGGGATGGTACAATGATGGGGGGTGGGGGATGGTACAATGATGGGGGGTGGGGGATGGTACAATGATGGGGGGTGGGGGATGGTACAATGATGGGGGGTGGGGGATGGTACAATGATGGGGGGTGGGGGTGGTACAATGATGGGGGGTGGGGGATGGTACAATGATGGGGGGTGGGGGATGGTACAATGGTGGGGGATGGTACAATGATGGGGGGTGGGGGTGGTACAATGATGGGGGGTGGGGGATGGTACAATGATGGGGGGTGGGGGATGGTACAATGATGGGGGGTGGGGGATGGTACAATGATGGGGGTGGGGGATGGTACAATGATGGGGGGTGGGGGATGGTACAATGATGGGGGGTGGGGGATGGTACAATGATGGGGGATGGTATAATGATGGGGGTGGGGGATGGTACAATGATGGGGGATGGTACAATGATGGGGGGTGGTACAATGATGGGGGATGGTACAATGATGGGGGGTGGGGGATGGTACAATGATGGGGGGTGGGGGATGGTATAATGATGGGGGGTGGGGGATGGTACAATGATGGGGGGTGGGGGATGGTACAATGATGGGGGATGGTACAATGATGGGGGGTGGGGGATGGTACAATGATGGGGGGTGGGGGATGGTACAATGATGGGGGGTGGGGGATGGTACAATGATGGGGGTGGGGGATGGTACAATGATGGGGGATGGGGGATGGTACAATGATGGGGGGTGGGGGATGGTACAATGGTGGGGGATGGTACAATGATGGGGGGTGGGGGATGGTACAATGATGGGGGGTGGTACAATGATGGGGGGTGGGGGATGGTACAATGATGGGGGGTGGGGGATGGTACAATGATGGGGGATGGTACAATGATGGGGGGTGGGGGATGGTACAATGGTGGGGGATGGTACAATGATGGGGGTGGGGGATGGTACAATGATGGGGGGTGGGGGATGGTACAATGATGGGGGGTGGGGGATGGTACAATGATAGGGGGTGGGGGATGGTACAATGATGGGGGGTGGGGGATGGTACAATGGTGGGGGATGGTACAATGATAGGGGGTGGGGGATGGTACAATGATGGGGGGTGGGGGATGGTACAATGATGGGGGATGGTACAATGATAGGGGGTGGGGGATGGTACAATGATGGGGGGTGGGGGATGGTACAATGATGGGGGATGGTACAATGATAGGGGGTGGGGGATGGTACAATGATGGGGGGTGGGGGATGGTACAATGGTGGGGGATGGTACAATGATAGGGGGTGGGGGATGGTACAATGATGGGGGGTGGGGGATGGTACAATGATGGGGGATGGTACAATGATGGGGGGTGGGGGATGGTACAATGATGGGGGTGGGGGATGGTACAATGATGGGGGGTGGGGGATGGTACAATGATGGGGGATGGTACAATGATGGGGGGTGGGGGATGGTACAATGATGGGGGGGTGGGGGATGGTACAATGGTGGGGGATGGTACAATGATAGGGGGTGGGGGATGGTACAATGATGGGGGATGGTACAATGATGGGGGTGGGGGATGGTACAATGGTGGGGGATGGTACAATGATGGGGGGTGGGGGATGGTACAATGATGGGGGGTGGGGGATGGTACAATGATGGGGGATGGTACAATGATGGGGGGTGGGGGATGGTACAATGATGGGGGGTGGGGGATGGTACAATGATGGGGGGTGGGGGATGGTACAATGATGGGGGGTGGGGGATGGTACAATGATGGGGGTGGGGGGATGGTACAATGATGGGGGTGGGGGATGGTACAATGATGGGGGATGGTACAATGATGGGGGGTGGGGGATGGTACAATGATGGGGGGTGGGGGATGGTACAATGATGGGGGGTGGGGGATGGTACAATGATGGGGGGTGGGGGATGGTACAATGATGGGGGGTGGGGGTGGTACAATGATGGGGGGTGGGGGATGGTACAATGATGGGGGGTGGGGGATGGTACAATGGTGGGGGATGGTACAATGATGGGGGGTGGGGGTGGTACAATGATGGGGGGTGGGGGATGGTACAATGATGGGGGGTGGGGGATGGTACAATGATGGGGGGTGGGGGATGGTACAATGATGGGGGGTGGGGGATGGTACAATGATGGGGGGTGGGGGATGGTACAATGATGGGGGGTGGGGGATGGTACAATGATGGGGGGTGGGGGATGGTACAATGATGGGGGGTGGGGGATGGTACAATGATGGGGGTGGGGGATGGTACAATGATGGGGGGTGGGGGATGGTACAATGATGGGGGGTGGGGGATGGTACAATGATGGGGGGATGGTATAATGATGGGGGTGGGGGATGGTACAATGATGGGGGATGGTACAATGATGGGGGGTGGTACAATGATGGGGATGGTACAATGATGGGGGGTGGGGGATGGTACAATGATGGGGGGTGGGGGATGGTATAATGATGGGGGGTGGGGGATGGTACAATGATGGGGGGTGGGGGATGGTACAATGATGGGGGATGGTACAATGATGGGGGGTGGGGGATGGTACAATGATGGGGGGTGGGGGATGGTACAATGATGGGGGGTGGGGGATGGTACAATGATGGGGGTGGGGGATGGTACAATGATGGGGGATGGGGGATGGTACAATGATGGGGGGTGGGGGATGGTACAATGATGGGGGTGGGGGATGGTACAATGATGGGGGATGGGGGATGGTACAATGATGGGGGGTGGGGGATGGTACAATGGTGGGGGATGGTACAATGATGGGGGGTGGGGGATGGTACAATGATGGGGGGTGGTACAATGATGGGGGGTGGGGGATGGTACAATGATGGGGGGTGGGGGATGGTACAATGATGGGGGATGGTACAATGATGGGGGGTGGGGGATGGTACAATGGTGGGGGATGGTACAATGATGGGGGTGGGGGATGGTACAATGATGGGGGGTGGGGGATGGTACAATGATGGGGGGTGGGGGATGGTACAATGATAGGGGGTGGGGGATGGTACAATGATGGGGGGTGGGGGATGGTACAATGGTGGGGGATGGTACAATGATAGGGGGTGGGGGATGGTACAATGATGGGGGGTGGGGGATGGTACAATGATGGGGGATGGTACAATGATAGGGGGTGGGGGATGGTACAATGATGGGGGGTGGGGGATGGTACAATGATGGGGGATGGTACAATGATAGGGGGTGGGGGATGGTACAATGATGGGGGGTGGGGGATGGTACAATGGTGGGGGATGGTACAATGATAGGGGGTGGGGGATGGTACAATGATGGGGGGTGGGGGATGGTACAATGATGGGGGATGGTACAATGATGGGGGGTGGGGGATGGTACAATGATGGGGGTGGGGGATGGTACAATGATGGGGGGTGGGGGATGGTACAATGATGGGGGATGGTACAATGATGGGGGGTGGGGGATGGTACAATGATGGGGGGGTGGGGGATGGTACAATGGTGGGGGATGGTACAATGATAGGGGGTGGGGGATGGTACAATGATGGGGGGTGGGGGATGGTACAATGATGGGGGATGGTACAATGATGGGGGGTGGGGGATGGTACAATGATGGGGGTGGGGGATGGTACAATGATGGGGGGTGGGGGATGGTACAATGATGGGGGGTGGGGGATGGTACAATGGTGGGGGATGGTACAATGATAGGGGGTGGGGGATGGTACAATGATGGGGGGTGGGGGATGGTACAATGATGGGGGGTGGGGGATGGTACAATGGTGGGGGATGGTACAATGATAGGGGGTGGGGGATGGTACAATGATGGGGGGTGGGGGATGGTACAATGATGGGGGATGGTACAATGATGGGGGGTGGGGGATGGTACAATGATGGGGGTGGGGGATGGTACAATGATGGGGGGTGGGGGATGGTACAATGATGGGGGGTGGGGGATGGTACAATGATGGGGGGTGGGGGATGGTACAATGATGGGGGGTGGGGGATGGTACAATGATGGGGGGTGGGGGATGGTACAATGGTGGGGGATGGTACAATGATGGGGGGTGGGGGTGGTACAATGATGGGGGGTGGGGGATGGTACAATGATGGGGGGTGGGGGATGGTACAATGATGGGGGGTGGGGGATGGTACAATGATGGGGGGTGGGGGGTGGTACAATGATGGGGGTGGGGGATGGTACAATGATGGGGGGTGGGGGATGGTACAATGATGGGGGGTGGGGGATGGTACAATGATGGGGGATGGTACAATGATGGGGGATGGTACAATGATGGGGGGTGAGGGGTGGTACAATGATGGGGGGTGGGGGATGGTACAATGATGGGGGTGGGGATGGTACAATGATGGGGGGTGGGGGATGGTACAATGATGGGGGGTGGGGGATGGTACAATGATGGGGGGTGGGGGATGGTACAATGATGGGGGATGGTACAATGATGGGGGGTGGGGGATGGTACAATGATGGGGGGTGGGGGGTGGTACAATGATGGGGGTGGGGGATGGTACAATGATGGGGGATGGTACAATGATGGGGGGTGGGGGATGGTACAATGATGGGGGGTGGGGGATGGTACAATGATGGGGGGTGGGGGATGGTACAATGATGGGGGGTGGGGGATGGTACAATGATGGGGGGTGGGGGATGGTACAATGATGGGGGTGGGGGATGGTACAATGATGGGGGGGTGGGGGATGGTACAATGATGGGGGGTGGGGGATGGTACAATGATGGGGGGTGGGGGATGGTACAATGATGGGGGGTGGGGGATGGTACAATGATGGGGGTGGGGGATGGTACAATGATGGGGGGTGGGGGATGGTACAATGATGGGGGGTGGGGGATGGTACAATGATGGGGGGTGGGGGATGGTACAATGATGGGGGGTGGGGGATGGTACAATGATGGGGGGTGGGGGATGGTACAATGATGGGGGGTGGGGGATGGTACAATGATGGGGGGTGGGGGATGGTACAATGATGGGGGGTGGGGGATGGTACAATGATGGGGGGTGGGGGATGGTACAATGATGGGGGGTGGGGGATGGTACAATGATGGGGGTGGGGGATGGTACAATGATGGGGGGTGGGGGATGGTACAATGATGGGGGGTGGGGGATGGTACAATGATGGGGGGTGGGGGATGGTACAATGATGGGGGTGGGGGGTGGTACAATGGTGGGGGATGGTACAATGATGGGGGGTGGGGATGGTACAATGATGGGGGGTGGGGGATGGTACAATGGTGGGGGGTGGGGGATGGTACAATGATGGGGGTGGGGGATGGTACAATGATGGGGGTGGGGGATGGTACAATGATGGGGGGTGGGGGATGGTACAATGATGGGGGGTGGGGGATGGTACAATGATGGGGGGTGGGGGATGGTACAATGATGGGGGTGGGGGATGGTACAATGATGGGGGATGGTACAATGATGGGGGGTGGGGGATGGTACAATGATGGGGGGTGGGGGATGGTACAATGGTGGGGGTGGGGGATGGTACAATGATGGGGGGTGGGGGATGGTACAATGGTGGGGGGTGGGGGATGGTACAATGATGGGGGGTGGGGGATGGTACAATGATGGGGGTGGGGGATGGTACAATGATGGGGGGTGGGGGATGGTACAATGATGGGGGGTGGGGGATGGTACAATGATGGGGGTGGGGGATGGTACAATGATGGGGGATGGTACAATGGTGGGGGTGGGGGATGGTACAATGATGGGGGATGGTACAATGATGGGGGGTGGGGGATGGTACAATGATGGGGGGTGGGGGATGGTACAATGATGGGGGATGGTACAATGATGGGGGTGGGGGATGGTACAATGATGGGGGATGGTATAATGATGGGGGGTGGGGGATGGTACAATGATGGGGGGGTGGGGGGTGGTACAATGATGGGGGTGGGGGATGGTACAATGATGGGGGGTGGGGGGTGGTACAATGATGGGGGTGGGGGATGGTACAATGATGGGGGATGGTACAATGATGGGGGTGGGGGATGGTACAATGATGGGGGGTGGGGGATGGTACAATGATGGGGGTGGGGGATGGTACAATGATGGGGGGTGGGGGATGGTACAATGATGGGGGGTGGGGGATGGTACAATGATGGGGGGTGGGGGATGGTACAATGATGGGGGTGGGGGATGGTACAATGATGGGGGGTGGTACAATGATGGGGGGTGGGGGATGGTACAATGATGGGGGATGGTACAATGATGGGGGTGGGGGATGGTACAATGATGGGGGTGGGGGATGGTACAATGGTGGGGGATGGTACAATGATGGGGGGTGGGGGATGGTACAATGATGGGGGGTGGGGGATGGTACAATGGTGGGGGATGGTACAATGATGGGGGGTGGGGGATGGTACAATGATGGGGGGTGGTACAATGATGGGGGGTGGGGGATGGTACAATGATGGGGGGTGGGGGATGGTACAATGGTGGGGGATGGTACAATGATGGGGGGTGGGGGATGGTACAATGATGGGGGGATGGTACAATGATGGGGGGTGGGGGATGGTACAATGATGGGGGGTGGGGGATGGTACAATGATGGGGGTGGGGGATGGTACAATGGTGGGGGATGGTACAATGATGGGGGTGGGGGATGGTACAATGATGGGGGATGGTACAATGATGGGGGGTGGGGGATGGTACAATGATGGGGGGTGGGGGATGGTACAATGATGGGGGGTGGGGGATGGTACAATGATGGGGGGTGGGGATGGTACAATGATGGGGGGTGGGGGTGGTACAATGATGGGGGGTGGGGGATGGTACAATGATGGGGGGTGGGGGATGGTACAATGGTGGGGGATGGTACAATGATGGGGGATGGTACAATGATGGGGGGTGGGGGGTGGTACAATGATGGGGGGTGGGGGATGGTACAATGATGGGGGGTGGGGGTGGTACAATGATGGGGGGTGGGGGATGGTACAATGATGGGGGGTGGGGGATGGTACAATGATGGGGGGTGGGGGATGGTACAATGATGGGGGTGGGGGATGGTACAATGATGGGGGGTGGGGGATGGTACAATGATGGGGGGTGGGGGATGGTACAATGATGGGGGATGGTATAATGATGGGGGTGGGGGATGGTACAATGATGGGGGGTGGTACAATGATGGGGGATGGTACAATGATGGGGGGTGGGGGATGGTACAATGATGGGGGGTGGGGGATGGTATAATGATGGGGGGTGGGGGATGGTACAATGATGGGGGGTGGGGGATGGTACAATGATGGGGGATGGTACAATGATGGGGGGTGGGGGATGGTACAATGATGGGGGATGGTACAATGATGGGGGGTGGGGGATGGTACAATGATGGGGGATGGTACAATGATGGGGGGTGGGGGATGGTACAATGGTGGGGGGTGGGGGATGGTACAATGATGGGGGGTGGGGGATGGTACAATGATGGGGGGTGGGGGATGGTACAATGATGGGGGTGGGGATGGTACAATGATGGGGGGTGGGGGATGGTACAATGATGGGGGGTGGGGGATGGTACAATGATGGGGGGTGGGGGATGGTACAATGATGGGGGGTGGGGATGGTACAATGATGGGGGGTGGGGGATGGTACAATGATGGGGGGTGGGGGATGGTACAATGATGGGGGGTGGGGATGGTACAATGATGGGGGTGGGGGATGGTACAATGATGGGGGATGGGGGATGGTACAATGATGGGGGGTGGGGGATGGTACAATGATGGGGGTGGGGGATGGTACAATGATGGGGGTGGGGGATGGTACAATGATGGGGGTGGGGGATGGTACAATGATGGGGGGTGGGGGATGGTACAATGATGGGGGTGGGGGATGGTACAATGATGGGGGGTGGGGGATGGTACAATGGTGGGGGATGGTACAATGATGGGGGGTGGGGGATGGTACAATGATGGGGGGTGGTACAATGATGGGGGATGGTACAATGATGGGGGGTGGGGGATGGTACAATGATGGGGGTGGGGGATGGTACAATGATGGGGGATGGTACAATGATGGGGGGATGGTACAATGATGGGGGGTGGGGGATGGTACAATGATGGGGGGTGGGGGATGGTACAATGATGGGGGGATGGTACAATGATGGGGGGTGGGGGATGGTACAATGATGGGGGGTGGGGGATGGTACAATGATGGGGGGTGGGGGATGGTACAATGATAGGGGGTGGGGGATGGTACAATGATGGGGGGTGGGGGATGGTACAATGATAGGGGGTGGGGGATGGTACAATGATGGGGGGTGGGGGATGGTACAATGATGGGGGTGGGGGATGGTACATGATGGGGGTGGGGGATGGTACAATGATGGGGGTGGGGGATGGTACAATGATGGGGGATGGTACAATGATGGGGGGTGGGGATGGTACAATGATGGGGGGTGGGGGATGGTACAATGATGGGGGATGGTACAATGATGGGGGGTGGGGGATGGTACAATGATGGGGGGTGGTACAATGATGGGGGGTGGGGGTGGTACAATGATGGGGGGTGGGGGGTGGTACAATGATGGGGGGTGGGGGATGGTACAATGATGGGGGGTGGGGGATGGTACAATGATGGGGGGTGGGGGATGGTACAATGATGGGGGTGGGGATGGTACAATGATGGGGGATGGTACAATGATGGGGGGTGGGGGATGGTACAATGATGGGGGGTGGGGGATGGTACAATGGTGGGGGTGGGGGATGGTACAATGATGGGGGTGGGGGATGGTACAATGGTGGGGGGTGGGGGATGGTACAATGATGGGGGGTGGGGGATGGTACAATGATGGGGGGTGGGGATGGTACAATGATGGGGGTGGGGGATGGTACAATGGTGGGGGGTGGGGGATGGTACAATGATGGGGGATGGTACAATGATGGGGGGTGGGGGATGGTACAATGATGGGGATGGGGGATGGCACAATGATGGGGGTGGGGGATGGTACAATGGTGGGGGATGGTACAATGATGGGGGGTGGGGGATGGTACAATGATGGGGGGTGGGGGATGGTACAATGATGGGGGGTGGGGGATGGTACAATGATGGGGGGTGGGGGATGGTACAATGATGGGGGTGGGGGATGGTACAATGATGGGGGGTGGGGGATGGTACAATGATGGGGGTGGGGGATGGTACAATGATGGGGGTGGGGGATGGTACAATGATGGGGGATGGTACAATGATGGGGGGTGGGGGATGGTACAATGATGGGGATGGGGGATGGCACAATGATGGGGGTGGGGGATGGTACAATGGTGGGGGATGGTACAATGATGGGGGGTGGGGGATGGTACAATGATGGGGGGTGGGGGATGGTACAATGATGGGGGGTGGGGGATGGTACAATGATGGGGGGTGGGGGATGGTACAATGATGGGGGTGGGGGATGGTACAATGATGGGGGGTGGGGGATGGTACAATGATGGGGGGTGGGGGATGGTACAATGATGGGGGTGGGGATGGTACAATGATGGGGGATGGTACAATGATGGGGGTGGGGGATGGTACAATGTGGGGGTGGGGGATGGTACAATGATGGGGGGTGGGGGATGGTACAATGATGGGGGATGGTACAATGATGGGGGTGGGGGATGGTACAATGGTGGGGGGTGGGGGATGGTACAATGATGGGGGATGGTACAATGATGGGGGGTGGGGGATGGTACATGATGGGGTGTGGGGTAAGAGGAGGGGGATGGTACAATGATGGGGGTGGGGGATGGTACAATGATGGGGGTGGGGGATGGTACAATGATGGGGGGTGGGGGATGGTACAATGATGGGGGATGGTACAATGATGGGGGGTGGGGGATGGTACAATGATGGGGGTGGGGGATGGTACAATGATGGGGGTGGGGGATGGTACAATGATGGGGGGTGGGGGATGGTACAATGATGGGGGTGGGGGATGGTACAATGATGGGGGTGGGGGATGGTACAATGATGGGGGTGGGGGATGGTACAATGATGGGGGGTGGGGGATGGTATAATGATGGGGGGTGGGGGATGGTACAATGATGGGGGTGGGGGGATGGTACAATGGTGGGGGGTGGGGGATGGTACAATGATGGGGGTGGGGGATGGTACAATGATGGGGGATGGTACAATGATGGGGGTGGGGGATGGTACAATGATGGGGGTGGGGGATGGTACAATGATGGGGGGTGGGGGGATGGTACAATGATGGGGGGTGGGGGATGGTACAATGATGGGGGTGGGGGATGGTACAATGGTGGGGGGTGGGGATGGTACAATGATGGGGGATGGTACAATGATGGGGGGTGGGGGATGGTACAATGATGGGGGTGGGGGATGGTACAATGATGGGGGGTGGGGGATGGTACAATGGTGGGGGGTGGGGGATGGTACAATGATGGGGGTGGGGGATGGTACAAATGATGGGGGTTGGGGGATGGTACAATGATGGGGGTGGGGGGTGGTACAATGATGGGGGGTGGGGGATGGTACAATGATGGGGGGTGGGGGATGGTACAATGATGGGGGGTGGGGGATGGTACAATGGTGGGGGGTGGGGGATGGTACAATGATGGGGGGTGGGGGATGGTACAATGATGGGGGGTGGTACAATGATGGGGAGGGGGGGTGGTACAATGATGGGGGTGGGGGATGGTACAATGATGGGGGTGGGGATGGTTACAATGATGGGGGATGGTACAATGATGGGGGGTGGGGGATGGTACAATGATGGGGGGTGGGGGATGGTACAATGATGGGGGGATGGTACAATGATGGGGGGTGGGGGATGGTACAATGATGGGGGGTGGGGGATGGTACAATGATGGGGGGTGGGGGATGGTACAATGATGGGGGGTGGGGGATGGTACAATGATGGGGGGTGGGGGATGGTACAATGATGGGGGGTGGGGGATGGTACAATGATGGGGGTGGGGGATGGTACAATGATGGGGGATGGTACAATGATGGGGGGTGGGGGATGGTACAATGATGGGGGTGGGGGATGGTACAATGATGGGGGTGGGGGATGGTACAATGATGGGGGGTGGGGGATGGTACAATGGGTGGGGGGTGGGGGATGGTACAATGATGGGGGGTGGGGGATGGTACAATGATGGGGGGTGGGGGATGGTACAATGATGGGGGGTGGTGTACAATGATGGGGGGTGGGGGATGGTACAATGATGGGGGTGGGGGATGGTACAATGATGGGGGGTGGGGGGATGGTACAATGATGGGGGTGGGGGATGGTACAATGATGGGGGGTGGGGGATGGTACAATGGTGGGGGGTGGGGGATGGTACAATGATGGGGGGTGGGGGATGGTACAATGATGGGGGTGGGGGGATGGTACAATGATGGGGGGTGGTACAATGATGGGGGGTGGGGGATGGTACAATGATGGGGGTGGGGGATGGTACAATGATGGGGGGTGGGGGATGGTACAATGATGGGGGGTGGGGGATGGTACAATGATGGGGGGTGGGGGATGGTACAATGATGGGGGATGGTACAATGATGGGGGGTGGGGGATGGTACAATGATGGGGGGTGGGGGATGGTACAATGATGGGGGGTGGGGGATGGTACAATGATGGGGGGTGGGGGATGGTACAATGATGGGGGAGGGGGGATGGTACAATGATGGGGGGTGGGGGATGGTATAATGATGGGGGGTGGGGGATGGTACAATGGTGGGGGATGGTACAATGATGGGGGATGGTACAATGATGGGGGGTGGGGGATGGTACAATGATGGGGGGTGGGGGATGGTACAATGATGGGGGTGGGGGATGGTACAATGGTGGGGGATGGTACAATGATGGGGGTGGGGGATGGTACAATGATGGGGGGTGGGGATGGTACAATGATGGGGGATGGTACAATGATGGGGGGTGGGGATGGTACAATGATGGGGGTGGGGGATGGTACAATGATGGGGGATGGTACAATGATGGGGGGTGGGGGATGGTACAATGATGGGGGGTGGGGGATGGTACAATGATGGGGGTGGGGGATGGTACAATGATGGGGGTGGGGGATGGTACAATGGTGGGGGATGGTACAATGATGGGGGTGGGGGATGGTACAATGATGGGGGGTGGGGGATGGTACAATGATGGGGGATGGTACAATGGTGGGGGTGGGGGATGGTACAATGATGGGGGATGGTACAATGATGGGGGGTGGGGGATGGTACAATGGTGGGGATGGTACAATGATGGGGGGTGGGGGATGGTACAATGGTGGGGGATGGTACAATGATGGGGGGTGGGGGATGGTACAATGATGGGGGGTGGGGGATGGTACAATGATGGGGGATGGTACAATGATGGGGGGTGGGGGATAGTACAATGATGGGGGTGGGGGATGGTACAATGATGGGGGGTGGGGGATGGTACAATGATGGGGGTGGGGGATGGTACAATGATGGGGGGTGGTACAATTATGGGGGTGGGGGATGGTACAATGATGGGGGATGGTACAATGATGGGGGGTGGGGGTGGTACAATGATGGGGGGTGGGGGATGGTATAATGATGGGGGTGGGGGATGGTACAATGATGGGGGGTGGGGGATGGTACAATGATGGGGGATGGTACAATGATGGGGGTGGGGGATGTTACAATGATGGGGGGATGGTACAATGATGGGGGGTGGGGGATGGTACAATGATGGGGTGGGGGATGGTACAATGATGGGGGATGGTACAATGATGGGGGTGGGGGATGGTACAATGATGGGGGGTGGGGGATGGTACAATGATGGGGGGTGGGGGATGGTACAATGATGGGGGATGGTACAATGATGGGGGTGGGGGATGGTACAATGATGGGGGTGGGGGTGGTACAATGATGGGGGTGGGGGATGGTACAATGATGGGGGATGGTACAATGATGGGGGTGGGGGATGGTACAATGATGGGGGGTGGGGGATGGTACAATGATGGGGGTGGGGGATGGTACAATGATGGGGGGTGGGGATGGTACAATGATGGGGGGTGGGGATGGTACAATGATGGGGGGTGGGGGATGGTACAATGATGGGGGGTGGGGGATGGTACAATGATGGGGGGTGGGGGATGGTACAATGATGGGGGGTGGGGATGGTACAATGATGGGGGGTGGGGGATGGTACAATGATGGGGGATGGGGGATGGTACAATGATGGGGGTGGGGGGATGGTACAATGATGGGGGATGGTACAATAATGGGGGTGGGGGATGGTACAATGATGGGGGATGGGGATGGTACAATGATGGGGGTGGGGGATGGTACAATGATGGGGGATGGGGGATGGTACAATGATGGGGGGTGGGGGATGGTACATGATGGGGGATGGTACAATGATGGGGGTGGGGGTTGGTACAATGATGGGGGGTGGGGGATGGTACAATGATGGGGGGTGGGGGGTGGTACAATGATGGGGGATGGTACAATGATGGGGGGTGGGGGTGGTACAATGATGGGGGATGGTACAATGATGGGGGGTGGGGGATGGTACAATGATGGGGGGTGGGGGATGGTACAATGATGGGGGTGGGGGATGGTACAATGATGGGGGGTGGGGGATGGTACAATGATGGGGGTGGGGGATGGTACAATGATGGGGGGTGGGGGATGGTACAATGATGGGGGATGGTACAATGATGGGGGGGTGGGGGATGGTACAATGATGGGGGTGGGGGGATGGTACAATGATGGGGGTGGGGGATGGTACAATGATGGGGGGTGGGGATGGTACAATGATGGGGGTGGGGGATGGTACAATGATGGGGGTGGGGATGGTACAATGATGGGGGGTGGGGGATGGTACAATGATGGGGTGGGGGATGGTAACAATGATGGGGGGTGGGGGATGGTACAATGATGGGGGGTGGGGATGGTACAATGATGGGGGGTGGGGGATGGTACAATGATGGGGGGTGGGGGATGGTACAATGATGGGGGTGGGGGATGTTACAATGATGGGGGTGGGGGATGGTACAATGATGGGGGGTGGGGGATGGTACAATGATGGGGGTGGGGGATGGTACAATGATGGGGGTGGGGGATGGTACAATGATGGGGGTGGTACAATGATGGGGGGTGGGGATGGTACAATGATGGGGGTGGTACAATGATGGGGGGTGGGGGATGGTACAATGATGGGGGGTGGGGATGGTACAATGATGGGGGTGGGGGATGGTACAATGATGGGGGGTGGGGGGATGGTACAATGATGGGGGGTGGGGGATGGTACAATGATGGGGGGGGATGGAGGGGATGGTACAATGATGGGGGTGGGGGATGGTACAATGATGGGGGTGGGGGATGGTACAATGATGGGGGGTGGGGGATGGTACAAGGATGGTGGGGGATGTACAATGATGGGGGGTGGGGGATGGTACAATGATGGGGGTGGGGGGATGGTACAATGATGGGGGTGGGGGATGGTACAATTATGGGGGTGGGGGATGGTACAATGATGGGGGTGGGGGATGGTACAATATGGGGGTGGGGGATGGTACAATGATGGGGGTTGGGGGATGGTACAATGATGGGGGTGGGGGATGGTACAATGATGGGGGGTGGGGGATGGTACAATGATGGGGGGTGGGGGATGGTACAATGATGGGGGGTGGGGGATGGTACAATGATGGGGGGTGGGGGGGTACAATGATGGGGGGTGGGGGATGGTACAATGATGGGGGTGGGGGGATGGTACAATGATGGGGGTGGGGGATGGTACAATGATGGGGGGTGGGGGATGGTACAATGATGGGGGGTGGGTGGTACAATGATGGGGGGGTGGGGGATGGTACAATGATGGGGGGTGGGGGGTGGTACAATGATGGGGGGTGGGGGATGGTACAATGATGGGGGGGGGATGGTACAATGATGGGGGGTGGGGGATGGTACAATGATGGGGGGTGGGGGATGGTACAATGATGGGGGTGGGGGATGGTACAATGATGGGGGGTGGGGGATGGTACAATGAGGGGGGTGGGGGATGGTACAATGATGGGGGGTGGGGGATGGTACAATGATGGGGGGTGGGGGATGGTACAATGATGGGGGGTTGGGGGATGGTACAATGATGGGGGGTGGGGATGGTACAATGATGGGGGGTGGGGGATGGTACAATGATGGGGGGTGGGGGATGGTACAATGATGGGGGGTGGGGGATGGTACAATGATGGGGGTGGGGATGGTACAAGATGGGGGTGGGGGATACTGCATGATGACATGCATGGGGGGTTGGGGATAGTACAATGATGGGGGGTGGTCAATGATGGGGGTGGGG
>NW_027507771.1:12500-205990 GCF_037356315.1 Lithobates pipiens | reverse complement strand
TTACAGTAAGTATTTGATAGAGTTTTCTATTTCCTGGCACCAACATGGCGGCATACATGTGGTATTAACTGCCATGTATTGGTACCAGATAAGGAAAATTACGGGAAGTATTTGATAACATTTTCTATTTTCCCGGCACCAACATGGCGGCATACACGTGGTAAAATCTGCCATCGGTTGGTACCAGGAAAGTAAAATTACGGTAAGTATTTAATACAGTTTTCCACTTTCCTGGCGCCAACATGGCAGCATACATGTGGTAGTAACTGCTATGGATTGGTACCAGATAAGGAAAATTACGGTAAGTATTTAATACAGTTTTCCACTTTCCTAGTGCCAACATGGAGGCATACATGTGGTACCATCTGCCATGGTTTAGTAACAGGAAAGAATAATTACGGTACATATTTGCTACAATTTTCCACTTTCCTGGCATCAACATGGCGGCATACATGTGGTACTATATGCCATGGGTTGGTATCAGGAAAGTAAAATTACAGTAAGTATTTAATACAGTTTTCCATTTCCTGGCACCAACATGGCGGCATACATGTGGTAGTAACTGCCATGTATTGGTACCAGATAAGGAAAATTACGGGAAGTATTTGATAACATTTTCTATTTTCCCAGCACCAACATGGCGGCATACACGTGGTAACAACTGCCATCGGTTGGTACCAGGAAAGTAAAATTACGGTAAGTATTTAATACAGTTTTCCACTTTCCTAGCGCCAACATGGCGGCATACATGTAGTACCATCTGCCATGCATTGGTAACAGGAAAGAATAATTACGGTAAATATTTGATACAATTTTCCACTTTCCTGGTGTCAAAATGGCGGCATACATGTGGTACTATCTGCCATGGACTGGTACCAGTAAAGTAAAATTACAGTAAGTATTTGATACAGCTTTCCATTTCCTGGCGCCAACATGGCAGCATACATGTGGTAGTAACTGCTATGGATTGGTACCAGATAAGGAAAATTACGGTAAGTATTTAATACAGTTTTCCACTTTCCTAGCGCCAACATGGAGGCATACATGTGGTACCATCTGCCATGGACTGGTACCAGGAAAGAATAATTACGGTAAATATTTGATACAATTTTCCACTTTCCTGGTGTCAAAATGGCGGCATACATGTGGTACTATCTGCCACGGACTGGTACCAGTAAAGTAAAATTATAGTAAGTATTTGATACAGTTTTCCGTTTCCAGGCGCCAACATGGCGGCATACATGTGGTATAATATCTGCCATGGACTGGGACCAGGATAGGAAAATTATGGTAACTATTTTATACAATTTTCCATTTTCCTGGCGCCAGCATACTATAGTACTGTATGCTGCCATGGACTCGCGCCTGGAAAAGAAAATTGCGGTAAGAATTTGATACAATTTGCCAGTTTTACCACCCCCCCCCCCCCCTCCATCCAAACCCCACAGCTTCAAAAATACATCTGTAACCAAGAATACTATAACACATCGAGAATTTAGAAATATTTATAGCAGTAAATCAGGAACGTCCATTTCACATTTTGTAGCCCATAAAATCTTCCTTGGGCGTCGGAGGCCGAGATTTCCCACCAGAGGTTCTTTCTTCTTCGAGCTCCGGCTCGTGGGGTCCATTGGTCTGTTTGTGTTCAGTCACTTTTGAGCCCTCACAAAGCTCGAGAACCAAGGAATTAGAGACATGGAAATAAGTTAAGGTTTAACTAGCTGAAGGTAAGGGGGGTGGTCTTGATGGAGGTGTCCATGATAGAGAGAGACCTCGGGTGAGGTAGATGGGATGGCCAGTACCATCCTTATCAGTTCGGAGGAAGAGAGACTTTGGTGTTGTAGGCCCTCGTTGGCGTTGTAGGTCCTCGTTGGCTTTGTAGGTCCTCGTTGGCGTTGTAGGCTCTCGTTGGCGTTGTAGGCCCTCGTTGGCGTTGTAGGCCCTCGTTGGCGTTGTAGGCTCTCGTTGGGGTTGTAGGCCCTCGTTGGCGTTGTAGGTCCTCGTTGGCGTTGTAGGCCCTCGTTGGCGTTGTAGGCCCTCGTTGGCGTTGTAGGTCCTCGTTGGCGTTGTAGGCCCTCGTTGGCGTTGTAGGTCCTCGTTGGCGTTGTAGGCTCTCGTTGGCATTGTAGGCCCTCGTTGGCGTTGTAGGCCCTCGTTGGCGTTGTAGGCCCTCGTTGGCGTTGTAGGTCCTCATTGGCTATTCTACAGCGAAGGACCTTGGTTCTTCAAGGACATCACCAATGTATTCTGAGGAACGTACGTCTTTCTTCAGATAATTAAGCCTTAACTTAGTGTGTTGAAGAAGAACATCTATAGACACAATGCAGATCTGGTCTTTCAAGTGGGGGGGGGGGGACCATCTACACTTAGGAGACATCTCCTTGCCATTGGCGTCTGTAGTCCCTCACCTGCTCCATCTTTCGTTGCTAAGATACACGATGACGGCGCGGTTGCGTGTGCTGGTTCACACGTCTACATGTGAGGAAGGCCAACCGTCCTTGGCTTTGGTCCACGTTTTAGGCAGTTTACTCCACCACCACCCTCCTTAGTATCAATTGCCACTGTGAGGTGGAGACGTCTATGAGGTACAAACACGGCCCTGTTCCCCCGGTGAAGGCCACCAAGGTGTCACCCGTGGGTGCTGCTGCTGCTTCTTTCGCCCAGTAGCCAGTAGGTTCGGACCTTGCCTTTGCCCTGGGAAAGAGATGGGTTGAGATATGAGGAGCGTTGCCCATGCTGTGAAGAATGAGTAGAACTTGTCTACAGGACAGGAGCATAATTACCAGGGTCACAAAGGTCCCACTTGCGACCGAGCCCTGCCACTGTGGGGGGATCCTAGCCCTTCCCCCTTGAAGTTCCTTTCATATTTACGGGAAAGGCGCCAAGCGCCATAACTTCACTGCGCACTGCCCGAGCCAAGCTCAGCCGATTACTAATCAGCCAGCTCAAGGGGGTCCCCCCTTATACCTTATTCACTCTGCAGACTCTGATGTAAGGGGGAACTCTATTGATTCTGATGTAAGGGTGAACTCTGTTGACTCTCATGTACGGGGGAACTCTGTTGACTCTCGTGTAAGGGGGAACTCTGTTGGCTCTCGTATAAGGGGGAACTCTGTTGACTCTCATTTAAGGTGGAACTCTGTTGACTCTAGTGTAAAGTGGAACTCTGTTGACTCTCGTGTAAGGGGGAACTCTGTTGACTCTCGTATAAGGGGGAGCTCTGTGCACTCTGATGTAAGGGGGAAGTTTGTACACTCTGATGTAAGGGGGAACTCTGTGCACTGTGATGTAAGGGGGAACTCTGTTGACTCTAGTGTAAAGTGAAATTCTGTTGACTCTCGTGTAAGGGGGAACTCTGTTGACTCTCGTATAAGGGGGAACTCTGTTGACTCTCATGTAAGGGGGAACTCTGTTGACTCTCATGTAAGGGGGAACTCTGTTGACTCTTGTGTAAGGGGGAACTCTGTTGACTCTCGTGTAAGGGGGAACTCTGTTGACTCTCATTTAAGGTGGAACTCTGTTGACTCTAGTGTAAAGTGGAACTCTGTTGACTCTCGTGTAAGGGGGAACTCTGTTGACTCTCGTATAAGGGGGAGCTCTGTGCACTCTGATGTAAGGGGGAGCTCTGTGCACTCTGATGTAAGGGGGAAGTTTGTACACTCTGATGTAAGGGGGAACTCTGTTGACTCTAGTGTAAAGTGAAATTCTGTTGACTCTCGTGTAAGGGGGAACTCTGTTGACTCTCATGTAAGGGGGAACTCTGTTGACTCTTGTGTAAAGTGGAACTCTGTTGACTCTCGTGTAAGGGGGAACTCTGTTGACTCTCGTGTAAGGGGGAACTCTGTTGACTCTCGTGTAAGGGGGAACTCTGTTGACTCTCGTATAAGGGGGAGCTCTGTGCACTCTGATGTAAGGGGGAACTCTGTGCACTGTGATGTAAGGGGGAACTCTGTGCACTCTGATGTAAGGGGGAACTCTGTTGACTGTGATGTAAGGGGGAACTCTGTTGACTGTGATGTAAGGGGGAACTCTGTTGACCCTGATGTAAAGGGGAACTCTGTGCACTCTGATGTAAGGGGGAACTCTGTGCACTCTGATGTAAGGCGGAACTCTGTGCACTCTGATGTAAGGGGGAACTCTGTGCACTGATGTAAGGGGGAACTCTGTGCCCTCTGATGTAAGGGGGAACTCTGTGCACTGATGTAAGGGGGAACTCTGTGCCCTCTGATGTAAGGGGGAACTCTGTGCACTCTGATGTAAGGGGGAACTCTGTGCACTCTGATGTAAGGGGGAATTCTGTGCACTCTGATGTAAGGGGGAACTCTGTGCACTGTGATGTAAGGGGGAACTCTGTTGACTCTAGTGTAAAGTGAAATTCTGTTGACTCTCGTGTAAGGGGGAACTCTGTTGACTCTCGTATAAGGGGGAACTCTGTTGACTCTCATGTAAGGGGGAACTCTGTTGACTCTCATGTAAGGGGGAACTCTGTTGACTCTTGTGTAAGGGGGAACTCTGTTGACTCTCGTGTAAGGGGGAACTCTGTTGACTCTCATTTAAGGTGGAACTCTGTTGACTCTAGTGTAAAGTGGAACTCTGTTGACTCTCGTGTAAGGGGGAACTCTGTTGACTCTCGTATAAGGGGGAGCTCTGTGCACTCTGATGTAAGGGGGAGCTCTGTGCACTCTGATGTAAGGGGGAAGTTTGTACACTCTGATGTAAGGGGGAACTCTGTTGACTCTAGTGTAAAGTGAAATTCTGTTGACTCTCGTGTAAGGGGGAACTCTGTTGACTCTCATGTAAGGGGGAACTCTGTTGACTCTCATGTAAGGGGGAACTCTGTTGACTCTTGTGTAAAGTGGAACTCTGTTGACTCTCGTGTAAGGGGGAACTCTGTTGACTCTCGTGTAAGGGGGAACTCTGTTGACTCTCGTGTAAGGGGGAACTCTGTTGACTCTCGTATAAGGGGGAGCTCTGTGCACTCTGATGTAAGGGGGAACTCTGTGCACTGTGATGTAAGGGGGAACTCTGTGCACTCTGATGTAAGGGGGAACTCTGTTGACTGTGATGTAAGGGGGAACTCTGTTGACTGTGATGTAAGGGGGAACTCTGTTGACCCTGATGTAAAGGGGAACTCTGTGCACTCTGATGTAAGGGGGAACTCTGTGCACTCTGATGTAAGGCGGAACTCTGTGCACTCTGATGTAAGGGGGAACTCTGTGCACTGATGTAAGGGGGAACTCTGTGCCCTCTGATGTAAGGGGGAACTCTGTGCACTGATGTAAGGGGGAACTCTGTGCCCTCTGATGTAAGGGGGAACTCTGTGCACTCTGATGTAAGGGGGAACTCTGTGCACTGATGTAAGGGGGAACTCTGTGCCCTCTGATGTAAGGGGGAACTCTGTGCACTGATGTAAGGGGGAACTCTGTGCCCTCTGATGTAAGGGGGAACTCTGTGCACTCTGATGTAAGGGGGAACTCTGTGCACTCTGATGTAAGGGGGAATTCTGTGCACTGATGTAAGGGGGGACTCTGTAAAGTGGGAAAGACCCTGGGCTTGGGTCAGGGGGGCCCTTGATAGTTCCTTGCACCGGGGTCCTGAAGGCTCTAGATACGCCTCTAATACAAGATGTCCGTTACCTTCATCTCCACGTCACCTCTGAGTTCCAAATCAAAGCAGCTGAACTCTTCTAAGACGTCACGCGTGTCGGTGGAGACGTGGATCTTCAGTGCTACAAAACACAAAGACATGGAGCACATGAGGGCGGAGGAGGGGAGGATCCCGCTCAGGTCACACATGATGGAGAGCAATGGAGACATTCGGGGGACATTTTCACTAAACATCGGAAGAGACTCTCCGAGCCGAGAACCTCTGCAATCTAGAAGTGAAGAAGTCCTTCTAGGGTCCCAAAGAAACATCTACTGCCCCCCAAACACGAGAAGAAGACAAGAGTGGGCAATAGAGGTTGGCATCTTCATATCCCTCCCCCAGGCGGGCAATCTCACCTTCCCCATTGGACTCCATGCGTGACGCGGTGTTCACCGTATCTCCAAAGAGGCAATATCGGGGCATCTTCAGGCCCACCACTCCGGCACAGACGGGACCTAGACAGAAACAAAGCTGTATGAGGAGCGGGACCCCCGGGGAGGACGATACGGGGTCATATGATGGACCCTAGGGGGTTCCTGCCTTCCGTGCACCCGTCCCTTCCCCCGCTTCCTCCATGATCTGGGAACCGCTCCGCATTGCGGGAGTGCAATCCAAGACACGACCACTGCGGTCTCCTCCCTATTTCTGACATATAATCAGCCTCATTTATCAAAGTGTCTATACTAAGACGTTCCTCACAGCCACCTTCCGACTTACCTGACTAGTGATGGAGGGAGAGAGGAAGTCACACCGCACAGATCCAGGTAAGCAGATCCACCCACTGCAGAGGTAAGGATTATTCTGCGACCCCTGTGCATGGCAACGACCTCTGTGTATGCTGTAACCCCTGTGTCTCCAGAGTCTCTCGTGTCTCCTATGTCTCCAGTGACTCCTATGTTCTGGTGTCTCCAGTGACTCCTGTGCTCTGGTGTCTCCAGTGTCCTCTGTATCTCCAGTGACCCCTTGCCCCCTGTGTCTCCAGTGACCCCTGCCCTCCTGTGTCTCCAGTGACCCCTGCCCTCCTGTGTCTCCACTGACCCCTGCCCTCCTGTGTCTCCACTGACCCCTGCCCTCCTGTGTCTCCAATGTTCTGGTGTCTCCAGCGACTCCTGTGTTCTGGTGTCTCCAGCGTCCTCTGTGTCTCCAGTGACCCCTGCACTCCCATGTCTCCAGAGTTTCCCGTGTCTCCAGTGAACCCAGTGACAACTATGTCTCCAGTGTCCTCTGTGTCTCCAGTGACCCCTGCGCTCCTGTGTCTCCAGTGACCCCTGCGCTCCTGTGTCTCCAGTGACCCCTGCGCTCCTGTGTCTCCAGTGACCCCTGCGCTCCTGTGTCTCCAGTGACCCCTGCGCTCCTGTGTCTCCAGTGACCCCTGTGCTCCTGTGTCTCCAGTGACCCCTGCGTTCCTGTTTCTACAGTGACCCCTGCGCTCCTGTATCTTCAGTAACCCCTGTGCTCCTGCGTCTCCAGTGACCCCTGCGCTCATGTGTCTCCAGTGACCCCAGCGCTCCTGTGTCTCCAGTGACTTCTGTACTCCTGTGTCTCCAGTGACCCCTGTGCTCTGGTGCCTCCAGTGTCCTCTGTATCTCCAGTGACCCCTGCACTCCTGTGTCTCCAGTGACCCCAGCGCTCCTGTGTCTCCAGTGACCCCAGCGCTCCTGTGTCTCCAGTGACCCCTGCACTCCTGTGTCTCCAGTGACCCCTGCACTCCTGTGTCTCCAGTGACCCCTGTGCTCTGGTGCCTCCAGTGTCCTCTGTATCTCCAGTGACCCCAGCACTAATGTGTCTCCAGTGACCCCAGCGCTCCTGTGTCTCCAGTGACCCCTGCACTCCTGTGTCTCCAGTGACCCCTGCACTCCTGTGTCTCCAGTGACCCCTGTGCTCTGGTGCCTCCAGTGTCCTCTGTATCTCCAGTGACCCCAGCACTAATGTGTCTCCAGTGACCCCAGCGCTCCTGTGTCTCCAGTGACCCCTGCACTCCTGTGTCTCCAGTGACCCCTGCACTCCTGTGTCTCCAGTGACCCCTGTGCTCTGGTGCCTCCAGTGTCCTCTGTATCTCCAGTGACCCCAGCACTAATGTGTCTCCAGTGACCCCAGCGCTCCTGTGTATCCAGTGACCCCGGCACTCCTGTGTCTCCAGTGACCCCTGCACTCCTGTGTCTCCAGTGACCCCTGTGCTCTGGTGCCTCCAGTGTCCTCTGTATCTCCAGTGACCCCAGCACTAATGTGTCTCCAGTGACCCCAGCGCTCCTGTGTATCCAGTGACCCCGGCACTCCTGTGTCTCCAGTGACCCCTGCGCTCCTGTGTATCCAGTGACCCCTGCGCTCCTGTGTATCCAGTGACCCCTGCGCTCCTGTGTATCCAGTGACCCCTGTCCTCCTGTGTCTCCAGTGACCCCTGCTCTCCTGTGTCTCCAGTGTCCCCTGTGTCTCCAGGGACCTCTCTGTGTCAACAATGACTTCTGCCTCTCCTTTGTCTTCTGAGATTTCTGTGTCACCCAGCATCCAGTCTCAGGAACTAACTCCAGACCCCCCCCCCCCCCCCCCCCGGTGCCATCCTGTGACTCCAGTACGCCCCTTGTGCATCGCCATGAAGCCTCAGGTACCCCCTGTATTTCTCTCCCAGTGGATATGGGACCCCTGTCTGTGACATCCGGAAGCACAGCTAGTTATGGAGAAGGTCACAGTGTGTGTGACTGCAGAGGTCCGGGTCTGGACTGGACAAGGTCATAGGTTCTCTATGAGCAGGTGATATCCTTGGCCCCGCCCCCTCTCCTCACCTGTATTAATTCCTATCCGAAGTCGCAGCTGCTGAGTGGGACGATGTCGGATTTTAAACGTCTTGACGGCGTCCAGCAAGGCCAGAGACATCCGTGCGATCTCACCGGCATGGAGCTTCCCATTCCGGACCGGCAGCCCGGACACCACCATGTACGCGTCGCCGATCGTCTCCACCTAATAAACAGCGACAGCGATCACCCCCAGAAGAGACCAACCGAACCGTTCCTTCAGGGAAGGAGGCCTCCGCCTGCAGGACTTACCTTGTAGACGTCGAAGTTGTCTATGATGGCATCAAAACAAGTGTAGAGATCATTCAAGAGCGTGACCACCTGAAAGACAAAAGAGGGAAAGGAGGAGCGTGGGGGGTCAGGAGAACTAAAGAATCACTCCGCACCAAACTGATAATTCATAGAAATTCCCCCAATAGGGTTCCGGAGAGAGAGAAGAGAGGAGAGGAGAGGAGAGGACACTCTCAGGGGGGCAACTCTGCATCTAACAGTGGTAGGAGGGGTCTGAGATTTGTGGAGAGTATTGATCACGTGACTCCGGAGTACCTGCATTGGCGTACTTTCTGCCGATAGCGCCGTGAACCCGACAATGTCGCTGAAGTAGATGGTGACGCTATCAAAAGCCTCGGCCTGAACCGTCTCCCCTCTCTTCAGCTGCTCCGCCACAGAACTACAAGGATGGAAAGAGGCAGCATGACTATTCATAACTATACCCGCTGGAGGACTCTGCTCCTTCCTCCAGAACTCTCCTCTCCTGAAATACTCTGCTCCTTCCTCCAGAACTCTCCTCTCCTCAAATACTCTGCTCCTTCCTCCAGAACTCTCCTCTCCTCAAATACTCTGCTCCTTCCTCCAGAACTCTCCTCAAATACTCTGCTCCTTCCTCCAGAACTCTCCTCTCCTGAAATACTCTGCTCCTTCCTCCAGAACTCTCCTCTCCTCAAATACTCTGCTCCTTCCTCCAGAACTCTCCTCTCCTCAAATACTCTGCTCCTTCCTCCAGAACTCTCCTCAAATACTCTGCTCCTTCCTCCAGAACTCTCCTCTCCTGAAATACTCTGCTCCTTCCTCCAGAACTCTCCTCTCCTCAAATACTCTGCTCCTTCCTCCAGAACTCTCCTCTCCTCAAATACTCTGCTCCTTCCTCCAGAACTCTCCTCTCCTGAAATACTCTGCTCCTTCCTCCAGAACTCTCCTCTCCTGAAATACTCTGCTCCTTCCTCCAGAACTCTCCTCTCCTGAAATACTCTGCTCCTTCCTCCAGAACTCTCCTCTCCTCAAATACTCTGCTCCTTCCTCCAGAACTCTCCTCTCCTCAAATACTCTGCTCCTTCCTCCAGAACTCTCCTCTCCTCAAATACTCTGCTCCTTCCTCCAGAACTCTCCTCTCCTGAAATACTCTGCTCCTTCCTCCAGAACTCTCCTCTCCTCAAATACTCTGCTCCTTCCTCCAGAACTCTCCTCTCCTGAAATACTCTTCTCCTTCCTCCAGAACTCTCCTCTCCTGAAATACTCTGCTCCTTCCTCCAGAACTCTCCTCTCCTGAAATACTCTGCTCCTTCCTCCAGAACTCTCCTCTCCTCAAATACTCTGCTCCTTCCTCCAGAACTCTCCTCTCCTCAAATACTCTGCTCCTTCCTCCAGAACTCTCCTCTCCTGAAATACTCTGCTCCTTCCTCCAGAACTCTCCTCTCCTCAAATACTCTGCTCCTTCCTCCAGAACTCTCCTCTCCTCAAATACTCTGCTCCTTCCTCCAGAACTCTCCTCTCCTGAAATACTCTGCTCCTTCCTCCAGAACTCTCCTCTCCTGAAATACTCTGCTCCTTCCTCCAGAACTCTCCTCTCCTGAAATACTCTGCTCCTTCCTCCAGAACTCTCCTCTCCTCAAATACTCTGCTCCTTCCTCCAGAAATCTCCTCTCCTCAAATACTCTGCTCCTTCCTCCAGAACTCTCCTCTCCTGAAATACTCTGCTCCTTCCTCCAGAACTCTCCTCTCCTGAAATACTCTGCTCCTTCCTCCAGAACTCTCCTCTCCTCAAATACTCTGCTCCTTCCTCCAGAACTCTCCTCTCCTGAAATACTCTGCTCCTTCCTCCAGAACTCTCCTCTCCTGAAATACTCTGCTCCTTCCTCCAGAACTCTCCTCTCCTCAAATACTCTGCTCCTTCCTCCAGAACTCTCCTCTCCTGAAATACTCTGCTCCTTCCTCCAGAACTCTCCTCTCCTCAAATACTCTGCTCCTTCCTCCAGAACTCTCCTCTCCTCAAATACTCTGCTCCTTCCTCCATAACTCTCCTCTCCTGAAATACTCTGCTCCTTCCTCCAGAACTCTCCTCTCCTGAAATACTCTGCACTGCTGGAGGACTCTGCTCCTTCCTCTATAACTCTCCTCTCCTGAAATACTCCGCTCCTTCCTCCAGAACTCTCCTCTCCTGAAATACTCTGCTCCTTCCTCCAGAACTCTCCTCTCCTCAAATACTCTGCTCCTTCCTCCAGAACTCTCCTCTCCTGAAATACTCTGCTCCTTCCTCCAGAACTCTCCTCTCCTCAAATACTCTGCTCCTTCCTCCAGAACTCTCCTCTCCTCAAATACTCTGCTCCTTCCTCCAGAACTCTCCTCTCCTGAAATACTCTGCTCCTTCCTCCAGAACTCTCCTCTCCTGAAATACTCTGCTCCTTCCTCCAGAACTCTCCTCTCCTGAAATACTCTGCTCCTTCCTCCAGAACTCTCCTCTCCTCAAATACTCTGCTCCTTCCTCCAGAACTCTCCTCTCCTCAAATACTCTGCTCCTTCCTCCAGAACTCTCCTCTCCTGAAATACTCTGCTCCTTCCTCCAGAACTCTCCTCTCCTGAAATACTCTGCTCCTTCCTCCAGAACTCTCCTCTCCTCAAATACTCTGCTCCTTCCTCCAGAACTCTCCTCTCCTGAAATACTCTTCTCCTTCCTCCAGAACTCTCCTCTCCTGAAATACTCTGCTCCTTCCTCCAGAACTCTCCTCTCCTGAAATACTCTGCTCCTTCCTCCAGAACTCTCCTCTCCTCAAATACTCTGCTCCTTCCTCCAGAACTCTCCTCTCCTCAAATACTCTGCTCCTTCCTCCAGAACTCTCCTCTCCTGAAATACTCTGCTCCTTCCTCCAGAACTCTCCTCTCCTCAAATACTCTGCTCCTTCCTCCAGAACTCTCCTCTCCT
Organism: Lithobates pipiens; assembly: GCF_037356315.1. Classification (NCBI taxonomy): domain Eukaryota; kingdom Metazoa; phylum Chordata; class Amphibia; order Anura; family Ranidae; genus Lithobates; species Lithobates pipiens. The sequence goes on along the minus strand of NW_027507771.1, from coordinate 194,359 downwards.
CAAATACTCTGCTCCTTCCTCCAGAACTCTCCTCTCCTGAAATACTCTGCTCCTTCCTCCAGAACTCTCCTCTCCTGAAATACTCTGCTCCTTCCTCCAGAACTCTCCTCTCCTGAAATACTCTGCTCCTTCCTCCAGAACTCTCCTCTCCTCAAATACTCTGCTCCTTCCTCCAGAAATCTCCTCTCCTCAAATACTCTGCTCCTTCCTCCAGAACTCTCCTCTCCTGAAATACTCTGCTCCTTCCTCCAGAACTCTCCTCTCCTGAAATACTCTGCTCCTTCCTCCAGAACTCTCCTCTCCTCAAATACTCTGCTCCTTCCTCCAGAACTCTCCTCTCCTGAAATACTCTGCTCCTTCCTCCAGAACTCTCCTCTCCTGAAATACTCTGCTCCTTCCTCCAGAACTCTCCTCTCCTCAAATACTCTGCTCCTTCCTCCAGAACTCTCCTCTCCTGAAATACTCTGCTCCTTCCTCCAGAACTCTCCTCTCCTCAAATACTCTGCTCCTTCCTCCAGAACTCTCCTCTCCTCAAATACTCTGCTCCTTCCTCCATAACTCTCCTCTCCTGAAATACTCTGCTCCTTCCTCCAGAACTCTCCTCTCCTGAAATACTCTGCACTGCTGGAGGACTCTGCTCCTTCCTCTATAACTCTCCTCTCCTGAAATACTCCGCTCCTTCCTCCAGAACTCTCCTCTCCTGAAATACTCTGCTCCTTCCTCCAGAACTCTCCTCTGCTGAAATACTCCACTCCTTCCTCCAGAACTCTCCTCTCCTGAAATACTCTGCTCCTTCCTCCAGAACTCTCCTCTCCTCAAATACTCTGCTCCTTCCTCCAGAACTCTCCTCAAATACTCTGCTCCTTCCTCCAGAACTCTCCTCTCCTCAAATACTCTGCTCCTTCCTCCAGAACTCTCCTCTCCTCAAATACTCTGCTCCTTCCTCCAGAACTCTCCTCTCCTGAAATACTCTGCACTGCTGGAGGACTCTGCTCCTTCCTCTATAACTCTCCTCTCCTGAAATACTCCGCTCCTTCCTCCAGAACTCTCCTCTCCTGAAATACTCTGCTTTCCTGAAATACTCTGCTCCTTCCTCCAGAACTCTCCTCTCCTGAAATACTCTGCTCCTTCCTCCAGAACTCTCCTCTGCTGAAATACTCTGCTCCTTCCTCCAGAACTCTCCTCTCCTGAAATACTCCACTCCTTCCTCCAGAACTCTCCTCTCCTGAAATACTCTGCTCCTTCCTCCAGAACTCTCCTCTCCTCAAATACTCTGCTCCTTCCTCCAGAACTCTCCTCAAATACTCTGCTCCTTCCTCCAGAACTCTCCTCTCCTCAAATTCTCTGCTCCTTCCTCCAGAACTCTCCTCTCCTCAAATACTCTGCTCCTTCCTCCAGAACTCTCCTCTCCTGAAATACTCTGCTCCTTCGTCCAGAACTCTCCTCTCCTGAAATACTCTGCTCCTTCCTCCAGAACTCTCCTCTCCTCAAATACTCTGCTCCTTCCTCCAGAACTCTCCTCTCCTGAAATACTCTGCTCCTTCCTCCAGAACTCTCCTCTCCTCAAATACTCTGCTCCTTCCTCCAGAACTCTCCTCTCCTGAAATACTCTGCTCCTTCCTCCAGAACTCTCCTCTCCTGAAATACTCTGCTCCTTCCTCCAGAACTCTCCTCTCCTCAAATACTCTGCTCCTTCCTCCAGAACTCTCCTCTCCTCAAATACTCTGCTCCTTCCTCCAGAACTCTCCTCTCCTGAAATACTCTGCTCCTTCCTCCAGAACTCTCCTCTCCTGAAATACTCTGCTCCTTCCTCCAGAACTCTCCTCTCCTGAAATACTCTGCTCCTTCCTCCAGAACTCTCCTCTCCTCAAATACTCTGCTCCTTCCTCCAGAACTCTCCTCTCCTCAAATACTCTGCTCCTTCCTCCAGAACTCTCCTCTCCTGAAATACTCTGCTCCTTCCTCCAGAACTCTCCTCTCCTGAAATACTCTGCTCCTTCCTCCAGAACTCTCCTCTCCTGAAATACTCTGCTCCTTCCTCCAGAACTCTCCTCTCCTCAAATACTCTGCTCCTTCCTCCAGAACTCTCCTCTCCTGAAATACTCTGCTCCTTCCTCCAGAACTCTCCTCTCCTGAAATACTCTGCTCCTTCCTCCAGAACTCTCCTCTCCTCAAATACTCTGCTCCTTCCTCCAGAACTCTCCTCTCCTGAAATACTCTGCTCCTTCCTCCAGAACTCTCCTCTCCTCAAATACTCTGCTCCTTCCTCCAGAACTCTCCTCTCCTCAAATACTCTGCTCCTTCCTCCAGAACTCTCCTCTCCTCAAATACTCTGCTCCTTCCTCCAGAACTCTCCTCTCCTCAAATACTCTGCTCCTTCCTCCAGAACTCTCCTCTCCTGAAATACTCTGCACTGCTGGAGGACTCTGCTCCTTCCTCTATAACTCTCCTCTCCTGAAATACTCCGCTCCTTCCTCCAGAACTCTCCTCTCCTGAAATACTCTGCTTTCCTGAAATACTCTGCTCCTTCCTCCAGAACTCTCCTCTCCTGAAATACTCTGCTCCTTCCTCCAGAACTCTCCTCTGCTGAAATACTCCACTCCTTCCTCCAGAACTCTCCTCTCCTGAAATACTCTGCTCCTTCCTCCAGAACTCTCCTCTCCTCAAATACTCTGCTCCTTCCTCCAGAACTCTCCTCAAATACTCTGCTCCTTCCTCCAGAACTCTCCTCTCCTCAAATACTCTGCTCCTTCCTCCAGAACTCTCCTCTCCTCAAATACTCTGCTCCTTCCTCCAGAACTCTCCTCTCCTGAAATACTCTGCACTGCTGGAGGACTCTGCTCCTTCCTCTATAACTCTCCTCTCCTGAAATACTCTGCTTTCCTGAAATACTCTGCTCCTTCCTCCAGAACTCTCCTCTCCTGAAATACTCTGCTCCTTCCTCCAGAACTCTCCTCTGCTGAAATACTCTGCTCCTTCCTCCAGAACTCTCCTCTCCTGAAATACTCCACTCCTTCCTCCAGAACTCTCCTCTCCTGAAATACTCTGCTCCTTCCTCCAGAACTCTCCTCTCCTGAAATACTCTGCACTGCTGGAGGACTCTGCTCCTTCCTCCAGAACTCTCCTCTCCTGAAATACTCTGCTTTCCTGAAATACTCTGCTCCTTCCTCCAGAACTCTCCTCTCCTGAAATACTCTGCTCCTTCCTCCAGAACTCTCCTCTGCTGAAATACTCTGCTCCTTCCTCCAGAACTCTCCTCTCCTGAAATACTCCACTCCTTCCTCCAGAACTCTCCTCTCCTGAAATACTCTGCTCCTTCCTCCAGAACTCTCCTCTCCTCAAATACTCTGCTCCTTCCTCCAGAACTCTCCTCTCCTGAAATACTCTGCTCCTTCCTCCAGAACTCTCCTCTCCTGAAATACTCTGCTCCTTCCTCCAGAACTCTCCTCTCCTCAAATACTCTGCTCCTTCCTCCAGAACTCTCCTCTCCTCAAATACTCTGCTCCTTCCTCCAGAACTCTCCTCTCCTCAAATACTCTGCTCCTTCCTCCAGAACTCTCCTCTCCTGAAATACTCTGCTCCTTCCTCCAGAACTCTCCTCTCCTGAAATACTCTGCACTGCTGGAGGACTCTACTCCTTCCTCTATAACTCTCCTCTCCTGAAATACTCCGCTCCTTCCTCCAGAACTCTCCTCTCCTGAAATACTCTGCTTTCCTGAAATACTCTGCTCCTTCCTCCAGAACTCTCCTCTCCTGAAATACTCTGCTCCTTCCTCCAGAACTCTCCTCTGCTGAAATACTCTTCTCCTTCCTCCAGAACTCTCCTCTCCTGAAATACTCCACTCCTTCCTCCAGAACTCTCCTCTCCTGAAATACTCTGCTCCTTCCTCCAGAACTCTCCTCTCCTCAAATACTCTGCTCCTTCCTCCAGAACTCTCCTCAAATACTCTGCTCCTTCCTCCAGAACTCTCCTCTCCTCAAATTCTCTGCTCCTTCCTCCAGAACTCTCCTCTCCTCAAATACTCTGCTCCTTCTTCCAGAACTCTCCTCTCCTGAAATACTCTGCTCCTTCCTCCAGAACTCTCCTCTCCTGAAATACTCTGCACTGCTGGAGGACTCTGCTCCTTCCTCTATAACTCTCCTCTCCTGAAATACTCCGCTCCTTCCTCCAGAACTCTCCTCTCCTGAAATACTCTGCTTTCCTGAAATACTCTGCTCCTTCCTCCAGAACTCTCCTCTCCTGAAATACTCTGCTCCTTCCTCCAGAACTCTCCTCTGCTGAAATACTCTGCTCCTTCCTCCAGAACTCTCCTCTCCTGAAATACTCCACTCCTTCCTCCAGAACTCTCCTCTCCTGAAATACTCTGCTCCTTCCTCCAGAACTCTCCTCAAATACTCTGCTCCTTCCTCCAGAACTCTCCTCTCCTCAAATACTCTGCTCCTTCCTCCAGAACTCTCCTCTCCTCAAATACTCTGCTCCTTCCTCCAGAACTCTCCTCTCCTGAAATACTCTGCTCCTTCCTCCAGAACTCTCCTCTCCGGAAATACTCTGCTCCTTCCTCCAGAACTCTCCTCTCCGGAAATACTCTGCTCTACTGGAGGACTCTGCTCCTTCCTCCAGAACTCTCCTCTCCTGAAATACTCTGCTCCTTCCTCCAGAACTCTCCTCTCCTGAAATACTCTGCTCCTTCCTCCAGAACTCTCCTCTCCTCAAATACTCTGCTCCTTCCTCCAGAACTCTCCTCTCTGGAAATACTCTGCTCTACTGGAGGACTCTGCTCCTTCCTCCAGAACTCTCCTCTCCTGAAATACTCTGCTCCTTCCTCCAGAACTCTCCTCTCCTGAAATACTCTGCTCTGCTGGAGGTCTCTGCTCCTTCCTCTATAACTCTCCTCTCCTGAAATACTCTGCTCCTTCCTCCAGAACTCTCCTCTCCTGAAATACTCTGCTCTGCTGGATGAATCTGCTCCTTCCTCCAGAACTCTCCTCTCCTGAAATACTCTGCTCTGCTGGAGGTCTCTGCTCCTTCCTCTATAACTCTCCTCTCCTAAAATACTCTGCTCCTTCCTCCAGAACTCTCCTCTCCTGAAATACTCTGCTCTGCTGGAGGTCTCTGCTCCTTCCTCTATAACTCTCCTCTCCTGAAATACTCTGCTCTGCTGGAGGACTCTGCTCCTTCCTCTATAACTCTCCTCTCCTGAAATACTCTGCTCTGCTGGAGGTCTCTGCTCCTTCCTCTATAACTCTCCTCTCCTGAAATACTCTGCTCTGCTGGAGGTCTCTGCTCCTTCCTCTATAACTCTCCTCTCCTGAAATACTCTGCTCCTTCCTCCAGAACTCTCCTCTCCTGAAATACTCTGCTGGAGGATTCTGCTCCTTCCTCTATCTCTCCTCTCCTGAAATAATCTGCACTGCTGGAGGACTCTGCTTCTTCCTCTATAACTCTCCTCTCCTGAAATACTCTGCACCGCTGGGGGACTCTGCTCCTTCCTCTATAACTCTCTTCTCCTTAAATACTCTGCAAGGCTGGAGGACTCTGCTCCTTCCTCTAAAACTCTCCTCTCCTGAAATACTCTGCACTGCTGGAGGACTCTGCTCCCTCCTCTATAACTCTCCTCTCCTGAAATACTCTGCTCTGCTGGGTGAATCTGCCCCCTCCTCCAGAACTCTCCTCTCCTGAAATACTCTGCTGGATGACTCTGCTCCTTCCTCTATAACTCCTCTCCTGAAATACTCTGCATGGCTGGATGACTCTGCTCCTTCTTCTATAACTCTCCTCTCCTGAAATACTTTGCACCGCTGAAGCAAAGTTTGGGTAGCTCTGTCTCCTCATACTCACTGGGGAAGTATCTGGTAGAGGAGAGCCTCGGCCTTGCGTTTCTCCTCTAGGTACGCCTGCGTCCGGTCCTCCACCAGCTCCTCCAGGTTATTGGCATACTGCTCCATGCGGGAGAGAAGATTGTCCAAGATGTTCGAGCTGTTCTCCCTGCAAACCACAGACATGACCATGTACTCACAGGACCACCACCAACAGACATGACCACGTACTCATAGGACCACCACCAACAGACATGACCATGTACTCACAGGACCACCACCAACAGACATGACCATGTACTCATAGGACCACCACCAACAGACATGACCATGTACTCACAGGACCACCACCAACAGACATGACCATGTACTCATAGGACCACCACCAACAGACATGACCATGTACTCATAGGACCACCACCAACAGACATGACCACGTACTCATAGGACCACCACCAACAGACATGACCATGTACTCATAGGACCACCACCAACAGACATGACCATGTACTCATAGGACCACCACCAACAGACATGACCATGTACTCACAGGACCACCACCAACAGACATGACCATGTACTCATAGGACCACCACCAACAGACATGACCACGTACTCATAGGACCACCACCAACAGACATGACCATGTACTCAGAGGACCACCACCAACAGACATGACCATGTACACATAGGACCACCAACAGACATGACCATGTACTCATAGGACCACCACCAACAGACATGACCATGTACTCATAGGACCACCACCAACAGACATGACCATGTACTCATAGGACCACCACCAACAGACATGACCATGTACTCATAGGACCACCACCAACAGACATGACCACGTACTCATAGGACCAACACCAACAGACATGACCATGTACTCATAGGACCACCACCAACAGACATGACCACGTACTCATAGGACCACCACCAACAGACATGACCATGTACTCATAGGACCACCACCAACAGACATGACCACGTACTCATAGGACCACCACCAACAGACATGACCACGTACTCATAGGACCACCACCAACAGACATGACCACGTACTCATAGGACCACCACCAACAGACATGACCATGTACTCATAGGACCACCACCAACAGACATGACCACGTACTCATAGGACCACCACCAACAGACATGACCATGTACTCATAGGACCACCACCAACAGACATGACCATGTACTCATAGGACCAACACCAACAGACATGACCACGTACTCATAGGACCACCACCAACAGACATGACCATGTACTCATAGGACCACCACCAACAGACATGACCATGTACTCACAGGACCACCACCAACAGACATGACCATGTACTCATAGGACCACCACCAACAGACATGACCACGTACTCATAGGACCACCACCAACAGACATGACCATGTACTCAGAGGACCACCACCAACAGACATGACCATGTACACATAGGACCACCAACAGACATGACCATGTACTCATAGGACCACCACCAACAGACATGACCATGTACTCATAGGACCACCACCAACAGACATGACCATGTACTCATAGGACCACCACCAACAGACATGACCATGTACTCATAGGACCACCACCAACAGACATGACCACGTACTCATAGGACCAACACCAACAGACATGACCATGTACTCATAGGACCACCACCAACAGACATGACCACGTACTCATAGGACCACCACCAACAGACATGACCATGTACTCATAGGACCACCACCAACAGACATGACCACGTACTCATAGGACCACCACCAACAGACATGACCACGTACTCATAGGACCACCACCAACAGACATGACCACGTACTCATAGGACCACCACCAACAGACATGACCATGTACTCATAGGACCACCACCAACAGACATGACCACGTACTCATAGGACCACCACCAACAGACATGACCATGTACTCATAGGACCACCACCAACAGACATGACCATGTACTCATAGGACCACCACCAACAGACATGACCATGTACTCATAGGACCACCACCAACAGACATGACCATGTACTCATAGGACCACCACCAACAGACATGACCATGTACTCATAGGACCACCACCAACAGACATGACCACGTACTCATAGGACCACCACCAACAGACATGACCATGTACTCATAGGACCACCACCAACAGACATGACCACGTACTCATAGGACCACCACCAACAGACATGACCATGTACTCATAGGACCACCACCAACAGACATGACCACGTACTCATAGGACCACCACCAACAGACATGACCATGTACTCATAGGACCACCACCAACAGACATGACCATGTACTCATAGGACCACCACCAACAGACATGACCATGTACTCATAGGACCACCACCAACAGACATGACCACGTACTCACAGGACCACCACCAACAGACATGACCATGTACTCATAGGACCACCACCAACAGACATGACCATGTACTCACAGGACCACCAACAGACATGACCATGTACACATAGGACCACCACCAACAGACATGACCATGTACTCACAGGACCACCACCAACAGACATGACCATGTACTCATAGGACCACCACCAACAGACATGACCACATACTCATAGGACCACCACCAACAGACATGACCACGTACTCATAGGACCACCACCAACAGACATGACCATGTACTCATAGGACCACCACCAACAGACATGACCATGTACTCATAGGACCACCACCAACAGACATGACCACGTACTCATAGGACCACCACCAACAGACATGACCATGTACTCATAGGACCACCACCAACAGACATGACCATGTACTCACAGGACCACCACCAACAGACATGACCATGTACTCATAGGACCACCACCAACAGACATGACCATGTACTCACAGGACCACCACCAACAGACATGACCACGTACTCATAGGACCACCACCAACAGACATGACCATGTACTCATAGGACCACCACCAACAGACATGACCATGTACTCATAGGACCACCACCAACAGACATGACCATGTACTCACAGGACCACCAACAGACATGACCATGTACTCATAGGACCACCACCAACAGACATGACCATGTACACATAGGACCACCACCAACAGACATGACCATGTACTCATAGGACCACCACCAACAGACATGACCACGTACTCATAGGACCACCACCAACAGACATGACCATGTACACATAGGACCACCACCAACAGACATGACCATGTACTCATAGGACCACCACCAAAATACATGACCATGTACTCATAGGACCACCACCAACAGACATGACCATGTACTCATAGGACCACCACCAACAGACATGACCATGTACTCATAGGACCACCACCAACAGACATGACCATGTACTCATAGGACCACCACCAACAGACATGACCATGTACACATAGGATCACCACCAACAGACATAACAATGTACTCATAGGACCACCACCAACAGACATGACCATGTACTCATAGGACCACCAACAGACATGACGATGTACTCATAGGACCACCACCAACAGACATAACAATGTACTCATAGGACCACCACCAACAGACATAACAATGTACTCATAGGACCACCAACAGACATAACAATGTACTCATAGGACCACCAACAGACATGACCATGTACTCATAGGACCACCAACAGACATGACCATGTACTCATAGGACCACCAACAGACATAACAATGTACTCATAGGACCACCAACAGACATGACCATGTACTCATAGGACCACCAACAGACATAACAATGTACTCATAGGACCACCAACAGACATGACCATGTACTCATAGGACCACCACCAACAGACATGACCATGTACTCATAGGACCACCTTGCCTCCTGTATGGTGTCAGTCGCCCAGACTGGTGGGGAATGTTACTTGATGTCTTGTATAGTGTTAATGGTCCAGACTGGTGAGGAATGTTAGTTGGCCTCCTGTATGGTGTCAATGGTCCACACACTAGTGAGGAATATTACTTGGCCTATTTTATGGTGTCAATGGTGCACAGTGAAGGGGAATGGTACTTGGCCTCCTGTATGGTGTCAATGTTCCATACTGGTAGATACTTGTCCACCTCTATGGTGTCCGTAGACCATACTGGTGGGGAATGCTAGTTGACCTCTTGTATGGTGTCAGTGGTTCAGACTGGAGGGGAATGTTACTTACCCACCTGTATGGTGTCAGTAGACCAGACTGGTGGGAAATGTTAGTTGGCCTTCTGTATGGTGTCCACACTGGTGAGGAATTTTACTTGGCCTATTTTATGGTGTCAATGGTCCACAGTGGAGGGGAATGTTACTTGGCCTCCTGCATGGTGTCAGTAGACCAAACTGGTGGGGAATGCTAGTTGACCTCTTGTATGGTGTCAGTGGTTTAGACTGGTGGGGAATGTTACTTTCCCACCTGTAAGGTGTTAGTAGACCAGACTGGTGGGGAATGTTACTTGGCCTCCTGCATGGTGTCAGTGGTCCAGACTGGTGGGAAATGTCACTTGCCTACCTCTTTGGTGTCAGTAGACCAGACTGGTGGGGAATGTTACTTGACCTCCTATATGGTGTCAGTGGTCCACATTGTTGGGGATTGATACTTGGCCTATTTTATGGTGTCAATGGGGGGGAATGTTATTTGACCTCCTGTGTGGTGTCAGTAGACCAAACTGGTGGGGAATGTTAGTTGACCTCTTGTATGGTGTCAGTGGTCCACGCTAGTGGTGAATGATACTCAGTAGCCCAAACTGGTGGGGAATGTTACTCGTCCTCTTGTATGGTGTTAGTGGTTCAGACTGGTGGGGAATGTTAGTTGACCTCTTGTATGGTGTTAGTGGTTCAGACTGGTGGGGAATGTTACTCGTCCTCTTGTATGGTGTTAGTGGTTCAGACTGGTGGGGAATGTTAGTTGACCTCTTGTATGGTGTTAGTGGTTCAGACTGGTGGGGAATGTTACTTGGCCTCTTGTATGGTGTTAGTGGTTCAGACTGGTGGGGAATGTTACTCGTCCTCTTGTATGGTGTTAGTGGTTCAGACTGGTGGGGAATGTTAGTTGACCTCTTGTATGGTGTTAGTGGTTCAGACTGGTGGGGAATGTTACTTGGCCTCTTGTATGGTGTTAGTGGTTCAGACTGGTGGGGAATGTTACTCGTCCTCTTGTATGGTGTTAGTGGTTCAGACTGGTGGGGAATGTTAGTTGACCTCTTGTATGGTGTTAGTGGTTCAGACTGGTGGGGAATGTTACTCGTCCTCTTGTATGGTGTTAGTGGTTCAGACTGGTGGGGAATGTTTGTTGACCTCTTGTATGGTGTTAGTGGTTCAGACTGGTGGGGAATGTTACTCGTCCTCTTGTATGGTGTTAGTGGTTCAGACTGGTGGGGAATGTTACTCGTCCTCTTGTATGGTGTTAGTGGTTCAGACTGGTGGGGAATGTTACTCGTCCTCTTGTATGGTGTTAGTGGTTCAGACTGGTGGGGAATGTTACTCGTCCTCTTGTATGGTGTTAGTGGTTCAGACTGGTGGGGAATGTTAGTTGACCTCTTGTATGGTGTTAGTGGTTCAGACTGGTGGGGAATGTTAGTTGACCTCTTGTATGGTGTGAGTGGAAGATCAGGCCAGAGGCATTCCCAGAATGCAGATCATCACCTGTTGAACTTTCGTAGCAGAACTTTAATCTGATTGAAGTCTGGCCTGTCTAGAGGGTCCTCTGCCCAGCACCTCTGCATGAGCACCCCTAGTTCCTGGATATGGCAGTATAGGTTTGTGGACGGTCGGAAGTATGGCTTCTCCTGGCTCTTAACTCGGTCTATAATTTCTGAAAGGAAAATTCAGAGAGTTTGTGAAATTACAGAAGAAAGAGGAACCACAATCTACTAAACCCCGCTGTCTGGTGGTGGGGTTAGCACCCTGGTCAGGAGACCCACCTTTGGGGCTGTAGTCGGCGCTGTCCATGTAGAAGACCCCGTTTCTGAGAGCGATCTCCTGAAGTATAATGCCAAAGCTGTAGACGTCTCCTTTCTGGGTCCCCTGAGGATCGGGGGATTCCATGCGGAGGAGCTCCGGAGCGGTCCATAGCCTCTCTATAACAACAATGGATAAGGGACTGCCTCAGAATGGTGAGAAGACTTTGATATCCTAATAACATCCCTTTCCCTTCCCTTCGAAGCTCAACTTGGACTCCGTTTTTCCACATAGCCGAGTAGAAATATGCAATAAGCCTATGGAGGAGCACCTGCCACAATGCTGGGAGTTTCTCTAGGCCTTCTACCTTCTACCTTTAACATGGAGAAACCCTTGAAATACCTTTGTGGTCTCCTATATCTCCAGCTCATGGTACATCATGGTGATGGTCAGTGGGAAGAATGCTCTTTACATTTAGGGTCAGTAGGAAGAATCCCCACTTATAGATATATAATAAGGTCACTAATGTCAGGAGTTACTCATCTGAGAGGCAGAAATTGCTCAAGGAACCCCAAGCAGTTTCTGCAGCAACCCCGATCTTCCACGGAACCCTGGTCGAGAAAGGCTGTACCAGAAGTTCAATAGAAGGACACACTTTGAATGGTCAAAGACATCTGAGTCAGGACTTGTGTAAAGAACGGGCCTAGGGTCAGGGGTCAGTTTGATGATAACCATCAGTACTGTCAAAAAGGGTGGGCAGGGGGGACAGGAGGGGCCGCTGCCCCGGCGCAGTGAACCAAGGGTGCAAAGAATGGTTTTACTGGGGCAGGGGGAACAGTTCTGGATCTTTGCCCTGGTAGACCCTGTCCTGGTACTGACTGTCAGGAATTTTGAGGTTCAAACATTTCGGTAATTGTGGTACAATTGGGGTCGTCCTTTAGCTGCCTCCAATCACATGTCACGTCGGGCAATGATCTCCTGAGCGGAGATGTTCCATCTTACTGGCAAAAAAAGCGTGAGAATCCTCCAACTCCACCACTCCGCGGAAGCTGGCCAGTCCGTAGTCGGTGATCTTCAGAACGAAGCGGCTGTCCACCACACAGTTGCAGGACTTGAGGTTTCCGTGGGACACAATGACGCTGTTGTGCAGGAAGAGCATTCCCTGGAGGAGAAGGAGACGGCCAACCCAACAGGACAGAATCAGGACATTAAAAATATCACTTTCATTATTTTTAATTCCGATGAGGCTCTATGTCCTCTGTCTACACTGTGTCCCTGCTGTCGTCCCCAGTGAGGTTCTATGTCCTCTGTCTACACTGTGCCCCTGCTGTCCTCCCCAGTGAGGTTCTATGTCCCCTGTCTACACTGTGTCCCTGCTGTCCTCCCCTAGTGAGGTTCTATGTCCCCTGTCTACACTGTGTCCCTGCTGTCCTCCCCCAGTGAGGTTCTATGTCCCCTGTCTACACTGTGCCCCTGCTGTCCTCCCCTAGTGAGGTTCTATGTCCTCTGTCTACACTGTGCCCCTGCTGTCCTCCCCTAGTGAGGTTCTATGTCCTCTGTCTACACTGTGTCCCTGCTGTCCTCCCCTAGTGAGGTTCTATGTCCTCTGTCTACACTGTGTCCCTGCTGTCCTCCCCAGTGAGGTTCTATGTCCTCTGTCTACACTGTGTCCCTGCTGTCCTCCCCAGTGAGGTTCTATGTCCTCTGTCTACACTGTGTCCCTGCTGTCCTCCCCTAGTGAGGTTCTATGTCCTCTGTCTACACTGTGCCCCTGCTGTCCTCCCCCAGTGAGGTTCTATGTCCTCTGTCTACACCGTGCCCCTGCTGTCCTCCCCCAGTGAGGTTCTATGTCCTCTGTCTACACTGTGCCCCTGCTGTCCTCCCCCAGTGAGGTTCTATGTCCTCTGTCTACACTGTGTCCCTGCTGTCCTCCCCCAGTGAGGTTCTATGTCACCGGGCTACACTGTGTCCCTGCTGTCCTCCCCAGTGAGGTTCTATGTCCTCTGTCTACACTGTGTCCCTGCTGTCCTCCCCCAGTGAGGTTCTATGTCCCCTGTCTACACTGTGTCCCTGCTGTCCTCCCCTAGTGAGGTTCTATGTCCTCTGTCTACACTGTGTCCCTGCTGTCCTCCCCCAGTGAGGTTCTATGTCCTCTGTCTACACTGTGCCCCTGCTGTCCTCCCCCAGTGAGGTTCTATGTCCTCTGTCTACACTGTGTCCCTGCTGTCCTCCCCCAGTGAGGTTCTATGTTCTCTGTCTACACTGTGCCCCTGCTGTCCTCCCCCAGTGAGGTTCTATGTCCCCGGTCTACACTGTGCCCCTGCTGTCCTCCCCTAGTGAGGTTCTATGTCCTCTGTCTACACTGTGTCCCTGCTGTCCTCCCCAGTGAGGTTCTATGTCCTCTGTCTACACTGTGCCCCTGCTGTCCTCCCCTAGTGAGGTTCTATGTCCCCTGTCTACACTGTGTCCCTGCTGTCCTCCCCCAGTGAGGTTCTATGTCCCCTGTCTACACTGTGCCCCTGCTGTCCTCCCCTAGTGAGGTTCTATGTCCTCTGTCTACACTGTGCCCCTGCTGTCCTCCCCTAGTGAGGTTCTATGTCCTCTGTCTACACTGTGTCCCTGCTGTCCTCCCCTAGTGAGGTTCTATGTCCTCTGTCTACACTGTGTCCCTGCTGTCCTCCCCAGTGAGGTTCTATGTCCTCTGTCTACACTGTGTCCCTGCTGTCCTCCCCAGTGAGGTTCTATGTCCTCTGTCTACACTGTGTCCCTGCTGTCCTCCCCTAGTGAGGTTCTATGTCCTCTGTCTACACTGTGCCCCTGCTGTCCTCCCCCAGTGAGGTTCTATGTCCTCTGTCTACACCGTGCCCCTGCTGTCCTCCCCCAGTGAGGTTCTATGTCCTCTGTCTACACTGTGCCCCTGCTGTCCTCCCCCAGTGAGGTTCTATGTCCTCTGTCTACACTGTGTCCCTGCTGTCCTCCCCCAGTGAGGTTCTATGTCACCGGGCTACACTGTGTCCCTGCTGTCCTCCCCAGTGAGGTTCTATGTCCTCTGTCTACACTGTGTCCCTGCTGTCCTCCCCCAGTGAGGTTCTATGTCCCCTGTCTACACTGTGTCCCTGCTGTCCTCCCCTAGTGAGGTTCTATGTCCTCTGTCTACACTGTGTCCCTGCTGTCCTCCCCCAGTGAGGTTCTATGTCCTCTGTCTACACTGTGCCCCTGCTGTCCTCCCCCAGTGAGGTTCTATGTCCTCTGTCTACACTGTGTCCCTGCTGTCCTCCCCCAGTGAGGTTCTATGTTCTCTGTCTACACTGTGCCCCTGCTGTCCTCCCCCAGTGAGGTTCTATGTCCCCGGTCTACACTGTGCCCCTGCTGTCCTCCCCTAGTGAGGTTCTATGTCCTCTGTCTACACTGTGTCCCTGCTGTCCTCCCCAGTGAGGTTCTATGTCCTCTGTCTACACTGTGTCCCTGCTGTCCTCCCCTAGTGAGGTTCTATGTCCTCTGTCTACACTGTGTCCCTGCTGTCCTCCCCAGTGAGGTTCTATGTCCTCTGTCTACACTGTGTCCCTGCTGTCCTCCCCAGTGAGGTTCTATGTCCTCTGTCTACACTGTGTCCCTGCTGTCCTCCCCTAGTGAGGTTCTATGTCCTCTGTCTACACTGTGCCCCTGCTGTCCTCCCCCAGTGAGGTTCTATGTCCTCTGTCTACACCGTGCCCCTGCTGTCCTCCCCCAGTGAGGTTCTATGTCCTCTGTCTACACTGTGCCCCTGCTGTCCTCCCCCAGTGAGGTTCTATGTCCTCTGTCTACACTGTGTCCCTGCTGTCCTCCCCCAGTGAGGTTCTATGTCACCGGGCTACACTGTGTCCCTGCTGTCCTCCCCAGTGAGGTTCTATGTCCTCTGTCTACACTGTGTCCCTGCTGTCCTCCCCCAGTGAGGTTCTATGTCCCCTGTCTACACTGTGTCCCTGCTGTCCTCCCCTAGTGAGGTTCTATGTCCTCTGTCTACACTGTGTCCCTGCTGTCCTCCCCCAGTGAGGTTCTATGTCCTCTGTCTACACTGTGCCCCTGCTGTCCTCCCCCAGTGAGGTTCTATGTCCTCTGTCTACACTGTGTCCCTGCTGTCCTCCCCCAGTGAGGTTCTATGTTCTCTGTCTACACTGTGCCCCTGCTGTCCTCCCCCAGTGAGGTTCTATGTCCCCGGTCTACACTGTGCCCCTGCTGTCCTCCCCCAGTGAGGTTCTATGTCCCCTGTCTACACTGTGCCCCTGCTGTCCTCCCCCAGTGAGGTTCTATGTCCTCTGTCTACACTGTGTCCCTGCTGTCCTCCCCATTGAGGTTCTATGTCCCCTGTCTACACTGTGCCCCTGCTGTCCTCCCCCAGTGAGGTTCTATGTCCTCTGTCTACACTGTGTCCCTGCTGTCCTCCCCATTGAGGTTCTATGTCCCCTGTCTACACTGTGCCCCTGCTGTCCTCCCCCAGTGAGGTTCTATGTCCTCTGTCTACACTGTGCCCCTGCTGTCCTCCCCCAGTGAGGTTCTATGTCCCCTGTCTACACTGTGCCCCTGCTGTCCTCCCCCAGTGAGGTTCTATGTCCCCGGTCTACACTGTGTCCCTGCTGTCCTCCCCCAGTGAGGTTCTATGTCCCCTGTCTACACTGTGCCCCTGCTGTCCTCCCCCAGTGAGGTTCTATGTCCTCTGTCTACACTGTGTCCCTGCTGTCCTCCCCAGTGAGGTTCTATGTCCCCTGTCTACACTGTGCCCCTGCTGTCCTCCCCCAGTGAGGTTCTATGTCCTCTGTCTACACTGTGTCCCTGCTGTCCTCCCCCAGTGAGGTTCTATGTCCCCTGTCTACACTGTGTCCCTGCTGTCCTCCCCTAGTGAGGTTCTATGTCCTCTGTCTACACTGTGTCCCTGCTGTCCTCCCCCAGTGAGGTTCTATGTCCTCTGTCTACACTGTGCCCCTGCTGTCCTCCCCCAGTGAGGTTCTATGTCCCCTGTCTACACTGTGTCCCTGCTGTCCTCCCCCAGTGAGGTTCTATGTCCTCTGTCTACACTGTGCCCCTGCTGTCCTCCCCCAGTGAGGTTCTATGTCCCCGGTCTACACTGTGCCCCTGCTGTCCTCCCCCAGTGAGGTTCTATGTCCCCTGTCTACACTGTGCCCCTGCTGTCCTCCCCCAGTGAGGTTCTATGTCCCCTGTCTACACTGTGTCCCTGCTGTCCTCCCCTAGTGAGGTTCTATGTCCCCTGTCTACACTGTGCCCCTGCTGTCCTCCCCCAGTGAGGTTCTATGTCCCCTGTCTACACTGTGTCCCTGCTGTCCTCCCCTAGTGAGGTTCTATGTCCCCTGTCTACACTGTGCCCCTGCTGTCCTCCCCCAGTGAGGTTCTATGTCCCCTGTCTACACTGTGCCCCTGCTGTCCTCCCCCAGTGAGGTTCTATGTCCTCTGTCTACACCGTGCCCCCGCTGTCCTCCCCCAGTGAGGTTCTATGTCCCCGGTCTACACTGTGTCCCTGCTGTCCTCCCCCAGTGAGGTTCTATGTCCCCGGTCTACACTGTGTCCCTGCTGTCCTCCCCCAGTGAGGTTCACCAGAGAATAAAGCTTTAATGGTTTCTTAATAGTCTGAACATTCATTAGGGGGACTGATGAGGATTACATTGATTATTGCTAATTAAGGTTTATCCTGATTGATAACGTGATGAGAATTCTGAGGAGGGAGGTCGGGCCTTACCTTCACAATGTCATTTATCAACGAATATCGGAACATCCAGTCCAGAGTAATACTCTCATTCTCCAGAATATCCTGCAGAGGAAACGTACAACCATGGAGCAATGCTCTGCAGAATATATCAATATGGGTCTGTCAGGAGGGGGAGGGAGCAACGCTCTGCAGAATATATCAATATGGGTCTGTCAGGAGGGGGAGGGAGCAACGCTCTGCAGAATATATCAATATGGGTCTGTCAGGAGGGGGAGGGAGCAACGCTCTGCAGAATATATCAATATGGGTCTGTCAGGAGGGGGAGGGGAGGGAGCAATGCTCTGCAGTTTATCAATATGGGTCTGTCAGGAGGGGGAGGGGAGGGAGCGATGCTCTGCAGATCTCAGGGTGGAATACTCACCTGCAGGCTCCCCCGGGGGCAGTATTCGGTCAGTATACAGATGTTGGGGGGGTCTATACACGCCCCGACAAATCGGGTCAGATGTTCGTTCTGGACGTCCCTCATCTGCAATGGAGATGATAATTGGTCAGATCCCTTCCTTATATAATGGTCAAATCTTCCTTCATACCCCCTCTCTGTGTCACTGCCCCGCCCTCCCACATCTCCTTGAAGTTAAAGGGAACCTATCAGAACATTAACACAGCGGCTGTCACCCTCAGTGACTTTCTCGGGACTGTCATCCCCAGTGACTTCATTAGGACTGTCACCTTCAGTGACCTCCTCAGAACTGTCACCATCAGTGTCTTCTTCAGGGCTGTCACCCCCAGAACTGTCACAACCAGTGATTTCCTCACGACTGTCACCCTCAGTGTATTCCTCAAGACCGTCACCCCCAGTGACTTCCTCGGGACCGTCACCCCCAGTGACTTCCTCAGGACCGTCACCCCCAGTGACTTCCTCGGGACCGTCACCCCCAGTGACTTCCTCAGGACCGTCACCCCCAGTGACTTCCTCAGGACTGTCACCCTCAGTGACTCCCCAGGACTGTCACCCCCAGTGGTTTCCCCAGAACTGTATCCCCTATTGACTTCCCCAGAACTGTCACAACCAGTGATTTCCTTACGACTGTCACCCTCAGTGTCTTCCTCAGGACCGTCACCCCCAGTGACTTCCTTCCTCAGGACCGTCACCCCCAGTGTCTTCCTCAGGACTGTTATCCCAAGTGACTTCCTCATAACTCTCACCCCAGTGACTTCCTCAGGACTGTTACCCCCAGTGTCTTCTTCAGGACTGTCACCCCCAGTAACTTGCTCAGGACTGTCACCCCCAGTAAATTCCTCAGGACTGTCACCCCCAGTGACTTCCTCAGGACTGTCACCCCCAGTGACTTCCTTTAAAACTGCCACCCTCAGTGATTTCCTCAGAACTGTCGCCCTCAGTGACTTCCTCAGAACTGTCACCACAGTGACTTCCTCAGAACTGTCACCTTCAGTGACTTCCTCAGAATTGTCACCCCAGTGACTTCCTCAGGACTGTCACCCTCAATGACTTCCTCAGGACTGTCACCTCCAGTGACTTTATCAGGACTGTCGCCCTCAGTGACTTCCTCAGGATTGTCACTATCAGTGACTTCCTCAGGACTGTCAAACTCAGTGAATTCCTCAAGACTGTCACCCCCAGTGACTTTATCAGGACTGTCGCCCTCAGTGACTTCCTCAGGATTGTCACTATCAGTGACTTCCTCAGGGCCCTCATCCCCAGTGACTTCCTCAAGACCATCACCCCCACCCCCAATCAATGAGCTGGAAAAATCATGTGATCTCCTGACCGCCACTGCTGAGCAATCTCCACTGGAAAGCACAACTTCTAATTATTCAGCATGGCGAATAATCTTTAGTCTCACTTTCATTATTGGATGGCTGCCCGGCGCTCTCATTTGTTCTTCCTCTCCCAGAATATAAATGGACTGAATGAAAGATTTGGGGTTTGCCAGCGGTCCCTCCCCAGCCGCTGGTCCCCTTTAATGCCCGACATAACCTTCACATTTCTCCAGAAATAAATGTGTTCCCCCTGAGATGTGGTAATATTCGGTGATGGCCCTGAATTAAGTGCGGACAGATTACTTCGGCAGTCCGTCTGTGGAGAAGGAGGAGGGGTTCTGTGATCACCGGGGAAATGTCAGCCAATGTTCTGATTAATACCCGGGCCCAAAAAATAACATTACCGAGAGCGAAGGAGGGGGCGAGCGGGAGCGAAGGAGGCGAGCAAAAGTGGAGGCGAGCGAGAGCAAAGGAGGAGGCGAGCAGGAGTGAAGGAGGAGGCGAGCGGGAGTGAAGGAGGCGAGCGAAAGTGGAGGCGAGCGAGAGCAAAGGAGGAGGCGAGCAGGAGTGAAGGAGGAGGCGAGCGGGAGTGAAGGAGGAGGCGAGCGGAAGTGAAGAAGGCGAGCGAGAGCAAAGGAGGAGGCAAGCGGGAGCGAAGGAGGCGAGCGATAGCGAAGGAGACGAGTGAAAGCGAAGGAGGAGGCGAGCAAGAGTGAAGGAGGCGAGCGAGAGCGAAGGAGGAGGCGAGCAAAGGAGGAGGCGAGCGAGAGTGAAGGAGGCGAGCGAGAGCGAAGGAGGAGGTGAGTGGGAGCAAAGGAGGAGGAGAGCGGGAGCGAAGGAGGGGAGCGAGAGTGAAGGAGGCGAGTGAAAGCAAAGCAGGAGGCGAGCAAGAGTGAAGGAGGCGAGCGAGAGCGAAGAAGGAGGCGAGCAAAGGAGGAGGTGAGCGAGAGTGAAGCAGGCGAGTGAAAGCAAAGGAGGAGGCGAGCAAGAGTGAAGGAGGCGAGCGAGAGCGAAGGAGGAGGCGAGGGGGAGCGAAAAAGGAGGCAAGCGAGAGCGAAGGAGGAGGCGAGGGGGAGCGAAAAAGGAGGCAAGCGAGAGCGAAGGAGGAGGCGAGCAGGAGCGAAGGAGGAGGCGAGCGAGAGCGAAGGAGGAGGCGAGCGGGAGCGAAGGAGGAGGAGAGCGAGAGCGAAGGAGGAGGCGAGGGGGAGCGAAAAAGGAGGCAAGCGAGAGCAAAGGAGGAGGCGAGCGAGAGCGAAGGAGGAGGCGAGCGAAAGCGAAGGAGGAGGCGAGGGGGAGCGAAAAAGGAGGCAAGCGAGAGCAAAGGAGGAGGCGAGGGGGAGCGAAAAAGGAGGCGAGCGAGAGCGAAGGAGGAGGCGAGCGAAAGCGAAGGAGGAGGCGAGCGAAAGCGAAGGAGGAGGCGAGCGAGAGCGAAGGAGGAGGCGAGCGAAAGCGAAGGAGGAGGCGAGCGAGAGCGAAGGAGGAGGCGAGCGGGAGCGAAGGAGGAGGAGAGCGAGAGTGAAGGATGCGAGCGAGAGCGAAGGAGGAGGCGAGTGGGAGCGAAGGAGGCGAGCGACAGCGAAGGAGGAGCCGAGCGGGAGCGAAGGAGGAGGCGAGCGAAAGCGAAGGAGGAGGCGAGCGAAAGCGAAGGAGGAGGCGAGCGGGAGCGAAGGAGGAGGCGAGCGAAAGCGAAGGAGGAGGCGAGCGAGAGCGAAGGAGGAGGCGAGCGAAAGCGAAGGAGGAGGCGAGCGGGAGCGAAGGAGGAGGAGAGCGAGAGTGAAGGACGCAGAGAATGTTACAGAGTGGGGCGCAGACGGAGAAGAGAACGGGGAGGGGTGTGACTCTTCGGAGACCGCCACCTCCAGGAAAGGGTTAAAGCTGAAGTTTAATCTGCTTACATAACCCCTCCCCCCTCATCTACATATTAATCACATGTATCAATAAAATCTTTTCATTACATAGTTTATACCCGGTGATGTCATCACTGGGTCTCTGAGTTTCTCTTTGCAATGCAGGCAGATCATGGGCTAGTGAGAGGGGCTGGCAGGGGGGCTGTAGATAGCTTCCCAAAAACTACCTCCAGCCCTGTGTGTAGCCCTTATACCCCCCACCCTGTGTGTAGCCCCCCTACCCCTCTTCCCCCCTGCCCCCACCCTGTGTGTAACCCCATACCCCCGTCCTGTGTGTAGCCCTCCTACCCCTCTTCCCCCCTACTCCCACCCTGTGTGTAGCCCCATACCCCCAGCCCTATGTGAAGCCCCCCTATGCTGGCCCTGTGTGTAGCCCTCCTACCCCTGCCCTGAGTGTTGCCCCACTACCCTGTGTGTAGCCCCCCTACCCCCATCCTTTTGTTTAGCCCCCTACCCCTAGCCCTGTGTTTAGCCCCCCCCCACCCCTGTCCTCTGTGTAGCCGCTCCATAAAAAATGATAACAAACAAAAGCTGTTTATGTTTAGCGAGCGATTTGTGTCCTGTCAGCAGCGATTCCTGCGACCCCCCCCCCCCCCAGGGCCAAGGAAGAGTCAGCCGCAGGATGGCCCCCAGATGCCAAGGCCAGAGGCGGAGCCCAACAGCTGGAGAGAAAACAATTCCAAATGAATGCAGCCTGGAAAGTTCACAAATTTCCCCATCGGGACCCATCCGACCAATGAGGGGGGGTGGGTGATTGTGTAATGGAGGGCGGGACTTATCACAGTATGTGCAGCGTATAGAAGAGTCCACCCACCCACACACCTCCTTCTATCTGGCGAAAGGTGGGACTCTGGTGGGGGCCCTGATGTAAGGGGGACTCTGGTGGGGGCCCTGATGTAAGGGGGATTCTGATGGGGTCCCTGATGTAAGGGGGACTCTGGTGGAGGCCCTGATGTAAGGGGGATTCTGATGGGGTCCCTGATTTAAGAGGGAGTCTGATGGGGAACCCTGATGTAAGGGGGATTCTGATGGGGTCCCTGATGTAAGGGGGACTCTGGTGGGGGCCCTGATGTAAGGGGGATTCTGATGGGGTCCCTGATTTAAGAGGGAGTCTGATGGGGAACCCTGATGTAAGAGTGACTCTGGTGGGGACCCTGATGTAAGGGGGACTCTGGTGGGGACCCTGACGAAAGGGGGGACTCTGGTGGGGACCCTGATGTAAGAGGGAGTCTGATGGAGACCCTGATGTAAGAAGGACTATGATGGGGACCCTGATGTAAGGGGGACTCTGATGTAAGAGAGAGTCTGATGGGGCCCCCAATGTAAGGGGGCTCTGATGGGGGCCCTGATGTAAGAGAGAGTCTGATGGGGACCCCAATGTAAGGGGGCTCTGATGGGGACCCTGATGTAAGGTGGGACTCTAATGGGGACCCTGATGTAAGGTGGGACTCTAATGGGGACACTGATGTAAGGTGGGACTCTGATGGGGGCCCTGAGGTAAGGTGGGAATCTGATGGGGACCCTGATGTAGGGTGGGACTCTGATGGGGACCCTGAGGTAAGGTGGGAATCTGATGGGGACCCTGATGTAGGGTGGGACTCTGATGGGGACCCTGAGGTAAGGTGAGAATCTGATGGGGACCCTGATGCAGGGTGGGACTCTGATGGGGACCCTGATGTAGGGTGGGACTCTGATGGGGGCCCTGATGTAAGGTGGGACTCTGATGGGGACCCTGATGTAGGGTGGGACTCTGATGAGGACCCTGAGGTAAGGTGGGACTCTGATGGGGACCCTGATGTAGGGTGGGACTCTGATGGGGGCCCTGATGTAAGGTGGGACTCTGATGGGGACCCTGATGTAGGGTGGGACTCTGATGAGGACCCTGAGGTAAGGTGGGACTCTGATGGGGACCCTGATGTAGGGTGGGATAAAGATGATTTTGTTTGGTCCAGGAATATTTGTATACAATGTGGCCCTCATACAGAAGAGTTTGGGGACTCCTGTTCTAGAGGGAGGAGAAGTTGGGGAACCCGGGACACATTGAGGATCTTCCGACTCCCGGAGTCCAATGACACGAAGGTTGGGATTTGCGGCGGGTCGCTTTGAATCGTTAATCAGAGGCTCGGGACTCACATATTTCAGCTCGAAGAGAACCTTCCGCGTCAGCTCAATGCGCTTGTGGTTCAGGTACTTCACAGCGACCACGTTACCCTGGAGGACGAGAAGAGAAGGAATGACTGTGACAGGAAATACCAAACCACCAATTATGTCTGCCATGAAAGGTCATCGGTAAGATGATGGGACCAGCTGTGCCGGATCCTGGAAGTCGCCCTCCGAGGAATGACATTTATTACAGCGCCGCTCTACTATCCGGTGACAACTCTCCCGTTCCCATCATCTCCACCGCCCATCTGTCCGATATTCCAACAAAATACATTTACCTTGTAGTACGCCGTCTTGGCGTAAACCTGGAACTGACCATCCATGGTGAGCAGGGAGCCGTAGTTGGAGCCTCTCTGGAGACAGAATGACAAAGATTAGAAGATGAACCCGAGATGGGATGACCGGGAACACGACACAGTATGGGGGGTGAAATGTTGGGTTAGCTTTATGGATGAAGTGAATAGGGGGGTAAGTGATGGGGGGGGGGGGACATTGTTCAGCCGAGGTTGAGAGTTTGGGTTGTAATCACAATTCATGAAGAAAGCCATTTACATTCACGGGCCTCTGATTCAGCCATACATCAGCTGATGGACTTAAGAGGGCGAGAGTCTAGTTCAGGAGGGCTGGGCTGGGTGAGAAGACATCCAAGCGATGGGCAGAAACAGGACGGCAAAGGGAAGAATGGAGAAGTCCATGGAGCGGCCAGGAAGAGGTATACCAAATAGTTGAGGGTTAAAAATACAAGAAGCCAAGACAGAACCGGAGAAGAAGCCAGGAAATCAAGTCGGAGCCAGAGAAGATGGAAAGAGAAAGAACGGAAGAAAGAACGCTTGAGAGGAACGCGGGGTGGACAGCAAGGAGGCTTTTGCTTTGCGTGAGCTTGGCATGCCAGGCAGGTAAGAAGATATCCAAGCAATGGACAGAAAGAGGGCAGCAGAGGAAGAATGGAAAACACGCCATGAAGCGGTCAGGGGGAGGTATGTGGAATGGCTGAGGGTAAAAGGTTGAGAAACCAAGGCGGAACCAGAAAAGAGGCCAAGAAACCAAGAGATGAACCCGTGGGTGGAAAGTACAACGCTTCTGCATTTTTGGTCAAAGGTCAATAAGGGAAAAAAATACAAATTGTACGAAACTTAAATAAGACAGGGGGGGGGGCGCTGACAATGGCCCACTCCTAACAATTATGACCACCTCTCTATGACCCAGGTCTCGGGATCTATAACCCACTCCAACCTCATCAGGAGCTCCACCTTCCCACATATTAGGAGATAGGGATCTAAAGATTGAGTGATCTAGCAGTAATCCACGTGTTCCACACTTCTCCGAAATTCTGGAGACATTTACATGTATGTAAGTTCATATAGAGGTAGCACAGTGTCTACTAGCATACGCTACTGGGCCACCATAGGTGGAGCAACCAACTTCCAGTTTTGTAGGAGTACCTTTCTAGCATTAAAACACAGAAAGAACCAGAACAATTTTGTGTTCGTAGATTGTGCCAGTGAGTCCGTGATACCAAGGAGGAGCACCTTGGGATCCAACGTCACCAAAGGATTGGTAACTGCATTTATATCCACTACCCTCCAGAAATCTTGAATAAACTGGGCTGTCCCAAATAATATGGAAATACAGTACGTCCCCACCGCCTGGTGGCATTTAGGATATATCCAGGCTAGCTGTTTGTTGAGGGGTGTAATATGCCCTATGGATGAATTTTAGTTGATTAAGTCTATCCCTAGAAGAAATTGCTGTAGGTATATACTGCTGTATTTCCTGGTCCCATTCCTCCTCTGAAATGGTAGGGATATCCCATCCCACCCCCCACCAAGAGCAGAATAGGGGAGGGTCTCTATATGATTCTCTGCATGTAATGCAAAGAAACCAAGACACAGCCAGAGAAGAGGCCAAGAAACCAAGACAGAACCAGAGAAGAGGCCAAGAAACCAAGACATATCCAGAGAAGAGGTCAAGAAACCAAGACACAACTAGAGAAGAGCCCAAGAAACTAAGACACAACCAAAGAAAAGGTCAAGAAACCAAGACACAACCAGAAAAGAGGCCAAGAAACCAAGACACAACCAGAAAAGAGGCCAAGAAACCAAGACACAACCAGAGAAGAGGCCAAGAAACCAAGACACAGCAAGAGACGAGTAGTGATGGACGAACTTCCGACGGGACGTTTCGCGAACGCGAAACGCGAACGGACACAAACGTTCGCGAAAACGACCGTTCGCCGCGGGCTCCATTGACTTCAATGGGAGGCGAATTTCGCAAACCTTTAGGTCGAATTTGCGGCCACGGGGTAATTATTAGGGGGTAGCACGTAGTCCCACCACCTGGACAATAGCATAATACATGTATGAGGTGAATTTGGGATCGATAACTACAAGCATTTTTTTTTTATTTGGGAAATTGTTCTGACAATTCAGGACTATGGAGCTAATGAAGGCAATGGAGGAGAGGGAAGGTCAGGGACCAGGGTAGGCAAACAAGAGGGTGCAGGAGATACAGAGCACTGACAGCAGCACCGTAATACAGAGCACTGACATCAGCACCGTGACATACAGCGCTGACAGCAGCTCCGTGACATACAGCGCTGACAGCAGCTCCGTGACATACAGCGCTGACAGCAGCTCCGTGACATACAGCGCTGACAGCAGCTCCGTGACATACAGCGCTGACAGCAGCACCGTGACATACAGCGCTGACAGCAGCTCCGTGACATACAGCGCTGACAGCAGCTCCGTGACATACAGCGCTGACAGCAGCTCCGTGACATACAGCACTGACAGCAGCTCCGTGACATACAGCGCTGACAGCAGCTCCGTGACATACAGCGCTGACAGCAGCACCGTGACATACAGCGCTGACAGCAGCTCCGTGACATACAGCGCTGACAGCAGCTCCGTGACATACAGCGCTGACAGCAGCTCCGTGACATACAGCGCTGACAGCAGCTCCGTGACATACAGCGCTGACAGCAGCTCCGTGACATACAGCGCTGACAGCAGCTCCGTGACATACAGCGCTGACAGCAGCTCCGTGACATACAGCGCTGACAGCAGCTCCGTGACATACAGCGCTGACAGCAGCTCCGTGACATACAGCGCTGACAGCAGCTCCGTGACATACAGCGCTGACAGCAGCACCGTAAGCAGCCCCAGGAGGAAGTCAGCACAGCACAGGGATGGTGTGATCCCCTCATAATAAGAACCCCCAGGAGGAAGTCAGCACAGCACAGGGATGGTGGGAGCCCCTCATAATAAGAACACCCAGGAGGAAGTCAGCACAGCACAGGGATGGTGGGAACCCCTCATAATAAGCAGCCCCAGTAGAAATATGACACCGCTCAACCTCTTCAAAGAGGAGGGTAGGGGCATATAGTACGGTGTGCTTTTTTGGGTCAGGGAAGTGAGCCAAATGAATTAAGAAGGTCTGTGTGCTTGATTCCAAAAATTGTTTATAGACATATACATGGTCTACTGATCACATGTGTTGAATTCCTCCGAGATCCATGCCTCATTCATTTTTAGAAATGTGAGGTAGTTAACACTGTGGTGAGCTAGGCGAGTACGCTTATCGGTCACAATCCCCCCTGCTGCGCTGAACGTCCTTTCGGACAGGACACTGGATGAGGGGCAAGCCAACAGTTCGATTGCAAATTGGGCAAGCTCTGGCCAGAGGTCAAGCCTGCCCACCCAGTAGTCTAGGGGTTCATCACTCCTCAGAGCGTCCACATCGGCCGTTAACCCAATGTAGTCGGACACCTGACGGTCTAGGCGTTCCCTGATGCTGGATCCGGATGACACCTGTCGATGGGTCGGCTGAAAGAATGACCTCATATCCGAAGTCACCAACACATCTTCAAACCGGCCTCTTCTTGCAGGCGCTGTTGGATTGGTACCCGCAAATCCTTCTCTGGGAGTGGGAATTGCTCCTCTGCCAGCGCACGCAAAAGCAGAATGCAGCATTTCTCGAAGCAAGGCCTGGAAGTGCTGCATTCTGACAGCCCTCTGCGACGGCGGTAACATTTCCGCCATTTTGTGTTTGTACCGGGGGTCTAAGTACGTTGCCACCCAGTACTGGTCCTTGACCCTCATGCTTTTTATACGGGGGTCCCTATTAAAACACTGGAGCATGAAGGCCCCCATTTGCACTAAAGTGGAAGCGGTGTGGTGGCCTGGCTCCTGCTCATCATCCAGGATAATGTCGTCCTCTTCATTCTCCTCTCCCCATCCTCGCACAACAGGGATCCCAGAAAGGTTTAAAGCATGCTCTTCTTGCTCCTGCTCATCCGCCCCGGCACCATCCTCCTCTGACTCCTCATCAGACTCCTGTTGTTGACTTGTCTCAGATAGAGTAGCCCCCCCTGGGAATTCATCCAGCATTGCGACTTCCTCATCTTCCCGCTCCTGCTCCTCCACAGCCTGATCAATGACACGACGCAATGCACGCTCCAGAAAGAAGGCATAAGGTACCATGTCACTGATGGCGCCATGGCTGCGACTGACCAGTTTGGTGATCTCCTCAAATGGCCGCAGAAGTCTGCATGTGTCGCGCATGAGCAGCCACTGGCGCGGTGAAAAAAAACCCAGCTCCCCAGAACCGTTTCTTTCGCAGAGTTCATACAGGTAGACGTTAACTGCACGTTTCTGCTGGAGCAGCCTATCAAGCATATAGAAGGTTGAGTTCCATCGCGTCGGGCAATCGCAAATAAGACGTCTGACCGGCAGATGGTGTCGCCGCTGAATGTCAGCAAGGCGAGCCATGGCCGTGTAAGATCTTCTGAAATGGGCCGAGATTTTCCTTGCCTGCCGCAAGATGTCCTGGACCCCAGGGTATTTGACAAGGAATCGCTGCACGACCAAGTTTAAGACGTGTGCCATGCACGGCACGTGCGTGATTTTGCCCTGTTTCAATGCGCTAAGCAGATTGGCACCGTTGTCACACACCACTTTACCAACTGTCAAATTGAGCGGTGTTAGCCACTCATCTGCCTGTGAACGCAAAGCTGAAAGGAGTGCCGGGCCAGTGTGGCTCTTTGCTTCCAGGCACAACAGACGCAGCACGGCATGGCAACGTCTCACCTGGCATGTGGAATAGGTTCTGGGGAGCTTGGGCGGTGCAGTGGAAGAGACGCTAGCAGCGGAAAAGGAGGAGGCAGCTGAGGAGGAGAGGGAGGAGGATGGAGTAGGAGGAGGAGAAGAAGAGTCAGGCCTGCATGCAATCCGTGGCGGTAAAACCAAATCTACACGGGTGCCACGGGTTACATGCTTGACGGCCGTCAGAAGGTTCACCCAGTGGGCAGTAAAACTGATATACCTTCCCTGCCCGTGTTTGCTAGACCACGTGTCTGTGGTCAGATGTATCTTGGCACCGACACTGTGTGCCAGAGATACATTCACTTGCCGCTGAACATGGCCATATAGCTCTGGGATGCCCTTCTCTGAGAAATACTTCCTTCCTGGGACCTTCCATTGTGGTGTTCCAATGGCCACAAATTTGCGAAAGGCCTCCGAGTCCACCAGTTTATATGGCAGTAGTTGGCGGGCTATGAGTTCTGACAAGCCAGCCGCCAACCGTTGGGCAAGAGGGTTATCCGGCGTCATCATTTTTTTACGCTCAAACATTAGGCCCACGGAAGCCTGCCTTTTTGCAGAAAAATGTGAGCTTGGCGTGATGGAAGGTGGAGTGGAGGACAATTGTGAGGAGAGAGGAGAAGGAGAAGTAGAAGACGAGGCTGGACGGTGAGAGCCTGCAGTGTGGCTTTGTGTGTTCCGTTGCTCCCACTGGGCTCGGTGATGGCTGCTCATGTGCCTTCTTAAGGCGGTCGTCCCTAGGTGAGTATTGGGCTTACCGCGACTAACGCGTTGACTGCAAAGATTGCAGATGGCAACGCTATTGTCAGCAGCGGACACGTTAAAAAAAGCCCACACTGCGGAGCCATGTGCCGGTGTCCTGGGAGCGCCAGATGTGACCGTACATGGTCGATGACTCGCTCCTGATACATTTGCAGTCTGCTTTGTCCCTGCTGTGCAATGTAAGTCATTGCTGCTTCTCCTCCCTATCTGCTGGTCCATATCTCCCTCTGAACTCCCCTCCTCTTCCTCTCTTGTGGGCACCCACGTGACATCACTAGACACGTCATCATCAACGTCACCTTCCCCACCGCTATAAGTAGAGTAGGCAGCAACACCGGGGACCAACCTCCTCCTTGGGCTGATCTGGGTACTGGCGTCAGACTGCTGAGTAGCGCTTGTTGCTACCTCCTCTTCCTGATCCAATACCAAGAGTGGCTGCGCATCAGAAATGTCCTCTTGATATGGATCGGAAAATAATTCCAGTGACTCAAGCGGAAGGTATGTGGTGGTGGTGGTGGTGGTCGTGTTGTTGGTGGTAGTGTCTTTGGGGGTGCACATAGCAGAGAGTGAAGAAGAGGGTGCAGATCGAGAGGATGAGGAGGGTGCAGAAGAGTAAGGCTGAGCGAGCCACTCAACCAAGTCTGGTGCATCCTTTAAAGTAATTGAACGCACCTTCTGCAACTTCCCACTTTGGCTCAAGCCTGTTGCTCCTGCCCTACCCCTACCACCCCTGTGGAAGGGCCTGCCTCTTCCTCTGCATGTCATTTTTTAAATGACCCTGTGACAAAACTCTTAGTCCCTATACCGCTGAAGGACTGCTGCAGTATAGGTGAGCGGTCAGCAGTGGTGCACGTCAACCCTATCTATTGTGGACCGATAGCGGTCCTTACAGAACAGCAGACTGTACCGCACTCAAGCCTATGTACCGTAGCACCCTATACCAAGTTACCAGTCCTTATAAGAACTTTTGTGGACCAAGCAGGTTGTGTATTAGTGTTTAGCAGACTGTACGTCAGTCCCTATACCGCTGAAGGACTGCTGCAGTATAGGGCAGCGGTCAGCAGTGGTGCACGTCAACCCTATCTATTGTGGACCGATAGCGGTCCTTACAGAACAGCAGACTGTACCGCACTCAAGCCTATGTACCGTAGCACCCTATACCAAGTTACCAGTCCTTATAAGAACTTTTGTGGACCAAGCAGGTTGTGTATTAGTGTTTAGCAGACTGTACGTCAGTCCCTATACCGCTGAAGGACTGCTGCAGTATAGGGCAGCGGTCAGCAGTGGTGCACGTCAACCCTATCTATTGTGGACCGATAGCGGTCCTTACAGAACAGCAGACTGTACCGCACTCAAGCCTATGTACCGTAGCACCCTATACCAAGTTACCAGTCCTTATAAGAACTTTTGTGGAACAAGCAGGTTGTGTGTTAGTGATTAGCAGACTGTACGTCAGTCCCTATACCGCTGAAGGACTGCTGCAGTATAGGTGAGCGGTCAGCAGTGGTGCACGTCAACCCTATCTATTGTGGACCGATAGCGGTCCTTACAGAACAGCAGACTGTACCGCACTCAAGCCTATGTACCGTAGCACCCTATACCAAGTTACCAGTCCTTATAAGAACTTTTGTGGACCAAGCAGGTTGTGTATTAGTGTTTAGCAGACTGTACGTCAGTCCCTATACCGCTGAAGGACTGCTGCAGTATAGGGCAGCGGTCAGCAGTGGTGCACGTCAACCCTATCTATTGTGGACCGATAGCGGTCCTTACAGAACAGCAGACTGTACCGCACTCAAGCCTATGTACCGTAGCACCCTATACCAAGTTACCAGTCCTTATAAGAACTTTTGTGGACCAAGCAGGTTGTGTATTAGTGTTTAGCAGACTGTACGTCAGTCCCTATACCGCTGAAGGACTGCTGCAGTATAGGGCAGCGGTCAGCAGTGGTGCACGTCAACCCTATCTATTGTGGACCGATAGCGGTCCTTACAGAACAGCAGACTGTACCGCACTCAAGCCTATGTACCGTAGCACCCTATACCAAGTTACCAGTCCTTATAAGAACTTTTGTGGACCAAGCAGGTTGTGTATTAGTGTTTAGCAGACTGTACGTCAGTCCCTATACCGCTGAAGGACTGCTGCAGTATAGGGCAGCGGTCAGCAGTGGTGCACGTCAACCCTATCTATTGTGGACCGATAGCGGTCCTTACAGAACAGCAGACTGTACCGCACTCAAGCCTATGTACCGTAGCACCCTATACCAAGTTACCAGTCCTTATAAGAACTTTTGTGGAACAAGCAGGTTGTGTGTTAGTGATTAGCAGACTGTACGTCAGTCCCTATACCAATGAAGGACTGCTGCAGTATAGGGCAGCGGTCAGCAGTAGTGCACGGCAACCCTATGTATTGTGGACCGATAGCGGTCCTTACAGAACAGCAGACTGTAACGCACTCAGGCCTATGTACCGTAGCACCCTATACCAAGTTACCAGTCCTTATAAGAACTTTTGTGGACCAAGCAGGTTGTGTGTTAGTGATTAGCAGACTGTACGTCAGTCCCTATACCAATGAAGGACTGCTGCAGTATAGGGCAGCGGTCAGCAGTAGTGCACGGCAACCCTATGTATTGTGGACCGATAGCGGTCCTTACAGAACAGCAGACTGTACTGCACTCAGGCCTATGTACCGTAGCACCCTATACCAAGTTACCAGTCCTTATAAAAACTTTTGTGGACCAAGCAGGTTGTGTGTTAGTGTTTAGCAGACTGTGCGTCAGTCCCTATACCGCTGAAGGACTGCTGCAGTATAGGGCAGCGGTCAGCAGTAGTGCACGGCAACCCTATGTATTGTGGACCGATAGCGGTCCTTACAGAACAGCAGACTGTAACGCACTCAGGCCTATGTACCGTAGCACCCTATACCAAGTTACCAGTCCTTATAAGAACTTTTGTGGACCAAGCAGGTTGTGTGTTAGTGATTAGCAGACTGTACGTCAGTCCCTATACCAATGAAGGACTGCTGCAGTATAGGGCAGCGGTCAGCAGTAGTGCACGGCAACCCTATGTATTGTGGACCGATAGCGGTCCTTACAGAACAGCAGACTGTACTGCACTCAGGCCTATGTACCGTAGCACCCTATACCAAGTTACCAGTCCTTATAAGAACTTTTGTGGACCAAGCAGGTTGTGTGTTAGTGATTAGCAGACTGTACGTCAGTCCCTATACCAATGAAGGACTGCTGCAGTATAGGGCAGCGGTCAGCAGTAGTGCACGGCAACCCTATGTATTGTGGACCGATAGCGGTCCTTACAGAACAGCAGACTGTACTGCACTCAGGCCTATGTACCGTAGCACCCTATACCAAGTTACCAGTCCTTATAAGAACTTTTGTGGACCAAGCAGGTTGTGTATTAGTGTTTAGCAGACTGTGCGTCAGTCCCTATACCGCTGAAGGACTGCTGCAGTATAGGGCAGCGGTCAGCAGTAGTGCACGGCAACCCTATGTATTGTGGACCGATAGCGGTCCTTACAGAACAGCAGACTGTACCGCACCCAAGCCTATGTACCGTAGCACCCTAGACAGACCAAGTTACCAGTCCTGATAAAGAGCTTTGTGGAACAAGTGAGTTGTGAATGATTAGCAGACTGCAGCAGAAGGGCAGCAGTCAAGTATAATATTCTTTCTATATTTGGAAGAAAGAATATTATACGTGTACAAGCCTATTACCGTACCACTGATACCAGTCCTGAAAAGAACCTTTGTGGAACTAATAGTAACAGCAAGTCTTTAAAATTATCCTCACTGCCTGACACACTGCTTCCTGCCTGTCCCTATACAAATTGGCAAAAAAGAGTAGGCTGGAACGATTAGCTGGAACAGCTCTTTTGTGGACCTGATAGTAACAGCTAATGATGATGATGATGATGATGATGAAGAAAGACTAATCTGGCTGAGCTGTCCCTAAAATAGCAGCATACAGCGCTCTGTCCCTTTATCTAAACTGACAAAAGAAACTCAGGCTGCTGACCTAACACCTATACCAGTCCTGAAAAGAACTTTTGTGTACCAAATAGCTAGCGTTTTCTCTGTCCCTACTCCACACAGGATCCTTTCCCTACAGTGACAGAAGAAAGAATGTAAAATGGCCACCGGATCGGGTGTATTTATAGGTTAGGGGGAATGTCCAAGTGTCCATGAGCTGTCATGTCTCAATTGGTTGTCCTGTAACACATGATAAACGTGTCACGAAAGGTTAAAGTTCTTGTATACATTAAACACGTAAGTCCGCCGGGGCGAACGACGGAAAAAGGCGTTCGAACCCGCGGACGGCGAAAGTCGGAAATTCGCCGCGAAACGACCGCCGGGCGAACCGTTCGGCCATCACTAGAGACGAGGCCAGGAAACCAAGACATATCCAGAGAAGAGGCCAAGAAACCAAGACACAACAAGAGACGAGGCCAGGAAACCAAGACACAACCAGAGAAGAGGACAGGAAACCAAGACACAACCAGAGAAGAGGACAGGAAACCAAAACGCAACCAGAGATGAGGCCAAGAAACCAAGACGCAACAAGAGACGAGGCCAGGAAACCAAGACACAACCAGAGAAGAGGCCAAGAAACCAAGACACAACAAGAGACGAGGCCAGGAAACCAAGACACAACCAGAGAAGAGGACAGGAAACCAAGACACAACCAGAGAAGAGGACAGGAAACCAAAACGCAACCAGAAATGAGGCCAAGAAACCAAGACGCAACCAGAAAAGAGGTCAAGAAACCAAGACACAACCAGAGACGAGGCCAGGAAACAATACAGAACCAGAGAAGAGGACAGGAAACCAAGACATATCCTGAGAAGAGGGCAAGAAACCAAAACGCAACCAGAGATGAGGCCAAGAAACCAAGACGCAACCAGAGAAGAGGCCAAGAAACCAAGATGCAACCAGAGAAGAAACCAAGACGTAACCAGAGAAGAGGTCAAGAAACCAAGACACAACCAGAGACGAGGCCAGGAAACAAGACAGAACCAGAAAATAGGCCAGAAACCAAGACAAAACCAGAGAAGACAGAAGGTTTGAGATGAACTTGGGGTGGAGAGTACAATGCTTCTGTATTTTGTGAAATTGGCAAGCCGGGAGGGTCAGCAAATATTCAAGTAACAGACAGAAACAGGACAATAGAAGACGAGAGGAGAACTCCAGGAAGTGGCCCCAGGCGAGGTATGGAGAATGGTTGCGGGTAAGAGGCAGAGAAACCAAGGCAGAACCAGAGAAGACAGGAAAAACAGAATGGATAAAGCGGCTCGAGAGGAACTTGAGGTGGATATACAATTTGTCTGCTTTTTTGTGAGCTCTACATGCCAAGCAGGCAAGAAGGTAGCCAAGCAATGGACAGAAACAGGACAGCAGAGAATGGATGGAGAGCTCTATGAAGTGCCTGGGAGAAGGAATGGGGAATGGTTGATGGTAGGACGCCAAGAAACCAAGACGGAACCAGAGAAGATAAAACGGGGAAAGAAGGCGTGAGATGGATATACAATGCTGTTGCTTTTCGTGAGCTTGGCGAGGTGAGAAGATATCCAAGCACTGGACAGAACAAGAGAAGACACAGTACAAGAGATGAAGAATGGAGAAGTCCAGTAGCCAGAAGGAAGTGGAGTGGTTGAAAGTAAGAGGCCGAGAAACCAAGACAGAACCAGAGCAGACAGAAAGACAGAAATGAACTTGGGGTGAATAATACAATGTCAAGTGAGGATCATCAATTAAACAAATGTTAGAGAGGACACAAGGGGAAATCGGGGTTTAGTCTGAATACGTTTGAGAATGACCCTAAGAGGTAAGCGTGAATTGGTTGAAGCCGTTTATTATAAAGCAGATGATATGCAGACATGGAAATACGAAGATATTCTGTTCATTGAGACAGAATACAGGTGAAGGTCGCTAGCAGGGCGGCACTTTGCCGGCAGTTTGCCGGCGCTGCCCCATTGTTTTCAATGGGCAGGGGACCTTTAGGGGCTGCAAAGATGCAACTTTTTTTACCGTCCTGCAAGCTCACCACTCCAGTGTGAACGCCCTCAGGCATTCACACTGGAGAGACAGGACAGGCTCTTTATAAGCTTTATTTTTAGCGCTGTAGTGCCTGTAAAGCGCCTCAGTGTGAAAGTAGCCTTAAAGGTAAAGGTCTAGCCCTGGATGTAAAGGTCTAACCCTGAAGATAAGGGTCTAACCCTGAAGATAAGGGTCTAACCCTGAAGGTAAGGGTCTAACCCTGAAGGTGAAGGTCTAACCCTGAAGGTGAGGGTATAACCCTGAAGGTGCCGGTCTAACTCTGAAGGTGAAGGCCTAACCCTGAAGGTGAAGGTCTAACCCTGAAGGTGAAGGTCTAACTCTGAAGGTGAAGGTCTAACCCTGAAGGTGAAGGTCTAACTCTGAAGGTGAAGGTCTAACCCTGAAGATAAGGGTCTAACCCTGAAGGTAAGGGTCTAACCCTAAAGGTGAAGGTCTAACCCTGAAGGTGAGGGTATAACCCTGAAGGTGAAGGTCTAACTCTGAAGGTGAGGGTCTAACTCTGAAGGTGAAGGCCTAACCCTGAAGGTGAAGGTCTAACCCTGAAGGTGAAGGTCTAACTCTGAAAGTGAAGGTCTAACCCTGAAGGTAAGGGTCTAACCCTGAAGGTGAAGGTCTAACCCTGAAGGTGAAGGTCTAACTCTGAAGGTGAAGGCCTAACCCTGAAGGTGAAGGTCTAACCCTGAAGGTGAAGGTCTAACTCTGAAGGTGAAGGCCTAACCCTGAAGGTGAAGGTCTAACCCTGAAGGTGAGGGTATAACCCTGAACGTGAAGGTCTAACTCTGAAGGTGAAGGTCTAACTCTGAAGGTGAAGGTCTAACTCTGAAGGTGAAGGTCTAACCCTGAAGGTGAAGGTCTAACTCTGAAGGTGAAGGTCTAACCCTGAAGGTGAAGGTCTAACCCTGAAGGTGAGGGTATAACCCTGAACGTGAAGGTCTAACTCTGAAGGTGAAGGTCTAACTCTGAAGGTGAAGGTCTAACCCTGAAGGTGAAGGTCTAACTCTGAAGGTGAAGGTCTAACTCTGAAGGTGAAGGTCTAACCCTGAAGGTGAAGGCCTAACCCTGAAGGTGAAGGTCTAACCCTGAAGGTGAAGGCCTAACCCTGAAGGTGAAGGTCTAACCCTGAAGGTGAAGGTCTAACTCTGAAGGTGAAGGTCTAACTCTGAAGGTGAAGGTCTAACCCTGAAGGTGAAGGCTTAACCCTGAAGGTGAAGGTCTAACCCTGAAGGTGAAGGCCTAACCCTGAAGGTGAAGGTCTACAAATGATTCTAGGAGAGTAAAGTTGATAAGTAGTAGACAATCTCTGCAGGCTGGAAGATGGTGGGTGAAGCCAGCAGTGACTTCAAAGATCACAATCTAAATTTTACTCTTAAGGCCATTCCGTTCTCGTACGTTTCTAAAGAACCTGAACAGTTCCTCGTATCCCGGCTCACCCTGTCTGGTAAAACTCAAACCAAAGGTGACCAGACATCAAAAGTATCCCAAACCTATAACCAGCACGACATGTATTCTGAATATACAGCCCATAGGTTCCCTGGTTTCAGCCCCGCCCACTTTCTGATCCCACCCTAGCCTTGTCTA
This sequence comes from Lithobates pipiens, assembly GCF_037356315.1. NCBI lineage: Eukaryota > Metazoa > Chordata > Amphibia > Anura > Ranidae > Lithobates > Lithobates pipiens. Next base: position 157,582 of record NW_027507771.1, on the reverse strand, counting down.
CACATTGCATGGGGAGAGAGGCTAGAAGAACTATAAAAAGCCTGCTGAATATGGGTGTGGTATATAAAATTCAGCTCATAGCACACTGAGGGGCTTCCTAACTTGAGCAATTCTGAGCCCAAAGAAGGCCCCTGATTGGTTAACACACACAGCTTTCTACATTGAGCAATGGGGGGGTCAACTGCCACACCCAAGACCCTTCGTATTGATGGTATGGGGGGGGGGGGGGTTTGCGCCTGAGGAGATTACCAAAGACAGGGTGAGTTTGCTGCCGGCTCGGCGCAGGTTCTTCTCCATGTTGCTGGTCTGGATGTCCTCCCAGCGCACTTTCCACAGCTCGGCCGCCAGCTCCTTCTCCAGCCGCAGCTTCCTGGGAGGGACAGACAGGGACAGACAGGGGGCGCCGGTCAATGCGAAGCCACTGCTGGAAGCGGCTGGACAGAGTATCATTTCATTTCATTGCCTTCAAATATTACCAATGCTGAGATAGAATAGTGACCTGCTTCCATCAATCATGGTGACCACAGATTGCCAGATATGTCGCTGACAATGACCGGTGGGGAGATTTCTTCAAAGCTGCAAACCTGGCGTGTCGCTGACCCCAGTGTGTGCACTCACTATCTTTACCCCAGGGACGGGCCGGTCCCTGACCCCACTGCGTGTGTGTACTATCTTCACCCCAGGGACGGGCCGGTCCCTGACCCCACTGCGTGTGTGTACTATCTTCACCCCAGGGACGGGCCGGTCCCTGACCCCACTGCGTGTGTGTACTATCTTCACCCCAGGGACGGGCCGGTCCCTGACCCCACTGCGTGTGTGTACTATCTTCACCCCAGGGACCGGCCCGTCACTGACACCACTGCGTGTGTGTACTATCTTCACCCCAGGGACCGGCCGGTCCCTGACCCCACTGCGTGTGTGTACTATCTTCACCCCAGGGACCGGCCCGTCACTGACCCCACTGCGTGTGTGTACTATCTTCCCCCCAGGGACGGGCCGGTCCCTGACCCCACTGCGTGTGTGTACTATCTTCACCCCAGGGACGGGCCGGTCCCTGACCCCACTGCGTGTGTGTACTATCTTCACCCCAGGGACGGGCCGGTCCCTGACCCCACTGCGTGTGTGTACTATCTTCACCCCAGGGACGGGCCGGTCCCTGACCCCACTGCGTGTGTGTACTATCTTCACCCCAGGGACCGGCCCGTCACTGACACCACTGCGTGTGTGTACTATCTTCACCCCAGGGACGGGCCGGTCCCTGACCCCACTGCGTGTGTGTACTATCTTCACCCCAGGGACGGGCCGGTCCCTGACCCCACTGCGTGTGTGTACTATCTTCACCCCAGGGACCGGCCCGTCACTGACACCACTGCGTGTGTGTACTATCTTCACCCCAGGGACGGGCCGGTCCCTGACCCCACTGCGTGTGTGTACTATCTTCACCCCAGGGACCGGCCCGTCACTGACCGCACTGCGTGTGTTTACTATCTTCACCCCAGGGACGGGCCGGTCCCTGACCCCACTGCGTGTGTGTACTATCTTCACCCCAGGGACCAGCCCGTCACTGACCGCACTGCGTGTGTTTACTATCTTCACCCCAGGGACCGGCCCGTCACTGACCCCACTGCGTGTGTGCTCCACCTTCACCCCAGGGACCGGCCCATCCCTGACCCCGGTGTGTGTACTATCTTCACCCCAGGGACCGGCCCGCCACTGACCGCAGTGCGTGTGTAGTACTATCTTCACCCCAGGGACCGGCCCGTCACTGACCGCACTGCGTGTGTTTACTATCTTCACCCCAGGGACCGGCCCGTCACTGACCGCAGTGCGTGTGTTTACTATCTTCACCCCAGGGACCGGCCCGTCCCTGACACCACTGCGTGTTTGTACTATCTTCACCCCAGTGACGGGCCGGTCCCTGACCCCACTGCGTGTGTGTACTATCTTCACCCCAGGGACGGGCCGGTCCCTGACCCCACTGCGTGTGTGTACTATCTTCACCCCAGGGACCGGCCCGTCACTGACACCACTGCGTGTGTGTACTATCTTCACCCCAGGGACCTGCCCGCCACTGACCGCAGTGCGTGTGTGTACTATCTTCACCCCAGGGACCGGCCCGTCACTGACCGCAGTGCGTGTGTTTACTATCTTCACCCCAGGGACCGGCCCGTCACTGACCCCACTGCGTGTGTGTACTATCTTCACCCCAGGGACCGGCCCATCACTGACCCCACTGCGTGTGTGCTCCACCTTCACCCCAGGGACCGGCCCATCCCTGACCCCGGTGTGTGTACTATCTTCACCCCAGGGACCAGCCCGTCACTGACCCCACTGCGTGTGTGTACTATCTTCACCCTAGGGACCAGCCCGTCACTGACCCCACTGCGTGTGTGCTCCACCTTCACCCCAGGGACCGGCCCATCCCTGACCCCGGTGTGTGTACTATCTTCACCCCAGGGACCGGCCCGCCACTGACCGCAGTGCGTGTGTGTACTATCTTCACCCCAGGGACCAGCCCGTCACTGACCCCACTGCGTGTGTGTACTATCTTCACCCCCGGGACCGGCCAGTCCCTGACCCCACTGCGTGTGTGTACTATCTTCACCCCAAGGACCGACCCGCCACTGACCCCAGTGTGTGCGCTCACTATCTTCACCCCAGGGACGGGCCGGTCCCTGACCCCACTGCGTGTGTGTACTATCTTCACCCCAGGGACGGGCCGGTCCCTGACCCCACTGCGTGTGTGTACTATCTTCACCGAAGGGACGGGCCGGTCCCTGACCCCACTGCGTGTGTGTACTATCTTCATCCCAGGGACTGGCCCGTCCCTGACACCACTGCGTGTGTGTACTATCTTCACCCCAAGGACCGGCCCGCCACTGACCCCACTGCGTGTGTGTACTATCTTCACCCCAGGGACCGGCCCGCCACTGACCCCACTGCGTGTGTGTACTATCTTCATCCCAGGGACTGGCCCGTCACTGATCCCACTGCGTGTGTGTACTATCTTCATCCCAGGGACCGGCCCGTCCCTGACACCACTGCGTGTGTGTACTATCTTCACCCCAGGGACCGGCCCGTCACTGATCCCACTGCGTGTGTGTTCTATCTTCACCCCAGGGACCGGCCCGCCACTGACCCCACTGCGTGTGTGTACTATCTTCACCCCAGGGACCGGCCCGCCACTGACCCCACTGTGTGTGTGTACTATCTTCACCCCAGGGACCGGCCCGTCACTGACCCCACTGCGTGCGTGTACTATCTTCACCTCAGGGACCGGCCCGTCACTGACCCCACTGCGTGTTTGTACTATCTTCACCCCAGGGACCGGCCCGCCACTGACCCCACTGCGTGTGTGTACTATCTTCACCCCAGGGACCAGCCCATCACTGACCCCACTGCGTGTGTGTACTATCTTCACCCCAGGGACCAGCCCGCCACTGATCCCACTGCGTGTGTGTACTATCTTCACCCCAGGGACCGGTCCGCCACTGACCGCAGTGCGTGTGTGTACTATCTTCACCCCAGGGACCAGCCCGTCACTGACCCCACTGCGTGTGTGTACTATCTTCACCCCCGGGACCGGCCAGTCCCTGACCCCACTGCGTGTGTGTACTATCTTCACCCCAAGGACCGACCCGCCACTGACCCCAGTGTGTGCGCTCACTATCTTCACCCCAGGGACAGGCCGGTCCCTGACCCCACTGCGTGTGTGTACTATCTTCACCCCAGGGACGGGCCGGTCCCTGACCCCACTGCGTGTGTGTACTATCTTCACCGAAGGGACGGGCCGGTCCCTGACCCCACTGCGTGTGTGTACTATCTTCATCCCAGGGACTGGCCCATCCCTGACACCACTGCGTGTGTGTACTATCTTCACCCCAAGGACCGGCCCGTCACTGACCCCACTGCGTGCGTGTACTATCTTCACCCCAGGGACGGGCCGGTCCCTGACCCCACTGCGTGTGTGTACTATCTTCACCTCAGGGACCGGCCCGTCACTGACCCCACTGCGTGTTTGTACTATCTTCACCCCAGGGACCGGCCCGCCACTGACCCCACTGCGTGTGTGTACTATCTTCACCCCAGGGACCAGCCCGTCACTGACCCCACTGCGTGTGTGTACTATCTTCACCCCAGGGACCAGCCCGCCACTGATCCCACTGCGTGTGTGTACTATCTTCACCCCAGGGACCGGTCCGCCACTGACCGCAGTGCGTGTGTGTACTATCTTCACCCCCGGGACCGGCCAGTCCCTGACCCCACTGCGTGTGTGTACTATCTTCACCCCAAGGACCGACCCGCCACTGACCCCAGTGTGTGCGCTCACTATCTTCACCCCAGGGACAGGCCGGTCCCTGACCCCACTGCGTGTGTGTACTATCTTCACCCCAGGGACGGGCCGGTCCCTGACCCCACTGCGTGTGTGTTCTATCTTCACCCCAGGGACCGGCCCGCCACTGACCCCACTGCGTGTGTGTACTATCTTCACCCCAGGGACCGGCCCGCCACTGACCCCACTGTGTGTGTGTACTATCTTCACCCCAGGGACCGGCCCGTCACTGACCCCACTGCGTGCGTGTACTATCTTCACCCCAGGGACGGGCCGGTCCCTGACCCCACTGCGTGTGTGTACTATCTTCACCTCAGGGACCGGCCCGTCACTGACCCCACTGCGTGTTTGTACTATCTTCACCCCAGGGACCGGCCCGCCACTGACCCCACTGCGTGTGTGTACTATCTTCACCCCAGGGACCAGCCCGTCACTGACCCCACTGCGTGTGTGTACTATCTTCACCCCAGGGACCAGCCCGCCACTGATCCCACTGCGTGTGTGTACTATCTTCACCCCAGGGACCGGTCCGCCACTGACCGCAGTGCGTGTGTGTACTATCTTCACCCCAGGGACCAGCCCGTCACTGACCCCACTGCGTGTGTGTACTATCTTCATCCCAGGGACCGGCCAGTCCCTGACCCCACTGCGTGTGTGTACTATCTTCACCCCAAGGACCGACCCGCCACTGACCCCAGTGTGTGCGCTCACTATCTTCACCCCAGGGACGGGCCGGTCCCTGACCCCACTGCGTGTGTGTACTATCTTCACCCCAGGGACGGGCCGGTCCCTGACCCCACTGCGTGTGTGTACTATCTTCACCCCAGGGACGGGCCGGTCCCTGACCCCACTGCGTGTGTGTACTATCTTCATCCCAGGGACTGGCCCGTCCCTGACACCACTGCGTGTGTGTACTATCTTCACCCCAAGGACCGGCCCGCCACTGACCCCACTGCGTGTGTGTACTATCTTCACCCCAGGGACCGGCCCGCCACTGACCCCACTGCGTGTGTGTACTATCTTCATCCCAGGGACTGGCCCGTCACTGATCCCACTGCGTGTGTGTACTATCTTCATCCCAGGGACCGGCCCGTCCCTGACACCACTGCGTGTGTGTACTATCTTCACCCCAGGGACCGGCCCGTCACTGATCCCACTGTGTGTGTGTTCTATCTTCACCCCAGGGACTGGCCCGCCACTGACCTCACTGCGTGTGTGTACTATCTTCACCCCAGGGACCGGCCCGCCACTGACCGCAGTGCGTGTGTGTACTATCTTCACCCCAGGGACCGGCCCGTCACTGACCCCACTGCGTGTGTGTACTATCTTCACCTAAGGGACCGGCCCGTCACTGACCCCACTGCGTGTTTGTACTATCTTCACCCCAGGGACCGGCCCGCCACTGACCCCACTGCGTGTGTGTACTATCTTCACCCCAGGGACCAGCCCGTCACTGACCCCACTGCGTGTGTGTACTATCTTCACCCCAGGGACCAGCCCGCCACTGACCCCACTGCGTGTGTGTACTATCTTCACCCCAGGGACCAGCCCGTCACTGACCGCAGTGCGTGTGTGTACTATCTTCACCCCAGGGACCGGCCCGTCACTGACCCCACTGCGTGTTTGTACTATCTTCACCCCAGGGACCGGCCCGCCACTGACCCCACTGCGTGTGTGTACTATCTTCACCCCAGGGACCAGCCCGTCACTGACCCCACTGCGTGTGTGTACTATCTTCACCCCAGGGACCAGCCCGCCACTGATCTCACTGCGTGTGTGTACTATCTTCACCCCAGGGACCAGCCCGCCACTGATCCCACTGCGTGTGTGTACTATCTTCACCCCAGGGACCAGCCCGCCACTGATCCCACTGCGTGTGTGTACTATCTTCACCCCAGGGACCGGCCCGCCACTGACCGCAGTGCGTGTGTGTACTATCTTCACCCCAGGGACCAGCCCGTCACTGACCCCACTGCGTGTGTGTACTATCTTCACCCCAGGGACCAGCCCGTCACTGACCCCACTGCGTGTGTGTACTATCTTCACCCCAGGGACCAGCCCGCCACTGATCCCACTGCGTGTGTGTACTATCTTCACCCCAGGGACCGGCCCGCCACTGACCGCAGTGCGTGTGTGTACTATCTTCACCCCAAGGACCAGCCCGTCACTGACCCCACTGCGTGTGTGTACTATCTTCACCCCAGGGACCGGCCAGTCCCTGACCCCACTGCGTGTGTGTACTATCTTCACCCCAAGGACCGACCCGCCACTGACCCCAGTGTGTGCGCTCACTATCTTCACCCCAGGGACGGGCCGGTCCCTGACCCCACTGCGTGTGTGTACTATCTTCACCCCAGGGACGGGCCGGTCCCTGACCCCACTGCGTGTGTGTACTATCTTCACCCCAGGGACGGGCCGGTCCCTGACCCCACTGCGTGTGTGTACTATCTTCATCCCAGGGACTGGCCCGTCCCTGACACCACTGCGTGTGTGTACTATCTTCACCCCAAGGACCGGCCCGCCACTGACCCCACTGCGTGTGTGTACTATCTTCACCCCAGGGACCGGCCCGCCACTGACCCCACTGCGTGTGTGTACTATCTTCATCCCAGGGACTGGCCCGTCACTGATCCCACTGCGTGTGTGTACTATCTTCATCCCAGGGACCGGCCCGTCCCTGACACCACTGCGTGTGTGTACTATCTTCACCCCAGGGACCGGCCCGCCACTGACCCCACTGCGTGTGTGTACTATCTTCACCCCAGGGACCGGCCCGCCACTGACCCCACTGCGTGTGTGTACTATCTTCATCCCAGGGACTGGCCCGTCACTGATCCCACTGCGTGTGTGTACTATCTTCATCCCAGGGACCGGCCCGTCCCTGACACCACTGCGTGTGTGTACTATCTTCACCCCAGGGACCGGCCCGTCACTGATCCCACTGCGTGTGTGTTCTATCTTCACCCCAGGGACCGGCCCGCCACTGACCCCACTGCGTGTGTGTACTATCTTCACCCCAGGGACCGGCCCGCCACTGACCGCAGTGCGTGTGTGTACTATCTTCACCCCAGGGACCGGCCCGTCACTGACCCCACTGCGTGTGTGTACTATCTTCACCTCAGGGACCGGCCCGCCACTGATCCCACTGCGTGTGTGTACTATCTTCATCCCAGGGACCGGCCCGTCCCTGACACCACTGTGTGTGTGTACTATCTTCATCCCAGGGACCGGCCCGTCACTGATCCCACTGCGTGTGTGTACTATCTTCACCCCAGGGACCGGCCCGCCACTGACCGCAGTGCGTGTGTGTACTATCTTCACCCCAGGGACCGGCCCGTCACTGACCCCACTGCGTGTGTGTACTATCTTCACCTCAGGGACCGGCCCGCCACTGATCCCACTGCGTGTGTGTACTATCTTCATCCCAGGGACCGGCCCGTCCCTGACACCACTGTGTGTGTGTACTATCTTCATCCCAGGGACCGGCCCGTCACTGATCCCACTGCGTGTGTGTTCTATGTTCACCCCAGGGACCGGCCCGCCAGTGACCCCACTGCGTGTGTGTACTATCTTCACCCCAGGGACCGGCCCGCCACTGACCCCACTGCGTGTTTGTACTATCTTCACCCCAGGGACCGGCCCCTCACTGACCCAAGTGCTTGTGTGCTCCACCTTCACCCCAGGGACCGGCCCCTCACTGACCCCAGTGCGTGTGCTCGCTATCTTCCCCCCAGGGACCGGCCGCTCGCAGGTACAGGCTAACAAGCTGACTTCCCTGTGTGATAATGAACGTCTCCGACTGCCAGGAGCCGCCATCACCCGCAGGGAGGTCAGCAACAGCCCCACCGCGTCCCCAAATCAGGAGCAGCGCTGGAGATCATTGGCCTATTAATGGCAACCTAATAGCTACAAACGCATCCTTCACTTTAAGGAAAAGATGTTCGTCTTCTAACAGGATGGTGAGAGCGGCCCTCAGCGATCAATTATCACCCCATTCATGTACACAGGGCTGCCCCCCGGGGGGTGGGGGGGGTAATTACCCTTTGTGGACCCCGCAGTCAGTGCCAGTCCTAAGTCGGATGATTGCTCCAGAACAGCGGCCGGGGCCCCCACTGGCGCTAATTAAGGTCTGAGATCTGCGGGAGAGCGCCAAGACTTTAGTCGCACTCGGAAGTCTCCTTTAATCTCCTCGCTGAAGTCAAGCCGATGCGGCTCTCATGGTAACAAGAATCAGGTCTGCCCAATGACTGCGCCCCCCCTCCCCCTCCTCCACCGACCGGAGAATCGCCTGCTTCAATTACCAGCTACAAGGCTGAGGTGGGGAAGGGGGGACCCCAGGAGAAGAGTTGGGGAGGGGTAGGAGAAGAGTACGGGAGGGGGAAGAAGAGTACGGGGGCAGGAAAAGAGTACGGGAGGGGGGAGAAGAGTGGGGGGGTGCAGGAAAGGAGTACGGGAGGGGGAAGAAGAGTACGGGGGGCAGGAAAAGAGTATGGGAGGGGGGAGAAGAGTATAGGGGGGCAGGAAAAGAGTACGGGAGGGGGGAGAAGAGTACGGGGGGGGGTGCAGGAAAGGAGTACGGGGGGTGCAGGAAAGGAGTACGGGAGGGGGAAGAAGAGTACGGGGGGCAGAAGAGTACGGGAGGGGGGAGAAGAGTACAGGGGGGCAGGACAGGAGTACGGGAGGGGGGAGAAGAGTACGGGGGGGCCGGATAAGAGTACGGGAGGGGGGAGAACAGTTTGAGGGGGGGACCCCAGGAGAAGAGTACGGGGGGGGGAAGAAGAGTATGGGGGGGTAGGAAAGGAGTACGGGAGGGGGGAGAAGAGTACGGGGGGCCGGAGAGGAGTACGGGAGGGGGGAGAACAGTACGAGGGGGGACCCCAGGAGAAGAGTACGGGAAGGGAGAGAAAAGTACGGGGGGACCCCAGGAGAAGAGTACGGGGGAGCAGGAGAAGAGTACAGGAGGGGGGAGAAGAATATGAGGGGGGGCAGGAGAGGAGTATGAGAGGGGGACCCCAGGAGAAGAGTGCGGGAAGGGAGAGAAGAGTACAGGGGTGGGACCCCAGGAGAAGAGTACAGGGGGGGCAGAAGAGTACGGGAGGGGGGAGAAGAGTACAGGGGGGGCAGGACAGGAGTACGGGAGGGGGGAGAACAGTACGAAGGGGGGACCCAGGAGAAGAGTACAGGGGGGAAGAAGAGTATGGGGGGGCAGGAAAAGAGTATGGGAGGGGGGAGAAGAGTATGGGGGGCCGGAGAGGAGTATGGGAGGGGGGAGAACAGTACGAGGGGGGGACCCCAGGAGAAGAGTACGGGGGAGCAGGAGAAGAGTACAGGAGGGGGAGAAGAATATGAGGGGGGGCAGGAGAGGAGTATGAGAGGGGGACCCCAGGAGAAGAGTGCGGGAAGGGGGAGAAGAGTACAGGGGTGGGACCCCAGGAGAAGAGTACAGGGGGGCAGGAGAAGAGTACGGGAGGGGGGAGAAGAGTACGGGGGACCCCAGGAGAAGAGTACGGGAGGGAGTAGAAGAGTACGGGGGACCCCAGGAGAAGAGTACGTGGGGGGGGCAGGAGAAGAGTATGGGAGGGGGGAGAAGAGTATGGGAGGGGGGAGAAGAATACAGGGGTGGGACCCCAGGAGAAGAGTATGGGGGGGGAGAAGAGTATGGGAGGGGGGAGAAGAATACAGGGGTGGGACCCCAGGAGAAGAGTACGGGGGGGGAGGAGAAGAGTATGGGGGGGAGAAGAGAACGGGGGGAGAAGAGTACGGGATGGGTGAGACCCCAGGAGAAGAGTACGGGGAGGGAGAAGAGTATGAGGGGGGGAGGAGAAGAGTACGGGGGGGAGAAGACTACGGAGTGGGAGAAGAAGAGTACGAGGGGAGAAGAGTACCTGTATATGAAGACGGAGGAGACGGCGATGGCCAGGAGGATGAAACAAATGACGATGGAGGTGACCTCCAGGACGGAGAAGCTGGCTGAGAGAGAAGAGAAGACAATTAGAGGACTGATCTGCACACACGGTCCTTTATTTCCTATGGGGGGGGAGGTGTCAGAATTTCATACACATTCTAATAGATGGCAGGTATTACACCAATCCTTATCCTCAATGATGGGGCCTCCAAACTACATCCGGGGGGGGGGGGGGATTGGGGGCGACGACACAGCCAGCCCACTACAGGATTGTATCCGACCCCCAGATGGACTCAATGGGGTATCCTCAGTGTGTGTGCCCCCCCCAACATATCAGTCCCGGGGTGTGCTTGTTGTATCCACTTCTCTATGTATGATCCCCCCAGCCCCCCCCCCCCCCCCCACCAGCTTTCCTGATTCAAACTGACCACACAAGGTATGAGAGCTCATCCAACCCAACGTGGTCAGTTTTCTGTCTGTGCTGGGAGAACAGCCTGCCTGTCCTCCAATGATCAGACCTGTGCGGACCTTGAGGGGTGACATAGACTATGAAGTCAGCAGAGGATGGATGTGGTCTCAAAATACCCCCCTCCCCACCCCCATAACCTGATGTATGGTGGGGGGAGGGGGGGTAGCTGTAAAGGGGACTCTGATGTAAGGGGAGGCTCCATCCTCAGGGGGCGGGGCTCTATATACTCAGAGAATTCATTACACATCCATAGAAGGTGAGATATACACCTCTATATACTATATATCTCTATATACTATATATACCTCTACATAAAACACTATATACACCTCTATATACTATATATCTCTATATACCTCTATATACTATATATACCTCTACATAAAACACTATATACACCTCTATATACTATATATACCTCTATATATACCTCTATATACTATATACACCTCTATATTCTATATATACACATGGAGAACATTAGCCCCGCCCCCTTGTCTTACTTTTCATGCACTCCGGGTTACTGTTGTCGAATCCGCAGGGCGGGACGTCTTTAGGCACCGCCCCCCCCGGCCAGTGGATCTCCCTCCCCGGCACCCGGTTGATGCTCCTCTGCGTCCCGTTGTAATTGGCCACCACCTGCGAGGCGACAGATTGACGGTCACCTGTCAGAGCCAATCACCATCCAGGTCCAGCCGCCACCCGCCGATCGCCTCACCTGAAAATCTCCGCCCGCCTCCGAGAGGTCCCACAGCGAGTAGTCGTTCTCCCGGTCACCGTTGTCGTCCACCCTCAGGAATCCCGACACCCCTGTGACAGAAGGAGACCAAAGCAGTCTATGGAGGTTCCCAGGTAGGAAAAGGGTTCTTTACAGTAAGAGCGGGTGGAAGGGTTCTTTACAGTAAGACTGAATAGCAGGGTTCTTTACAGTAAGAGCAGATGGAAGAGTTCTTTACAGTAAGAGCAGATGGAAAGGTTCTTTACAGTAAGAGCAGATGGAAGGGTTTTTTACAGTAAGAGCAGATGGGAGGGTTCTTTACAGTAAGAGCAGATGGAAGGGTTCTTTACAGTAATCGCAGATGGAAGGGTTCTTTACAGTAATCGCAGATGGAAGGATTCTTTACAGTAAGAGCAGATGGAAGGGTTCTTTGCAGTAAGATCAAATGGAAGGGTTTTTTACAGTAAGAGCGAAAGGCAGAGTTCTTTACAGTAAGAGCAGATGGACGAGTTCTATACTCAAAGAGCAGTATAAAAAAAATGTTGTTCACAGTAAGAACAATAGGAAGAATTCTTCATAGTAAGAGTGCCAAGAAATGTTCTTTACACTAAAAAGAAATAAAAAGGGTTCCATAAAAACTAAAAGTTGTAGGAGAGGGTTATCTGTACTAAAAGCAGAAAAAAGTGCTCTTTAAGTCAGAGAGAGTGAAAGGGTTCTTTACAGTAAGAGCAGCTTAAAGGTTGTTTTTTCTTACAGTAAGAACAGAAGGGAGGATTCTTCATAGTAAGAGTGGCAAGAAGTGTTCTTTACTCTAGAAACAGTAAACTAATGGAAGGGTCCTTTACTGAAAGAGCAGTATAAAGTTTTTTTTTTGTTTTATCTACAGTAAGAACAATAGGAAAGAATCTTTATAGTAAGAGTGGATGGAAGGGTTCTTTACTGAACGAGCAATATAAATATATATATATATATACAGTATGAATATAGAAATGGTTCTTTACAGTAAAAGCGATGGGAAGTATTCTTTATAGTAAAAGAGGTGGCAAAGGGGAGGTAAAAGTGGTAGAAGGGATTTTTTACGGTAAGAGTGGTTAAGCTGCAGCATGTCCCACTCAACCAGTTTCCCTTGTTGGGTAAAATTGCCCGCAGTCACCCCTGGGGGGGGGGGGGGGTTATCGGGGACAGAGCACGAAGATGGTGTCAGGACACAATATGACACAGCTGGCTGCGTTCCAGGCCCATCACCCTCACCCCTGGAACAAGCATGCAGCCAGTGAAGTACCCCCTCCCCCCCACCCCCCCAACACATGTCTCCCTGTGGCAGGCCAGTGATATGAAGATGGGAAGGGTTCTAATGCTTCCTCCTCTCACGGGACGGAACGGGTTAAGCAGTGATGGTGATGCACATCCATGGCGGTGGCGGCACATCACAGGAGCAGTCTGCGTGCGAGCGGATTGGTCTGTAGGAACCACATAATGAAGGGAAAATTACCCTAAATGGGATCATTATCCCGCAGCTCTGATAATGGGGAGGGGGAGGGGGAGGTGTCACTAAACACGGTTCCATTCAGCTGCCATAACGCACGTGTTAGTTAAAGGAGGACTCCGGACAAACCCGAGACCTGACTTCCAGCTGATATAATGAACGTCACTCATCTGTGAAATCATCCGGCGCTTCACATCCTCGGAGCCAGCGCTGCTCCGTCTCCTGACTCTCGCCTGAACTCTGTGTGCTGTGTGGTCTCCCTGTGCTCTGCCCATTTACCCTGAAAAAGCAACAAATGAGACCCCCCCCCACCGCAAAATATAAAGTGCAGAGACCCCCCCGCAAAATATACAGTGCCGAAACCCCCCCGCAAAATATACAGTGCCGAAACCCCCCTGCAAAATATACAGTGCCGAGACCCCCCCGCAAAATATACAGTGCCGAAACCCCCCCGCAAAATATACAGTGCCGAAACCCCCCCGCAAAATATACAGTGCCGAGACCCCCCCGCAAAATATACAGTGCCGAAACCCCCCCGCAAAATATAAAGTGCCGAGACCCCCCAGCTGCAATATATACAGTGCCGAGACCCCCCCCTGCCGCAAAATATACAGCGCCGAGACACCCCCCTGCAAAATATACAGCACCGAGACCCCCCGCCGCAAAATATACAGCGCCGAGACCCCCCGCCGCAAAATCTACAATGCCGAGAACCCCCTGCCGCAAAATATACAGCGCCGAGACCCGACCCCCCTCCTGCAAAATATACAGCGCCGAGACCCCCCCCCCACAAAATATACAGTGCCGAAACCCCCCTGAAAAATATACAGTGCCAAGACCCCCCAGCTGCAATATATACAGTGCTGAGACCCCCGCCGCCGAAAAATATACAGTGTAGAGACCCCCCGCCGCAAAATATACAGCGCCGAGACCCCCGCCTCAAAATATACAGCGCCGAGACCCCCCCTGCAAAATATACAGCGCCGAGACACCCCCTGCAAAATATACTGCGCCGAGACCCCCCGCGCAAAATATACAGTGCAGAGACCCCCGCCGCAAAATATACAGCGCCGAGACCCCCCTGCAAAATATACAGCGCCGAGACCCCCTCTGCAAAATATACAGCGCCGAGACCCCCCGCGCAAAATATACAGCGCCAAGACCCCCCGCTGCAAAATATACAGCGCCGAGACCCCCCCTGCAAAATATACAGTGCCAAGACCCCCCTGCCGCAAAATATACAGCGCCCAGACCCCCCCCGCCACAAAATATACAGCGCCGAGACACCCGCCGCAAAATATACAGCGCCGAGAGCCCCCCGCCACAAAATATACAGCGCCGAGACACCCGCCACAAAATATACAGTGCCGAGACCCCCCCGCCACAAAATATACAGTGCCGAAACCCCCCCCACAAAATATACCGTGCCGAGACCCCCCTCGCTGCAATATATACAGTGCCGAGACCCCCCCGCCGCAAAATATACAGTGCAGAGACCCCCCCGAGAGACCCCCCCACCGCAAAATATACAGTGCAGAGACCCCCCTCGAGAGACCCCCCCGCCGCAAAATATACAGTGCGAGACCCCCCTGCCGCAAAATATACAGCGCCGAGACCCCCCTGCAAAATATACAGCGCCGAGACCCCCGCCGCAAAATATACAGCGCCGAGACCCCCGCCGCAAAATATACAGCGCCAAGACCCCGACCCCCCCTGCAAAATATACAGCGCCGAGACCCCCCTGCCACAAAATATGCAGCGCCGAGACCCCCGCCACAAAATATACAGTGCCGAAACCCCCCCTGCAAAATATACAGTGTTGAGACCCCCCAGTTGCAATATATACAGTGCCGAGACCCATATACAGTGCCGAGACCCTATAGGTAGTCGTATTCAGATAACAGAAGGAAGGTAGTCGTATTCAGATAACAGAAGGAAGGTAGTCGTATTCAGATAACAGAAGGAAGATAGTCGTATTCAGGTAACAGAAGGAAGGTAGTCGTATTCAGATAACAGAAGGAAGGTAGTCATATTCAGATAACAGAAGGAAGGTAGTCGTTTTCAGATAACAGAAGGAAGGTAGTCGTATTCAGATAACAGAAGGAAGGTAGTCGTTTTCAGATAACAGAAGGAAGGTAGTCGTATTCAGATAACAGAAGGAAGGTAGTCGTATTCAGGTAAGAGAAGGAAGGTAGTCATATTCAGATAACAGAAGGAAGGTAGTCGTATTCAGATAACAGAAGGAAGGTAGTCGTATTCATATAACAGAAGGAAGGTAGTCATATTCAGATAACAGAAGGAAGGTAGTCGTATTCAGATAACAGAAGGAAGGTAGTCGTTTTCAGATAACAGAAGGAAGGTAGTCATATTCAGATAACAGAAGGAAGGTAGTCGTATTCAGATAACAGAAGGAAGGTAGTCGTATTCAGATAACAGAAGGAAGGTAGTCGTATTCAGATAACAGAAGGAAGGTAGTCATATTCAGATAACAGAAGGAAGGTAGTCGCATTCAGATAACAGAAGGAAGGTAGTCATATTCAGATAACAGAAGGAAGGTAGTCATATTCAGATAACAGAAGGAAGGTAGTCGTATTCAGATAACAGAAGGAAGGTAGTTGTATTCTGATAACAGAAGGAAGGTAGTCATATTCAGATTACACTACAAAGGTAGTCGTATTCAGGTAACAGAAGGAAGATAGTCGTATTCATATAACAGAAGGAAGGTAGTCGTATTCAGATAACAGAAGGAAGGTAGTCGTATTCAGGTAACAGAAGGAAGGTAGTCATATTCAGATAACAGAAGGAAGGTAGTCATATTCAAATAACAGAAGGAAGGTAGTTGTATTCAGATAACAGAAGGAAGGTAGTCGTATTCAGATAACAGAAGGAAGGTAGTCGTATTCAGGTAACAGAAGGAAGGTAGTCGTATTCAGGTAACAGAAGGAAGGTAGTCGTATTCAGATAACAGAAGGAAGGTAGTCGCATTCAGGTAAGAGAATGAAGGTAGTCGTATTCAGATAACAGAAGGAAGGTATTCGTATTCAGATAACAGAAGGAAGGTAGTCGTATTCAGATAACAGAAGGAAGGTAGTCGTATTCAGATAACAGAAGGAAGGTAGTCGTATTCAGATAACAGAAGCAAGGTAGTCATATTCAGGTAACAGAAGGAAGGTAGCCGTATTCAGGTAACAGAAGGAAGGTAGTCGTATTCAGATAACAGAAGCAAGGTAGTCATATTCAGGTAACAGAAGGAAGGTACTCGTATTCAGATAACAGAAGGAAGATAGTCGTATTCAGATAACAGAAGGAAGGTAGTCGTATTCAGATAACAGAAGCAAGGTAGTCATATTCAGGTAACAGAAGGAAGGTACTCGTATTCAGATAACAGAAGGAAGGTAGTCGTTCTCAGGTAACAGAAGGAAGGTAGTCGTTTTCAGATAACAGAAGGAAGGTAGTCGTATTCAGATAACAGAAGGAAGGTAGTCGTATTCAGATAACAGAAGGAAGGTAGTCGTATTCAGATAACAGAAGGAAGGTAGTCGTATTCAGATAACAGAAGGAAGGTAGTCATATTCAGATAACAGAAGGAAGGTAGTCGTATTCAGATAACAGAAGGAAGGTAGTCATATTCAGGTAACAGAAGGAAGGTAGTCATATTCAGGTAACAGAAGGAAGGTAGTCATATTCAGATAACAGAAGGAAGGTAGTCATATTCAGATAACAGAAGGAAGGTAGTCATATTCAGATAACAGAAGGAAGGTAGTCGTATTCAGATAACAGAAGGAAGGTAGTCATATTCAGATAACAGAAGGAAGGTAGTCGTATTCAGATAACAGAAGGAAGGTAGTCATATTCAGATAACAGAAGGAAGGTAGTCGTATTCAGATAACAGAAGGAAGGTAGTCGCATTCAGATAACAGAAGGAAGGTAGTCGTATTCAGATAACAGAAGGAAGGTAGTCATATTCAGATAACAGAAGGAAGGTAGTCATATTCAGATAACAGAAGGAAGGTAGTCGTATTCAGATAACAGAAGGAAGGTAGTCGTATTCAGATAACAGAAGGAAGGTAGTCATATTCAGGTAACAGAAGGAAGGTAGTCGTATTCAGATAACAGAAGGAAGGTAGTCATATTCAGATAACAGAAGGAAGGTAGTCGTATTCAGATAACAGAAGGAAGGTAGTCGTTTTCAGGTAACAAGGAAGGTAGTCGTATTCAGATAACAGAAGGAAGGTAGTCGTATTCAGATAACAGAAGGAAGGTAGTCGTATTCAGGTAACAGAAGGAAGGTAGTCGTATTCAGGTAACAGAAGGAAGGTAGTCGTATTCAGATAACAGAAGGAAGGTAGTCGTATTCAGATAACAGAAGGAAGGTAGTCGTATTCAGATAACAGAAGGAAGGTAGTCATATTCAGATAACAGAAGGAAGGTAGTCGTATTCAGATAACAGAAGGAAGGTAGTCGTTTTCAGGTAACAGAAGGAAGGTAGTCGTATTCAGATAACAGAAGGAAGGTAGTCGTATTCAGATAACAGAAGGAAGGTAGTCGTATTCAGATAACAGAAGGAAGGTAGTCGTATTCAGATAACAGAAGGAACGTAGTCGTTTTCAGGTAACAAGGAAGGTAGTCGTATTCAGATAACAGAAGGAAGGTAGTCGTATTCAGATAACAGAAGGAAGGTAGTCGTATTCAGATAACAGAAGGAAGGTAGTCGTATTCAGGTAACAGAAGAAAGGTAGTCGTATTCAGGTAAGAGAAGGAAGGTAGTCGTATTCAGATAACAGAACAGAATGAATACACCAGAAGTGGTAATAAATGAGGCATTTTCTGCTTTTTTTCCTTATATTTGTCTTAGATGACTCCCGCTGAGGGCAAATCCTTTAAGTGTCACTGCTGTCCTCAGTCAGTGCCGCCTGCCGCCTCTCTCCGCTTTGTTTTTCGGTCTCACGCGGCGCAGGAGATGATGGAATATCGGAAGGATTATTTGTAATTAAACAGCGCTGGTAATATTTTTCATTCTTACATTTGCCTGGAGAAATCTCTCTGCTCCAGGAAAAAAAGAGGCCGCTCGGTGAAGCAGTACCCGGGGGAGGTGCACAAAACTTTCTGTCATGTTAGTGGAAGCGAAACGGACGCCAAACCAGAGCGGCCTCGCCACATGCCTCCAGACATCCTCGCTGGTTATTACGCGGGATGAAAGGATCATTACACTTTTATGAGGCTCAATAATCACATTAAACACAAATTTAAATACAAATTAGGAGTCCTGGCCGAACCGCCGCGGGATCCGCCGAGTCAGCGCTTCACTTCTTTCTATCTCTGTGTGTATGTAATCTAATATTTATATATCTTGCCCATGGAAGGATGGAGCATATTTCTCATTAGTTACTGTAATTAGGGCACAGCACAACGCCAGGTTTTTGCTCCACCTGCCCATTTATTGCCCCCTCCTGGTGCACACTCTCCTCAATGCCCCAGGAAGACTTGATTCCTGTATATACAGGGACACTGCTAGGCCCTGCCACTGTGTGAACATAGGGAAAGGCGACACAGGGATTGCACTAATACAGAGTGTTGTGACTGAGCAGAGAGAACTGGGTATTCAGTTATCTCTGAGTTTAGTAATCCCAGATCAGGATCAAGAGTCTGGAGGCTATAAAGATTATTGTGTCGGATGAAGACTTCAGTCCTGTGTCCGGGTCTTCAAAGAGTCTTGGCTGGGATGAAGCATTCAGTCCTGTGTTGTGTCCGGGTCTTCAAAGAGTCTTGGCTGGGATGAAGCATTCAGTCCTGTGTCCGGGTCTTCAAAGAGTCTTGGGTAGAACGAAGCCTTCAGTCCTGCATTCATGTTTTCAAAGAGTCTTGGGTGGGAAGAAGCATTCAGTCCTGCGTCCAGGTCTTCAAAGAGTCTTGGTTGGGATGAAGCCCGTGGTCCTGTGTCCAGGTCCTCAAGAAGTCTTGGGTGGGATTAAGCCTTCAGCCCTGTGTCTGGGGATTCAAACAGTTTTGGGTGGGATGAACCCTTCAGTCCGGTGTCAAGGTCTTCAAGGAGTCCTGGAAGGGATAATGCTTTCAGTCTTGTGTCAAGGTCTTCAAGGAGTCTTGTATGCGATGAAGCCTTCAGACCTGTGTTCAGGTCTTCAAATAATCTTGGGTGTGATGAAGCCTTCATTCCTGTGTCCAGGTCCTCAAAGAGTCTTGGGTGGGAAAAAAGCCTTCAGTTCTGTAACCATATCTTCAAAGAGTCTTGGATGGGATGAAGCCTTCAGTCCTGTGTCCAAGTCTTCAAGGATTCTTGGTTGGGATGAAGCCAACCGTCCTGTGTCCAGGTCTTTAAAGATTCTTAGATAGGATGAAACCTTCAGGTCTCTGTCAAGTTCTTCAGAGTCTTGGGTGGGATGAAGCCTTCAGTCCTGTGTCAAGGCCTTCAAAGAATTATGGGTGGAATGAAGCCTTCAGTCCTGTATCCAGGACTTCAAAGAACATTGGGTGGGACAAAGCCTTCAGTACTGTGTCTGGGTCCTCAAAGAGTCTTAGGTGGGACAAAGCCTTCAGTCCTGTGTCCAGGTCTTCAAAGAGTCTTGGGTAGGACGAAACCTTCAGTCCCGTGTCCAGGTCTTGGGTTGGGTGAAGCCTTCAGTCATGTGTCCAGGTCCTCAAAGAGTCTTGGGTGGGAAGAAGCCTTCAGTTCTGTGTCCATATCTTCAAAGAGTCTTGGATTGGATGAAGCCTTCAGTCCTGTGTCCAAGTCTTCAAGGATTCTTGGTTGGGATGAAGCCAACCGTCCTGTGTCCAGGTCTTTAAAGATTCTTAGATAGGACGAAACCTTCAGGTCTATGTCAAGTTCTTCAGAGTCTTGGGTGGGATGAAGCCTTCAGTCCTGTGTCAAGGCCTTCAAAGAATTATGGGTGGAATGAAGCCTTCAGTCCTGTATCCAGGGCTTAATAGAACCTTGGGTGGGACAAAGCCTTCAGTACTGTGTCTGGGTCCTCAAAGAGTCTTAGGTGGGACAAAGCCTTCAGTCCTGTGTCCAGGTCTTTAAAGAGTCTTGGGTAAGACGAAACCTTCAGTCCCGTGTCCAGGTCTTGGGTTGGGTGAAGCCTTCAGTCATGTGTCCAGGTCTTCAAAGAGTCTTGAGTGGAATGAAGCCTTCAGTCCTGTGTTCACATCTTCAAAATATTCTTGAGTGGGATGGAGCCTTCAGTCTTGTGTCCAGATGTTTACAGAGTCTTAGGTGGGATGAAGCCTTCATTCCTGTATCCAAGTGTTCAAAGAGTCTTGGGTGGGACAAAGCCTTCACTCCTGTGTCTAGGACTTTAAAGAGCCATGGGATGGATGAAGCCTTTATCCCTGTGTCTAGGTCTTGCCAGAGACCTGCAGGCTGGGTGTGTGTGCAGGTGTGCACACTTGTTATAAGCAAGGACCTGACCATAATGCAGGCTCACATTTGGAGACGGGTCAGGGTGTCCAACTGGCGGCAGGTCTATGTTTCTGTACTCTACTCAAGATACAGTGCTCCATGCTAGAAGAGAGATTCCATGTCCAGCAAAAAAACACAGAAAAAAAAAAAAACGGGACCGCTGCGAGTCTAGGGGCCAAGTAAAGTGCTCTGATGAGGAGTAATCAAATAAGTGGATCAGACCCAGTGCAGCTAGCACAGAATGGAAAGAGATGCGGCAGTCAAACAAAAAAACAAAACACAAAATACAACGCTCTGAATGAATGATAAAATACATTTCAACGTAGTACTGTATGCATAAACAGTGCTATTTATTCCATAAAGTAAAAAAATGGTTGAACAGTCAAAGTTTAGCAGTCGGTGGGTCCATAATGCCTTAGAGCCGTGGTGCCCAACACGTGGCCTGTCGGGCATTTATGTGCAGCTATTGGGCACTATATGTGCAGCAGAATGGCAGCAGGTACCTCTGCCCACTGTGCAATAAAAGGCCCAGTTTGGGGTGAGGGAGAGAGAGGTGCGGGAAAGTTTGATAGCTAACTGTCCACCAAAGAGGGGAGGGTTAACACGTTCACTGCCATAATCACCAATTCCCGTGGTGGGGTGGGTGATTGGGGGGGGGGGGTTAATGTTTATTGTCACTGGCCACCAATGCAGGAAGGTTGTGGTTACATTTCACTGCCACTGACCAATGTGGAGGGAGGGTTATTAGTACTGACACCAGTGCTGATGATTATTATTGCAGTCACTGGCACCAATGTTGGAGGTTATTATGACCGTCACTGGCACTAATTTGGGGTTTTATTATGGCAGTCAACTGGCACCAATGTTGGAGTTTATTATGGCCATCACTGGCACTAATTTGGGGTTTTATTATGGCAGTCACTGGCACCAATGTTGGAGGTTATTATGGCCTTCACTGGCACAAATGTTGGAGGTTATTATGGCCGTCACTGGCACCAATGTTGGAGGTTATTATGGCCGTCACTGGCACCAATGTTGGAGGTTATTATGGCCGTCACTGGCACCAATGTTGGGGGTTATTATGGCCGTCACTGGCACCAGTGTTGGAGGTTATTATGGCCGTCACTGGCACCAATGTTGGGGGTTATTATAGCGGTCCCTGGCACCAATGTTGGGGGTTATTATAGCGGTCACTGGCACCAATGTTGGGGGTTATTATAGTGGTCACTGGCACCAATGTTGGGGGTTATTATAGCGGTCACTGGCACCAATGTTGGGGGTTATTATAGCGGTCCCTGGCACCAATGTTGGGGGTTATTATAGCGGTCACTGGCACCAATGTTGGGGGTTATTATAGTGGTCACTGGCACCAATGTTGGAAGTTATTATGGCCGTCACTGGCACCAATGTTGGGGGTTATTATAGCGGTCACTGGCACCAATGTTGGGGGTTATTATGGCCGTCACTGGCACCAGTGCTGATGATTATTGCAGTCACTGGCACCAATGTTGGGGGTTATTATAGTGGTCACTGGCACCAATGTTGGGGGTTATTATAGCGGTCATTGGCACCAATGTTGGAGAATATCATGGCCGTCACTGGCACCAATGTTGGAGGTTATTATGGCCGTCACTGGCACCAATGTTGAGGGTTATTATGGCAGTTACTGACAACAATGTGGAGGCTATTATTGAGTCCACTGCCACCAATGTTGGGGAATGTTTTTGCATCCATTGATACCAATGCTTGGATTATTGTATTCCAACTTCTTCTGTGCATTGAGATATCTTTGGGTTTTGAGGTGCAAAAATGTTCTGCTATTGTGTGGCCCTCTGGCAGTACCAGGGGCTGCATTCTTTAACTTTGAAGTTGACCAGCACTGCTATAGAGAACAGGCATCTGATCGAAGAGTTGGGGGGGGGGGGTCAGCTGCACCAGACAGGAGGTGAAAATAGCGCCAAAAATGTTTCTTTTTATTCTATTATCAGAGCTGCCAGGCTATTCATTTTTCTTTTTGATGATTTCTTCAGCTGAGCTTTAATACACACGAGATCTGCGAGTGCGATGCGGTGGAGTCGAAGGCCAGAGTGACGCATTCCCAGAGAAGGAAGGAAGATATTAGTGTTTGCATCTGCTGGAAAATGACCGAGCTCTAATCAGCGTCCATATGGCCTGACCTGGCAGCAAGGATGGCGCACAGCGCCCGACACCCAGCTGCTTCCTGTGCGTTCAGGAACCCAGAAGAATAGAGGACAGCACAAAGTGTGACCCTGGGGGGTGGGGGATTTATGGATTTATGCAGAAGGTTGTATGGGGGAATCTCTCCACTGGAGTCCCCGAGCTACATATGAAGCCAGCAGGTGGTTCAACGCATCAGACTCCACCTAGAACTGGAAAATTATTTGTGAATAGACTGACCTTTCAAACTCTGCATGACCCTTTTCAATGCTAATTGGACAGAATAGGGATTGGGGTATAATAGAAGGACAGAGGGGAGGATTGGGGTATAATAGAAGGACAGAGGGGGGATTGGGGTATAATAGAAGGACAGAGGGGGATTGGGGTATAATAGAAGGACAGAGGAAGGATTGGGGTATAATAGAAGGACAGAGGGAGGATTGGGGTATAATAGAAGGACAGAGGGGGAATTGGGGTATAATAGAAGGACAGAGGGGGGATTGGGGTATAATTGAAGGACAGAGGGGGGATTGGGGTATAATAGAAGGACAGAGGGGGGATTGGGGTATAATAGAAGGACAGAGGGGGGATTGGGGTATAATTGAAGGACAGAGGGGGGATTGGGGTATAATAGAAGGACGGAGGGGGGATTGGGGCATAATAGAAGGACAAAGGGGGGGGGGGTTGGGGTATAATAGAAGGACAGAGGGGAGGATTGGGGTATAATAGAAGGACAGAGGGGGGATTGGGGTATAATAGAAGGACAGAGGGAGGATTGGGGTACAATAGAGGGACAGAGGGGGGGATTGGGGTATAATAGAAGGACAGAGGGAGGATTGGGGTATAATAGAAGGACAGAGGGGGGATTGGGGTATAATAGAAGGAGGGAGGGGGATTGGGGTACAATAGAGGGACAGAGGGGGGGATTGGGGTATAATAGAAGGACAGAGGGGAGGATTGGGGTATAATAGAAGGACAGAGGGGGGATTGGGGTATAATAGAAGGACAGAGGGGGGATTGGGGTATAATAGAAGGACAGAGGAAGGATTGGGGTATAATAGAAGGACAGAGGGAGGATTGGGGTATAATAGAAGGACAGAGGGGGAATTGGGGTATAATAGAAGGACAGAGGGAGGATTGGAGTATAATTGAAGGACAGAGGGGGGATTGGGGTATAATAGAAGGACAGAGGGGAGGATTGGGGTACAATAGAGGGACAGAGGGGGGGATTGGGGTATAATAGAAGGACAGAGGGAGGATTGGGGTGTAATAGAAGGACAGAGGGAGGATTGGGGTATAATAGAAGAACAGAGGGGGGGATTGGGGTATAATAGAAGGACAGAGGGGGGATTGGGGTATAATAGAAGGACAGAGGGGGGATTGGGGCATAATAGAAGGACAAAGGGGGGGGGGGTTGGGGTATAATAGAAGGACAGAGGGGAGGATTGGGGTATAATAGAAGGACAGAGGGGGGATTGGGGTATAATAGAAGGACAGAGGGGGGATTGGGGTATAATAGAAGGACAGAGGGAGGATTGGGGTACAATAGAGGGACAGAGGGGGGGATTGGGGTATAATAGAAGGCCAGAGGGAGGATTGGGGTATAATGGAAGGACAGAGGGGGGATTGGGGTATAATAGAAGGACAGAGGGGGGATTGGGGTACAATAGAGGGACAGAGGGGGGGATTGGGGTATAATAGAAGGACAGAGGGAGGATTGGGGTGTAATAGAAGGACAGAGGGAGGATTGGGGTATAATAGAAGAACAGAGGGGGGGATTGGGGTATAATAGAAGGACAGAGGGGGGATTGGGGTACAATAGAGGGACAGAGGGGGGGATTGGGGTATAATAGAAGGACAGAGGGGAGGATTGGGGTGTAATAGAAGGACAGAGGGGAGGATTGGGGTGTAATAGAAGAACAGAGGGAGGATTGGGGTATAACAGAAGAACAGAGGGGGGGATTGGGGTATAATAGAAGGACAGAGGGGGGATTGGGGTATAATAGAAGGACAGAGGGGGGATTGGGGTACAATAGAGGAACAGAGGGGGGGATTGGGGTATAATAGAAGGACAGAGGGGGGATTGGGGTATAATAGAAGGACAGAGGGGGGATTGGGGTACAATAGAGGAACAGAGGGGGGGATTGGGGTACAGTGAAGTGGCAGATATTTTCATTTTACCATAGTACGTTCGGTTCCACATGTGGCTGATGATGGCGGTTGCGTTCCGTATGCTCTCCCCCTTCTCTCGGGTTTCGTTGACCACATGGGCATACAGCATGACCGAGTCATAGAAATCAGCGGCCACCGTGTTCATCTGTAAGGAAGATGGAAGAGGTCATGAGGCACAAGTCTTGGCGGGGAAGCACACACACACACACTTCCTGTGGCATTGTCCTCGCTCGCTCGCAGTCCCGGATAATGACACCTCTGGGTCCCGCCAGCACCTGGCGCACGCACACTCTCACTGAAGTGCGGCACTCCGGACTGACGCTGGATCCTGTCCGAGATCTGATCTCTTGGTTTTTTTCCTGTGGCCTGATAATGAGGCTTTTCCTCCTGACGTACATACACCGTGGCCCTGGCGGTCCATGAAACGCACTTACCAAACTTGGCCAGAGTAGGCCGGAGAGGAAGCAGGTGCAATGAGGCACCAATTCTGAAACTGATAGTAGGAATGACTAATAATGATACTGCCCCAATTACCGCCCCCCCCCCCCCCTCCACCACCAGCATAACCTGTATAAACAGATCTGTGTAAATACCTTCCGGTCAATGTGATCCAGCCGCTCCGGCTCCCCAGAGCCTTAACGTCACCCACCAGCTCCCATTGCTCCTCTGTTGTCGGCGCTCCCTCCTCTCCCCAGCAGCAGCTGCCCTCTGACACAGGGAAGCTGGAGCTGCGGGATCACGTGACCGGACCAGAGAGGAATAAAAAAAATGGGTCTTTTGTTTCCTCCAGGCTTGAAGGACAGGAAGGAAAGCAGAATTTTTAAAGCGGAACTAAGCCCCCCTTATCTTTTACAGCCAAGGAAGCGGCCATCTTGGCCTTTGGTTTGATGTGCAATTGCCGTGATGATGAGTTGTGACACCAGACATTTGCTGGCTTGACAGTTTTTCGGTTGAGAGCGCAAGCAACTGTGACAGTTATCAGTCACCAGATGCCTGGAATGTAAATGTTTTGGCAAACAGTTATAAGAGATGTATGGCCAGAGAGTTATCTCCTAAGAGCTTACAATCTAATAGGGTGGGGCAAGTGGTTTGGGGCAGTGGCGGCCAATGGTAATTTTGGGAGGGGGGGGGCGGAAAATAATGTTACACCCCCTCATCAGTCGGTAGGTGGGCGGGTCTGGTGCACTTACCCCATCTATGGAACTCTTCACTGGTGGCTTCCCTTACTCGTCGGCGGCGACAGCCTTCCCTTCCCCTGCTCTCCGCGGGCATCGGCGGCTTCCGTTTCCTCCCTCCTCCTCGGCGGCCAATCGGGAAACTTCTCTTTTCGGGCCAATCGGAAAATGGGTCTCAGACCTGCTTCTGATTGGCCGGAATGAAGATCAGTGTTACAACAGCGAATATTCATTCGCTGTTGCAACACCTTGGTGGATTCGTGGCGCAGTTCTCTGCGCTCCAAGCCCACCCTATTTTGAAGCCTATTAGAGCTGCTGTAACCACCCCCCCCCCCCCACCGCTGTAAATTCAGGCGCCCCAAAAGGGGCCAGACGCCTGAATAGGGGGTGGCCGCGGCGGCCGTGTATACTTTCATGCTATGCTGTGCATGAATCTATCCAATATTCATATAGGCGGTGGCGTAGATAGAGGGGGCGGCGACCGGGCGCCTCTAATGGATGGGCCACCACTGGTTTGGGGGGATGACCTGATGGAAGAATTAAAAGTTCAGCTGCGGGTTCAAATCTCGGCCCGTTCAGCAAGGAAACCAGCCGAGATTCGAAAAACGTGTATGGGAAGGCTGATTGGACCCAACTTGGTCCAATTGATCAACTTGGGTACAACCAGCCTGTTGGATTTCTATAGCCGCTATCAATAATCATCGTGTGTTCTCCAAGCCGAGGACCGCTCCTCCCACCGCGGGAAGAACACAGGCTCCACGAGAGGGATTCCCCCAATCAGCGCCGACTGTGTTGATTGGAGGGGGGGGGGGGGGACCGAGCGAATTTCTTTCCTACGACTCGCAGGAAAGAAAATGGCACCATCTTTGGCCAGCTTTGGGTGGAGGCTGGATAGGCTTACCCGAAGAGATGAGTTTTTCAAGGAGCGCCTAAAGGTAGATAGAGGAGGAGATAGCCGGAGAGACTGGATTATCGATATGGATACGGGGACACGGCCCCCCACCCCCCCCCCCCCACCCCCATCCTGCACTCACCAGCGTGCTCTCCAGGGTGTGGTTGAATCTGGGGGTGTAGCTCTTCAGATCTTGCAGAAATTCGAAGTATTCTGGGTTCTCCGGCTCCTTGTAGGTGATAATCATCACTGACTGACCAGGAGAGACAACACGTAAGAGGGAAATCCGAACAATCACATTCATCATAAGACAACTGTAGGCCTCTGTCTAAGGGAGACAAGATTCAAGGGGCAATGGAGGCCAAAACACAACCCAGCCCACTAGATCCCCATCCTGATATTTTATCTTTGGATGGACTGACCCTTTAAAGCACGCTAACTGTGCCGCACATCGGTAGTGATGTTCTGTCAGGGAAAACCACCAGAGTAAAGGTTGCAGGTGGGGTGCGGGGTGGTGCAGCGGCAATAATTCACACAGACAGGTACAATGCAGAACTTGTAATTAAGTAATGCAGCAACAGTTCCCAACAACCCCAGTGGGAACTTGGAAGGCTACCCAGCCGGGTGCATTCGCAGTTTCCAGCAACATGAAAGGAGCAGATTTCAGGCGGACTGACGGTGTCCGTTGAGAGGGGCAGAATGCAGCCTGGACGTTTCATGCCCAATCAGCAAGAGTTGTGACCCCCTATGCTTTCCTTCCTCGTCAGGAATCCTATCCCTACCACTAGCGCTGTCCCTCCCAGATGGGGGTACCTTTCCTTACTACCCTGTCCACTCCCATAAAGTGCACTAAACTAGGCTCTGGCCAACCCAAGATGGCTGCCGGAGTCACATGGAGCGACAGAATCAAGCCTGGATCGCTTCCCCAGTGACCCAAGAAACCATAGAGGAACCTTTTCCTTAATGACTTCCTCTCCAGCTGCAGAACTGCTACGGTTGAGCACCACCTGCAGGGAATAAAATAAATTGCACCTGCCCACAAGTTAGCCAAAGAAAGGCAGGTGGGGCATAAAAGAGAGCCAAAGGTGAGATTGGGGTATAATAGAAGAAAGTGAGGGGGTTGGGGTACAACAGAGGAGGAACTGAGGTACAACGGGGGGATTGGGGTACAATGAGAGGATAGAACAATAGTGGGGTACAAGAGAGGGACAGAGGGGGGGGATTGGGGTATAATAGAAGGACAGAGGGGGGATGGGGTATAATGGAAGAACAGAGGGGGGATTGGGGTATAATAGAAGGACAGAGGGGGGATTGGGGTATAATAGAAGGACAGAGGGGGGATTGGGGTACAATAGAAGGACAGAGGGGAGGATTGGGGTATAATGGAAGGACAGAGGGGGGATTGGGGTATAATGGAAGGACAGAGGGGGGATTGGGGTATAATAGAAGGACAGAGGGGAGGATTGGGGTATAATGGAAGGACAGAGGGGGGATTGGCGTATAATAGAAGGACAGAGGGGAGGATTGGGGTATAATAGAAGGACAGAGGGGAGGATTGAGGTATAATAGAAGGACAGAGGGGGGATTGGGGTATAATAGAAGGACAGAGGGAGGATTGGGGTATAATAGAAGGACAGAGGGGAGGATTGGGGTATAATAGAAGGACAGAGGGGGGAATGGGGTATAATAGAAGGACAGAAGGGAGGATTGGGGTATCATAGAAGGACAGAGGGGGGATTGGGGTATAACAGAAGGACAGAGGGGAGGATTGGGGTATCATAGAAGGACAGAGGGGGGATTGGGGTATAATAGAAGGACAGAGGGGGGATTGGGGTATAATAGAAGGACAAAGGGAGGATTGGGGTATAATAGAAGGACAGAGGGGAGGATTGGGGTATAATAGAAGGACAGAGGGGGGATTGGGGTATAATAGAATTACAGAGGGGTGATTGGGGTATAATAGAAGGACAGAGGGGGGATTGGGATATAATAGAAGGACAGAGGGGGGATTGGGGTATAATAGAAGGACAGAGGGGGGATTGGAGTATAATAGAAGGACAGAGGGGAGGATTGGGGTATAATAGAAGGACAGAGAGGAGGATTGGGGTATAATAGAAGGACAGAGGGGAGGATTGGGGTATAATAGAAGGACAGAGGGGGGATTGGGGTATAATAGAAGGACAGAGGGAGGATTGGGGTATAATAGAAGGACAGAGGGCGGATTGGGGTATAATAGAAGGACAGAGGGGAGGATTGGGGTATAATAGAAGGACAGAGGGGGGGATTGGGGTATAATAGAAGGACAGAGGGGGGATTGGGGTATAATAGAAGGACAGAGGGGGGATTGGGATATAATAGAAGGACAGAGGGGTGATTGGGGTATAATAGAAGGACAGAGGGGAGGATTGGGGTATAATAGAAGGACAGAGGGGGGATTGGGGTATAATAGAAGGACAGAGGGGAGGATTGGGGTATAATAGAAGGACAAAGGGAGGATTGGGGTATAATGAAAGGACAGAGGGGGGATTGGGGTATAATAGAAGGACAGAGGGGGGATTGGGGTATAATAGAAGGACAGAGGGGGGATTGGGGTATAATAGAAGGACAGAGGGGGGATTGGGGTATAATGGAAGGACAGAGGGGGGATTGGGGTATAATAGAAGGACAGAGGGAGGATTGGGGTATAATAGAAGGACAGAGGGGGGGATTGGGGTATAATAGAAGGACAGAGGGGGGATTGGGGTATAATAGAAGGACAGAGGGGGGATTGGGGTATAATAGAAGGACAGAGGGGGGATTGGGATATAATAGAAGGACAGAGGGGTGATTGGGGTATAATAGAAGGACAGAGGG
Organism: Lithobates pipiens; assembly: GCF_037356315.1. Lineage (NCBI taxonomy): Eukaryota > Metazoa > Chordata > Amphibia > Anura > Ranidae > Lithobates > Lithobates pipiens. The sequence continues at coordinate 127,981 of NW_027507771.1, read as the reverse complement.
GAGGATTGGGGTATAATAGAAGGACAGAGGGGGGATTGGGGTATAATAGAAGGACAGAGGGGAGGATTGGGGTATAATAGAAGGACAGAGGGGGGATTGGGGTATAATAGAAGGACAGAGGGAGGATTGGGGTATAATAGAAGGACAGAGGGCGGATTGGGGTATAATAGAAGGACAGAGGGGAGGATTGGGGTATAATAGAAGGACAGAGGGGGGGATTGGGGTATAATAGAAGGACAGAGGGGGGATTGGGGTATAATAGAAGGACAGAGGGGGGATTGGGATATAATAGAAGGACAGAGGGGTGATTGGGGTATAATAGAAGGACAGAGGGGAGGATTGGGGTATAATAGAAGGACAGAGGGGGGATTGGGGTATAATAGAAGGACAGAGGGGAGGATTGGGGTATAATAGAAGGACAAAGGGAGGATTGGGGTATAATGAAAGGACAGAGGGGGGATTGGGGTATAATAGAAGGACAGAGGGGGGATTGGGGTATAATAGAAGGACAGAGGGGGGATTGGGGTATAATAGAAGGACAGAGGGGGGATTGGGGTATAATGGAAGGACAGAGGGGGGATTGGGGTATAATAGAAGGACAGAGGGAGGATTGGGGTATAATAGAAGGACAGAGGGGGGATTGGGGTATAATAGAAGGACAGAGGGGGGATTGGGGTATAATAGAAGGACAGAGGGGGGATTGGGGTATAATAGAAGGACAGAGGGGGGATTGGGGTATAATAGAAGGATAGAGGGAGGTTGGGGTATAATAGAAGGACAGAGGGGGGATTGGGGGTATAACAGAAGGACAGAGGGGAGGATTGGGGTATAATAGAAGGACAGAGGGGGGATTAGGGGTATAATAGAAGGACAGAGGGAGGATTGGGGTATAATAGAAGGACAGAGGGAGGATTGGGGTATAATAGAAGGACAGAGGGAGGATTGGGGTATAATAGAAGGACAGAGGGCGGATTGGGGTATAATAGAAGGACAGAGGGGAGGATTGGGGTATAATAGAAGGACAGAGGGGGGGATTGGGGTATAATAGAAGGACAGAGGGGGGATTGGGGTATAATAGAAGGACAGAGGGGGGATTGGGATATAATAGAAGGACAGAGGGGTGATTGGGGTATAATAGAAGGACAGAGGGGAGGATTGGGGTATAATAGAAGGACAGAGGGGGGATTGGGGTATAATAGAAGGACAGAGGGGAGGATTGGGGTATAATAGAAGGACAAAGGGAGGATTGGGGTATAATGAAAGGACAGAGGGGGGATTGGGGTATAATAGAAGGACAGAGGGGGGATTGGGGTATAATAGAAGGACAGAGGGGGGATTGGGGTATAATAGAAGGACAGAGGGGGGATTGGGGTATAATGGAAGGACAGAGGGGGGATTGGGGTATAATAGAAGGACAGAGGGAGGATTGGGGTATAATAGAAGGACAGAGGGGGGGATTGGGGTATAATAGAAGGACAGAGGGGGGATTGGGGTATAATAGAAGGACAGAGGGGGGATTGGGGTATAATAGAAGGACAGAGGGGGGATTGGGATATAATAGAAGGACAGAGGGGTGATTGGGGTATAATAGAAGGACAGAGGGGAGGATTGGGGTATAATAGAAGGACAGAGGGGGGATTGGGGTATAATAGAAGGACAGAGGGGAGGATTGGGGTATAATAGAAGGACAGAGGGGGGATTGGGGTATAATAGAAGGACAGAGGGAGGATTGGGGTATAATAGAAGGACAGAGGGCGGATTGGGGTATAATAGAAGGACAGAGGGGAGGATTGGGGTATAATAGAAGGACAGAGGGGGGGATTGGGGTATAATAGAAGGACAGAGGGGGGATTGGGGTATAATAGAAGGACAGAGGGGGGATTGGGATATAATAGAAGGACAGAGGGGTGATTGGGGTATAATAGAAGGACAGAGGGGAGGATTGGGGTATAATAGAAGGACAGAGGGGGGATTGGGGTATAATAGAAGGACAGAGGGGAGGATTGGGGTATAATAGAAGGACAAAGGGAGGATTGGGGTATAATGAAAGGACAGAGGGGGGATTGGGGTATAATAGAAGGACAGAGGGGGGATTGGGGTATAATAGAAGGACAGAGGGGGGATTGGGATATAATGGAAGGACAGAGGGGGGATTGGGGTATAATAGAAGGACAGAGGGAGGATTGGGGTATAATAGAAGGACAGAGGGGGGGATTGGGGTATAATAGAAGGACAGAGGGGGGATTGGGGTATAATAGAAGGACAGAGGGGGGATTGGGGTATAATAGAAGGACAGAGGGGGGATTGGGGTATAATAGAAGGATAGAGGGAGGTTGGGGTATAATAGAAGGACAGAGGGGGGATTGGGGGTATAACAGAAGGACAGAGGGGAGGATTGGGGTATAATATAAGGACAGAGGGGGAGGATTGGGGTATAATAGAAGGACAGAGGGGGGATTAGGGGTATAATAGAAGGACAGAGGGAGGATTGGGGTATAATAGAAGGACAGAGGGAGGATTGGGGTATAATAGAAGGACAGAGGGGGGATTGGGGTATAATAGAAGGACAGAGGGGAGGATTGGGGTATAATAGAAGGACAGAGGGGGGATTGGGGTATAATAGAAGGACAGAGGGGGGATTGGTATATAATAGAAGGACAGAGGGGGGATTGGGGTATAATAGAAGGACAGAGGGGGGATTAGGGGTATAATAGAAGGACAGAGGGAGGATTGGGGTATAATAGAAGGACAGAGGGAGGATTGGGGTATAATAGAAGGACAGAGGGGAGGATTGGGGTATAATAGAAGGACAGAGGGGGGATTGGGGTATAATAGAAGGACAGAGGGGAGGATTGGGGTATAATAGAAGGACAGAGGGAGGATTGGGGTATAATAGAAGGACAGAGGGAGGATTGGGGTATAATAGAAGGACAGAGGGGGGATTAGGGGTATAATAGAAGGACAGAGGGAGGATTGGGGTATAATAGAAGGACAGAGGGAGGATTGGGGTATAATAGAAGGACAGAGGGGGGATTGGGGTATAATAGAAGGACCGAGGGAAGGATTAGGGTATAATAGAAGGACAGAGGGGGGATTGGGGTATAATAGAAGGACAGAGGGGGGATTGGTATATAATAGAAGGACAGAGGGGGGATTGGGGTATAATAGAAGGACAGAGGGGGGATTAGGGGTATAATAGAAGGACAGAGGGAGGATTGGGGTATAATAGAAAGGACAGAGGGAGGATTGGGGTATAATAGAAGGACAGAGGGGAGGATTGGGGTATAATAGAAGGACAGAGGGGGGATTGGGGTATAATAGAAGGACAGAGGGGAGGATTGGGGTATAATAGAAGGACAGAGGGGAGGATTGGGGTATAATATGGGAATGGGGGGGGGGGGTTGGGGTACAATAGATAGATGAAGGGTAAAGAAAGATCTGGAATCTTAGAACTCCTCCTTTTCTTGCAGTCAGCTGACCTGATTTAATGCAGACAGCGGAGTATATAGACAGAACTATATACAGCGTCGGTGAGTGACGGCTCGCACCTGGGGGTCGGAATCCGCAGGGGGGGGGGGCATCAACCTAAGTGCTGCTTCCATAGAAGTCACGGGTGACAGGGTGTTCCAGTTCAGTGTGTATGTGAGGGGGGGGGGGGGGATGGGAACTCCATGTTCAGAACTGTCAGTCGCAGAGTCACCTTCTGTCATTGCGTCTCTCCTCGTCTCACGCGCGTCGGTGACGACTACGACAAATCCTCCGCCACAAAACGTACGAGAACAGACGCGAGCTTAAAGTAAAACTCCGGCGTGTCTTCGGCCGGTCACATTCGGGGGGGTTATTATTGTACCAGCAGTCTAAAGCTGTTTTTTTTGACGGAACTCATTTTTCTAGGCTTGCTGTTCCATATTTTCATGATTTAGCGAACATGGATATATACTGTACATACATAGAGCCTCCCCCATGCTCCTCATCTCTCTCTGCGCTCCCCACAGTGATAAATGTAGTTTCCGAATTCTTTCATTTCTCGCCACCTTCTCCTCATCCATTATTTCCCGTTTTTTTTTTTTCACTCCGTCTTGTCTCTCGGAGACCTTGGCTGCCTTCAAGGAAGCGTTTCGTCTCATCCCTTCCTCCGACAATACCCTGCATCCCTTCCCCTGTCAAGACGCATGACTCGCAAAGTGTGGAAATATGGAGGGCCCGGGGCCCTAGACACATAAACATTCAGCAGAACACTTATTCCAGTCTGGAAAGCTCAGAGCTACTCGGGGGGGGGGGGCCCGTAGGATGATTAACCCCAAATCTCTCCCTGCAAAGTCCTCCGTCCAATAAGATGCAAAGTTGGCCCGAGAGGAACGATTAGATTGGTTTACCTTAAACGCCTCCCTGGCGTTGGCGTCGTCGGCGTCGCCTCTGTACCAGGGCCGCTGGTAGTCGGGGAAGGTGGAGCCTTGGAGGCTGGCGCCGTAGTTGTCGATGTAGAAGAAGACGTAGTCACCGGAGCACAGGCCTTGGCGCCAAGCTTGCAACATGAGTTGGCGGAAGTCGTCCGGAGGGCAGCAGACGTAGATAACTGGAAGAGGAGCAAAAACATGGAGAATTAAAAAAACAAAACAGAACTTTGGATACAATGGAAATAGTCAGGTTAGGTGTATGCAATGTGCTCACTCCACCATCTTGGTACCCTACCCTCGCCATCCTTCTACTGTTGGTCCCGAAAAGCCCACACTCTTAACCTCCAGATAACCCCAAACCTCAGGCACATTGTGCACTGCTACAACAATCAATACTATCAATATTATCTCAGTGATCAATACCACTACAGATGTACGAGTATTGCCGGTATTGATAAGGTGGTAACATCACGTGATACTGGGATCTATATGGAGAGCACCAAAATGGTTGCACCAAAATTCAGTGCGTTATTGTGCCTAAGATGAATCTGAAGAAAACCAACAATCTCATCATCAAAAAACTGGTCATGAACAAATGAATGTAAGTAGCCTAAGAACTGCTTTTCCTCTTCCTGCATGCACGAGTGAACCGACCCCCAGGACCAGCCAACAACTGATTATATGGCAGCCTGGATCATTGACCTGGTTGATCATGAATTGGGTTGACCATGGACTTGGTTGATGAATCTGGTTGCATGTGGATCTGATTGACCACAAATCTGGTTGATCATGGATTTGGTTCACCACGGATCGTTAACCATGGATCTGGTTAATCATGAATTTGGTTGACCATGGATCTGGTTAATCATGAATTTGGTTGACCATGGATCTGGTTGACCATGGATCTGGTTGATCATGAATTTGGTTGACCATGGATCTGGTTGATCATGAATTTGGTTGACCATGGATCTGGTTGATCATGAATCTGTTTGACCATGGATCTGATTGACCACAGATCTGGTTATTCATGAATTTGATTGACCAAGGATTTGATTAAAGCTGGCTACACATAATACAAGTTTTTTTGGTTCACCATGGATCGTTAACCATGGATCTGGTTAATCATGAATTTGGTTGACCATGGATCTGGTTAATCATGAATTTGGTTGACCATGGATCTGGTTGATCATGAATTTGGATGACCATGGATCTGGTTGATCATGAATTTGGTTGACCATGGATCTGGTTGATCATGAATCTGTTTGACCATGGATCTGATTGACCACAGATCTGGTTATTCATGAATTTGGTTGACCAAGGATCTGATTAAAGCTGGCTACACATAATACAAGTTTTTTGGTTCACCACGGATCGTTAACCATGGATCTGGTTAATCATGAACTTGGTTGACCATGGATCTGGTTGATCATGAATTTGGTTGACCGTGGATCTGGTTGATCATGAATTTGGTTGACCATGGATCTGGTTGATCATGAATCCGTTTGACCATGGATCTGATTGACCACAGATCTGGTTATTCATGAATTTGGTTGACCAAGGATCTAATTAAAGCTGACTACACATAATACAATTTTTTTTTGTTCAATTTCTTTTAGATTTACCTTCAACTATGTAGTGCAAGGGCCTGCCTGATTGTATAGAATTTGAAAGTTTTTAGATTTTAGGTTGGTAAATTCAAAAGAAAATCGTCCAAAAAAAATGTATAATGTATAGCCAGCTTAACCATGGATCTAATTGATCGTGGATATGGTTAATCATGAAGGTTGACCACAGGTCAGGTTGTTCATGGTTCTGATTGATCATGGATTTGGTTAACAATGGGAACTGGTTAAACATGGATCTGATTGACCATGGATCTAGTTAATCGTGAATTTGGCTGTTAATAGACCTAGTTGACCATTGATCTTGTTGATCGTGGATCTGGTTGACCATGGATAATTCTGTAATAAGCCTCCTACAGAGTGAAGAGGAACATTAGGGGAATGAACCGGGAAAGGAATTCAGCATTTTTCTGTATGGAAGCAGCTGGTTGTTAAGGGATGCGGCCAATTATGCTGAGGGACCCTGACCTTTTGAGCCCAGAGCAGTTGAACCATCTGCACCCCCTCTAGCTGCTGTCTAGACTTCAGCCCTATGGATATAAGATCAGCCCTGGCAGAGATCTAATTTCCTGAAGGCTCGGATGAGAGTCTAGATTGATGGTGTGCATGCTATGTTAGCAACTGAAGAAAAATACCACAAATTGTAAGCTCACTTCAGAGGATTGTGGATACAGTGATGGCTACAATTATGGAGGAGAAAGACAACAGGCAACTGCAAGAGGAGCAAAAACCTGGAGATACGGCTGAAGAACTTTGTCTTACAAGATGATAATTCCTTCAATGAATGAATACCGTAATTTGTCTGCCAGGTTTAAAAGAAACCAGCGATGATGGGCACTCGGTGATCATGAGAGCCATCAACCCGGCCAGGTGCGGGAGGTGAATCTGTTATTGACTGCCAGCCATAGAGACTTGGAGGCAATTTAATGGCTTCAAGTTGTTGCGGCTTCAGCCGTACAGCTGGGTGTCATTAATTCTCTTTGTCGGAGAGTTTCATTTATTAGTTTGTCATGTATGCAATTTTCAAACTTGTCTTTCCCCAACAACGTGGGGGACCCGTCAGGCTCTCTGCCTTCAAGAGCCTAAGCACTTTTATTTTTTTATGCTGACAACAAACGACATTCCGCTCACTTGAAATTAACCCATTCTTGTTGGACACTACAAGAGAGCCATGACCTTGCCTTTATCTGTGCCATCAATTCAGCCCTCACCCATAACCCAAGTACCAACCAGGGCCTTGCCAGCAAACAGGCTTCAGAAATGAGAAATGGATTTCCACTGACCACCTGAGGAACATCAGACATTCAATGTGTGTTTTAAAATTGGCATTTATATAATATAAAGAATATAAGACAGCAGTGTAACAATGACAAAGGATTAATGGGAATTAGGACAACTAATTCATATGACAAGAATGTCTTCCCATAAACAAAACATTGTGCCTAATTCCATGACTCAAACATACTTCCTTAAATTGTACTAAACTGAAAATAATCCTGCCAGCTGGAGACCTCACACAGTCCTTCCAAAAGAGGCCCCGTGAAATCCTGTTATCCAAAACAACACATACCTGCCGCAAGGACTGAGCATCATTTAAGCAACCAAAAACCAACACAAACCCGATGCCCAAAGTCCAACATAACCCAACCAATCAAAAAATCCACACGGGTCTGCCACCCAAAACTCAAAACATTCCAAACAATTAAACCCCAAAACAGATTTTTCGCACAAAAAACTTAACACATTCTTGCCTCCAAAAACTCAACACATACCTGCCACCAAAAACTCAACACAGACCTGTCACCTACAACCCAACCCAATCGTACCAACTAAAACCCAACACAGACCTGTCACCTACAACCCAACCCAATCCTACCAACTAAAACCCAACACAGACCTGTCACCAAAAACCAACACAAACCCGATGCCCAGAGTCCAACATAACCCAACCAATCAAAAAACAAACAAAAAACACACGGGCCTGCCACCCAAAACTCAAAACATTCCAAACAATTAAACCCCAACACAGATTTTCCACACAAAACTTAACACATTCTTGCCACTCAGAACTAAACACATACCTGCCACCAAAAACTCAACACAGACCTGTCACCCACAACCCAACCCGATCCTACCAACTAAAACCCAACACAGACCTGCCACCAAAAACTCAACACAGACCTGTCACCCACAACCCAACCCAATCCTACCAACTAAAACCCAACACAGACCTGTCACCAAAAAACCAACACAGACCTGCCACCAAAACTCAACACAGACCTGCCCCCCAAAACTCAACACAGACCTGCCACCTAAAACTCAACACCGGCCTGCCACTCTAAACACACTCCTGCCACCCAAAACCCAACACATATCTATCAACTAAAACCCCAAACAGACCTGCCACTTTAAACTCAACAAATTCCTGCCACCCAAAACCCAACATAATCCTACTAATTAAAACTCAACACAGTTCTGCCACCAAAAACCCAACACAGACCTGCCACTCAAAACAAAACACAATCCTGCTGCCCAAAGTCAAACATAATTCAACCAATCAAAAAACCCAAAACAGATCTGCCACTCTAAACTCAACACATTGTACCAATAAAAACCCAACACATACCTGCCACCCAGAACCCAACACAATCCTACCAACTAAAACCCAACACAGACCTGCCACCCACAACCCCAACACAATCCTACCAACTAAAATTCAACACAATCCTACCAACTAAAATCCAACACAGACCTGCCACTCTAAACTCAGCACAATCCTGCTGCCCAAAGTCCAACATAATCCTGCCAACCAAAAAAACCAACACAGACCTGCCCCAAAAACTCAACACAGACCCAACAACTAAAACCCAACACAATCCTACCAACTAAAACCCAACACAGACCTGTCAACAAAAACCCAACATAGACCTGCCACCCAAAACCCAACATGATCCTACCAATTAAAATCCAACATAGACCTGACACCAAAAACTCACCACAGTCCTGCCACCAAAAACCCAACACAGACCTGCCACCCAAAACTCAACACAATCCTACAAATTAAAACCCAACACAGACCTGCCACCAAAAACTCAACACAGACCTGCCACCAAAAACCCAACACAGACCTACCAGCAAAAACTCAACACAGACCTGCCACGAAAAACTCAACACAGACCTGCCACGAAAAACTCAACACAGACCTGCCACCAAAAACTCAACACAGACCTGTCACCCAAAAGCCAACACAATCCTACCAATTAAAACCCCACACAAACCTGTCACCCAAAACCCAACACAGACCTGCCACCCAAAACACAACACAATCCTACCAACTAAAACCCAACACATTCCTGCCACCCAAAACCCAACACAATCCTACCAACTAAAACCCAACACAGATCCGCCACCCAAAACCCATCACAATTCTCCCTACCAACACCCTATGAAATCTGTCATAGGCAGGGATGCACTTTGGAGGATGCTTGCTTCCAGCTCTTTTTGGTGGATAAACATACGCCCCCTTGTGGGCTTATGTATGCTGGGTGACATTCTGGTATCCATTCTCTGAGCACCTTGGATAGTTCCCTGGAGGATGTGCACACCATTGGGTGGCTTATTTTTTGGACCCCTAGTAGTTGGGCTCCTGTATGCTCTCTGCGTCTGCACGTGGAGGATACTTGCTTCTGGTCCTCCTAGTGTCCCAGAGGCCTGGTGGGGCTGGGTGTTACCTCATGGGGTCATTCCCAATGCAAGCTAATTTTTCTTTTCTGCATATTGACTGACTTCTATATTTTGTATCCTCCTGAGAAAGCAGGTACCAATTCCCGTAGAGGAAGAATGATGATGAAGAACTTGTATCTTTTTTCAGCCTAACAATGTAACTATGTAAGAACGATACTGTATAACTCCGATGGATAAATAGATGTCAAGGGGTTCTATTAGCCCATTCTGATAATTCTGTATTAGCAGTAGAGATGGAGAAGATTTGATTATAGAAAGGAAGCGGACTACGCCGTTTCTATTACGTGTGCACCGACATTTATATGTTTGATTTCAGCTTTTGTGTGAATAAGACTTATGAATGGGGTGTGTATTACCCCAATTTTACATTTTGTATTCTGGTTATCTCTTTTGGTTACCTCAAAAGTCCACTTGTGGTGAGGATACGAGGTTCTGTTTACCCAAGAAATGCTGCCAGCTATACTCAACACAACACAATCCCGTTAACCAACAGTTGACACAACCAAAACTCATAACAATCCCACCTACCAAACCCAACGCAATACTGCCACCCGAAACTCAAGGCAGTCCTACCAACCAAAACCCAAGACAATGCTGCCTACCAGACTCACCACAATAAAATGCAATCCTGTCATCTGAAAACAACCCTGCCTACCAAACCCTATCTACCACAGGCTAATGTCAACCTGCCAACCAGAGCCAGCACAACCCTACCGACAAAAAGCTAACACCAACCTGCCAGTTAGACTCAACTCAACCCTACCTACCAAAAGCTAACACCAACCTGCCAGCCAGATCCAACTCAACCCTATCTACCAAAATCTAACACCAACCTGCCAGCCAGACCCAACACCAATCTGCCAGCCAGACCCAACACAACCCTACCTATCAAAAGCTAACACCAACCTACCAGCCAGGCCCAATACAACCCTACCTACCATAAACTAACACCAACCTGCCAGCCAGACCCAACACCACTCTACCTACCAAAAGCTAACCCCAACCTGCCAGCCAGACCCAACACAACCATACCTACCAAAAGCTAACACCAACCTGCCAGCCAGAACCAACACAACCATACTTACCAAAAGCTAACCCCAACCTGCCAGCCAGACCCAACACAACCATACCTACCAAAAGCTAACACCAACCTGCCAGCCAGAACCAACACAACCATACTTACCAAAAGCTAACACCAACCTGCCAGCCAGACCCAACAATACCATACCTACCAAAAGCTAACACCAACCTGCCAGCCAGACCCAACACCAATCTGCCAGCCAGACCCAACACAACCCTACCTATCAAAAGCTAACACCAACCTACCAGCCAGGCCCAATACAACCCTACCTACCATAAACTAACACCAACCTGCCAGCCAGACCCAACACCACTCTACCTACCAAAAGCTAACACCAACCTGCCAGCCAGACCCAACACAACCATACCTACCAAAAGCTAACACCAACCTGCCAGCCAGACCCAACACTACCATACCTACCAAAAGCTAACACCAACCTGCCAGCCAGACCCAACACCAATCTGCCAGCCAGACCCAACACAACCCTACCTATCAAAAGCTAACACCAACCTACCAGCCAGGCCCAATACAACCCTACCTACCATAAACTAACACCAACCTGCCAGCCAGACCCAACACCACTCTACCTACCAAAAGCTAACACCAACCTGCCAGCCAGACCCAACACAACTCTACCTACCAAAAGCTAACACCAACCTGCCAGCCAGAACCAACACAACCATACTTACCAAAAGCTAACCCCAATCTGCCAGCTAGACCCAACACAACCATACCTACGAAAAGCTAACACCAATCTGCCAGCCAGACCCAACACAACCCTACCTACCAAAAGCTAACACCAACCTCCGAGCCAGACCCAACACTACCATACCTACCAAAAGCTAACACCAACCTGCCAGCCAGACCCAACACAACCATACTTACCAAAAGCTAACACCAATCTGCCAGCCAGACCCAACACAACCATACCTACGAAAAGCTAACACTAACCTGCCAGCCAGACCCAACACATCCCTACCTACCAAAAGCTAACACTAACCTGCCAGCCAGACCCAAAAGAAAGGTCAACCAGAGAGCAGACCTGTAACCATGCAGACACCTAGAGAAGGAGGTTGTGGCCTTTAAAGCAATGCACAGGTGTGCAAGTCTGTGGGTCGGGACATCAAGGGGGACCATATTCTGTCTGGGGGGGGGGGGGGGGGGGGGTGGTTGAGAGACAAGCCTTTCCGTGGCTGTTTGGAAAAGTACAGGATCTGTAGGAGCTCAGTCCTCCTCTCTGCTGAGGGTGGAGACGAGGAGGTGGGTGCTGCAGCTGCAGGAGAGCTGTAAGGACCACATGAAATGGCCTGGAGGGCCAGATTGTTTGACACATGTGCCCCAGGCCATCCAGGAATAAATGAATGACACCAATTCATCCACTCTGCAGTTTCCTGGAAGCACTGAAAGGTGTTTTCATGTTTTCATTTTTTCCAGGACAGAATGGCTGACAAGAGTCTGCAGCCCCGTCCACAGACATACTGAAAGCCCTGCTCGATCTATGAAAATGATATTAAACTCAGATGAAAAATAAGCCAAGCTCTTGATTCCTGGAACCCATTATCCGTTCCCTGATTGGTGTCACTTATCTCGGTTTGCTGGAGAATATGGAAATTATATGAATGATGCTTTCGGAGAGATGATTGCTGCTGATGAGAGATGGAATCACCATCGCAAGGTGACATAGGAGGTGGAAGGCAGGAGGGATACGGGAGGGGGGGGGGGGCCCGATACACATAGCTGACACCGGTTGTCCCCCCCAGAGCGGCCCAGCGGTGTCACTTCTCTCAGCAATGCTAATGCGCGTGTTTAAAATGCTAATGTAACAGGGACGTTGGTGTTTACCTGATGAATAATAGATGCTTGAACCTCCCACGCCTCATTACTGACACTTAGCCTGCTTTCCCCTGCCGCTAAACGAGGGAAGTGGCCGGCGGGGGGGCTCGGTGTCACCGTACCAGGAGAGGGAATGTTAAGGAGGAGCTCCATCGCTCAAATTCCCGATACACCGGAGCTTCACTTTAATCTATTCATTATCTGAAATCTGCCGATTTATTCCCTCCGCTGTATGGAGGGCTTTACCACCAGTGAAGGAAGGGTTAGGTGTTGGTGTGGAGGGTCAAACTTTCCAGTTGGGTGAAGATGAGGGTTAGGCCTTCATTTAGGGTTGAGGCTAAACTTTAATTACTAAAGGAGAACAATCCTATGAAGAGAGCTGATCCAATGAGAACTGGCCTCTCCAACTGGATATACAGAAATATATACAGACAGTGGGGAAAGGAACTTAGTCCTTGGTGGAGAAACCCTTGTTGGCAAGCACAGAGGTGAGATGTTTCTTGTAGTTGGTGACCAGGTTCAGAGTGTAAAACAAGTATTTGATCCCCTACCAACCAACAATAATTCTGCCCCCCCACAGACTGGCTCCAGTAGGTGCTCACGTGGTACACAGATTAGTCCTGTCAATGTAAGATGGTGCTCCTGACGACAACTCGTTCTGTGACACCTGTCCACAGAATCTCTTCCTTCCATTCAAATCTCACCATCATGGGCAAGACCCGGGGTCTCCAAATATTTTAAACAAAGGGCCAGTTTACTGTTCTTCAGACCTAAGGGGAGGCAGGCCTGTGGGCATTGGGAGTGGAAGAGGCTGTGACGTTATTGGGAATAAACAAATGCCCCATCTTTGGTTTCAGGGGGGAGAAATAGCTTGTTGGTGTCGTTGGGCCCCATTGTTGGTGTCATTGGGCCCCATTGTTGGTGTCATTGGGAGGAATTCTGCCCCTTCATAGGTGTCAGTGGGGAGGTGGGATTATACGCCAATGTTGGTATCGGTGGATGAAAATAGTGTTCCAAGGGCCGGATAGAAGCAAGCAAAGGGGCCACATCTGGCCCCCGGGCCACAGTTTGGAGACCCACTGGGCAAGACCAAAGAGCTGTCGGATGGACTTCAGGGACAAGATTGGAGACCTGCACAAGACTGGAATGGGCTACAAGACCATCAGCAAGAAGCTTGGTGAGACGGAGACAACTGTCGGAGTGATAATTCGCAAATGGAAGAAATACAAAATAACCATCAATTGTCCTCAGTCTGGAGCTCCATGGAAGGTTTCTCCTCATGGGGTGAGGATGGTCATGAGAAAAGTGAGGGATCAGCCCAGAACTACATGGGAGGAGCTTGTGAAGGATCTCAAGGCAGTTGGGACCCCAGTCACCAAACACACCATTGGTAACAATATGCCACAATGGAGAACCCGCAAGGTCCCCCTCCTCAAAAAGGCACATGTACAGGTCCGTCTGATGTTTGCCAATGAACATCTGAATGATTCAGAGAAGGGTTGGGAGAAAATGCTGCATTCAGATGAGACCAAAATGTAGCTCTTTGGCATCAACTCAACTCACCGTGCTTGAAGGAAGAAAAATGCTGAGTATGACCCTAAGAAGACCATCCCTACAGTCACACATAGAGGTGGGAACATGATGCTTTGGGGCTGTTTCTCCACTAAAGGTACAGGCCAACTTTGCCGTATTTAGGGGCCAATGGACGGGGCCATGTATTGTAAAATCTTGAAGGAGAACCTTCTTCCCTCAGCCAGAACACTGGAGATGGGTTGTGGATGGGTCTTCCAGCATGAGAATGACCCAAAACATACCGCCAAGGCAACAAAGGAGTGGCTCAAGAAGAAGCACATTAAGATCATGGAGTGGCCTAGCCATTTTCCAGACCTTAATCCTATAGAAAATTTATGGCGGGAGCTGAAACTTCGAGTTGCCAAGCGACAGTTAGAGAAGATCTGTAAAGAAGAGTGGACCAAAATCCCTCCTGAGATGTGTGCAGACCTGGTCACCACCTACAAGAAACGTCTGACTTCTGTGATCGCCAACAAGGGTTTCTCCACCAACTACCCAATTCATGTTTTGCTTGGGGATCAAATACTTATTTTACTCACTGAACTACAACTCCATTCCATGGGCCTCTTCTATGAACTCTGATCTTTAGTTCTTTCCATAACATTTTTATTGGATTCAAGTCAGGTGACTGGCTGGGCCATTCCAGCAGTTTTTTTTTTCTTTCTTTGAAACCAACTGAGAGTTTCCTTGGCTTTGTGTTTGGGATCATTGTCTTGCCGAAATGTCCACCCTCGCCCCATCTTCATCATCCTGGTAGAGGGCAGTAGATTTTTTTATCAAGAATGTCTTGATACTCTCCACACACTTCTATGGTTTCCTTTGGTTGGCAACCTGGACTTCACCTCAGGTGTCAACCCCCAGGCTTTTGCCTGGTGGACAAACAAAGGTCTGCTATGTACCGCTGATTATTGTGGTCACAGGGGGTATCTTATCAAAACAATACCTTCGAGAAAAACACCAACTTCCAAATTCAGAGATCTTCCATTACTTTCAGATTGTACACTTCCTGAGGACTCTACAGATCTCACCACCTCTACCTCGATGGAGTATTTGTGTAGGTCCTTCGATAAATGCACTGGTCACATCTCCAATATTTACAATATTTTGACTTCCAAGTCGTTTTATATGGATCAGTGGGAACAAGGCTTGGGGGAGACTTTTGAGGTAGATGAGTGGTTCAAGATGACACAGTGTGCTTCGAAATCGTACATAAATACCTCTTTGATCGAAACAAAGGGCAACGTTTTAAGGTGGTGGTACATGATACGGGTGAGACTGGCGGCTTACGTCCCAGGGGCTACCTCCTCTTGCTTCCGAGGTTGTGGCAGGGAGGGAACCGTACTACATACTTGGTGGTCGTGTCCAAAAGTTCAACGATTTTGGACCCGTATCTGTCAGTACTAGAATCCCTTTAGGACCCAGCACAACTCACCTGACACAGCCTGTGTCTGGGAAACAACAGTGATTGGCCAGCTCACGTTTAAATCACCTGTATCAGCATTCAGTCAGCGCTCGTGTTAGAGTTTATTTGTGTTTGATCCAGCTGATATTTGCTCTGTGACTTTCGTGTTTGACCCGGCTTGTTTGACCTTCCTTGCTTACTTGCTTCTGATTCTGTACCGTTTGGATTCTGATCTACCTGTGTATGACCCGGCTTGCCTAGACTACGCTTTTCCTGATTCTACTAGTACCCACATCTGCAGCAGTGAACCACAAGGTCCAGCAATCATCTATCCTCATCTACAACAGTGAACTACAAGGTCCAGCACTCATCTATCCTCATCTACAGCAGTGAACTACAAGGTCCAGCTATCACCTACCTTCGTCTGCAGCGGTGTACTACAAGTCCCAGCTGACCTGCTCTGCTTAGACCTGCTCATGGTATGTGCTTTGAACTCTTTGTATAATCAGCACACCTGAACTGTTACTTGTTATCTGCACCTAGCCTGACATTAACACGAGCCAATACATAAAGGGAAATCTACCATGAATCCTGAACAGGCTCAGTTGTTTACACAAGAACTTTGCCGTTTATCACACCAAGTTCAGGAAATGGCCACAGAGCTCACCAAGGTGCAATCTCCTTCTACTACCACCATTACTAAAACTCCATCTGAACCAAAAATTCCTTTGCCCGACCAGTTTTCTGGTGACCGTAAAGTGTTTTGCAACTTTAAAAACAGCTGCAAATTATATTTCAAGTTGAGGCCATCCTCGTCTGGCCCTGAAACTCAGAGGGTTCAAATCATTATCTCTCTACTACAGGGTGACCCCCAGGCTTGGGCCTTTAACCTGGAACCTAACCATCCAGCCTTTCTAACAGTAGATGCCTTCTTTGAAGCCCTTGGGTTGCTATATGATGATCCAGATCGTGCTGCTACTGCAGAATCGACCCTGCGTAACTTAAAACAAGGAACTACCACAGCTGAAATGTATTGCTCAGAGTTTCGCAGGTGGGCCCCGGAATCTGGCTGGAATGATGCAGCTCTCCGCAGCCAGTTTAGAATTGGCCTTTCAGATGCGATTAAAGACGCTCTGGTCAACTTCTCCTATCCAGCCTCACTGGAGGAGGCTATGTGTCTAGCTATTAGAATTGACCGCCGCCAGCGAGAGAGGAGGCGAGAACAAACAATGGCTGTGGCAAACTGTATACCTTCCTTACCACCTGATTATTCCATCTCCAGTGCCAAATCTGAGGAAGAACCTATGCAGTTAGGCTCCACCCGGTTATCTGCCCAGGAACACAAACGCAGGCGTAATATGGGACTCTGCTTATACTGTGGCCTCAAGGGTCATATGCTCCGTTCGTGCCCTACACGTCCGGGAAACGCCAGGACCTAGGTGATTGCGGGGAGGTCACCTTAGGTCTACTCTCATCTCCCCAGGGGGACAATCGTATACTTTTACCCGCTGTCATTCACTTTGGGACAGGGGCTCATGAACTGCTGGCCTTGGTGGATTCTGGAGCAGCTGAGAATTTTATTGATAAAACTCTGGTCACCTCTTTGTCCCTGGAAACTCATGCTCTAGATTGTCCAGTCCGCCTGATCTCTGTGGATAATCGGCCTCTCTCACAAGACCTGGTGCTCCAATCCACCAACCCTTTCCAGTTACAATTAGGGGCTTTGCATTGGGAGAAGATTTCATGTCTTGTCATTGACTCTCCATCCACTCCTTTGATCCTAGGCCTTCCTTGGCTTCAGAAGCACAATCCTGTAATTGACTGGCCAACAAGAGATATTCTGGCTTGGTCCATTCAGTGTAAAAAGACCTGCATCCAGCACCTTGTTCGACTTGATACCTGTCAAGTGGGAATAGAACAGATTCCACTTTGTTATAAGGACTTTCGGGATGTGTTTTCTAAAGGAATTGCTGACACTTTACCTCCTCATCGCAGTTATGATTGTCCCATTGACCTCTTGCCTGACACTACACCTCCTCGAGGGAGAGTCTTTCCACTGTCTGAACCAGAGAATCTTGCTTTGCAAGAATACATCCAGGAAAACCTAGCTAAGGGTTTCATCCGTCCCTCCACTTCTCCCGCAGGAGCAGGATGCTTCTTTGTCCCGAAGAAGGATGGAGGACTGCGACTTTGTGTTGATTACAGAGGTCTAAATAAAATAACCGTTCCCAATCGGTATCCTCTCCCTCTCATCACAGAGTTGTTCTCTCAAATCCAGGGAGCCAAAATCTTCTCCAAACTGGATTTAAGGGGAGCCTATAATCTGGTGCGAATCCGTGCAGGCGATGAATGGAAGACGGCCTTTAACACCAAGGATGGTCATTATGAATGTCTTGTCATGCCTTTCGGCCTCAGGAATGCACCAGCCGTCTTTCAGAACTTCATGAATGACATTTTCCGTGACATGATGGGTCGCTTCATGCTTGTTTATTTAGACGATATTTTGATTTACTCTCCCAATCTTGAAACACATCAGAAGCATGTCTGCTCGGTATTAGCCCGACTAAAGACTCACTCCCTTTTTGTAAAGCCTGAAAAATGTCTTTTCCATGTTAAACAAGTACCTTTCCTGGGTTACCTAATTTCTGACACAGGCCTCACCATGGATCCAGCCAAAGTTCAAGCCATTCTAGACTGGGCACCACCTTCAGACCTGAAGGCAGTTCAACGCTTCCTGGGCTTTGCAAATTTCTATCGAAAATTCATTAAGAACTTTGCCACCATTGCACATCCCATCACTTCTCTCACCAGGAAGACTCCTAGTACATTTAAATGGACTACTGAAGCCCAGGCAGCCTTCACCCAGTTAAAGAAAGCCTTTACCTCTGCACCAATTCTACGCCATCCTGTTCCTGAGCTACCTTTTATTGTAGAGGTAGATGCATCTGAAGTAGGAGTGGGGGCGCTTTTGTCACAAAAAGATCCTGTAAGTGCTGCCATCCACCCTTGTGCCTTCTTGTCCCGTAAATATTCCCCAGCAGAACGCAATTACGATATAGGCAACAGAGAACTTTTAGCCATAAAGCTAGCTTTAGAGGAGTGGAGACATTGGCTGGAGGGAGCTCGCTATCCATTCATAGTTCTGACTGACCACAAAAACCTTGAATATATCCGTTCTGCTAAAAGACTGAACTCGCGTCAAGCCAGGTGGTCATTGTTCTTCTCCAGATTTGACTTTACAATTTCTTATTTACCAGGTCCAAAAAACATTAAGGCCGATGCCTTGTCTCGCAGTTTTTTATCAGAGTCTCCTCCTCCGCTTCCTCCTCAACCCATTATCTCTGAGGATAGGATTTTGGCTTTTACCCAGACTGACATCTCTGAGGCCTTGTTACCAGCACAGGCTGAAGCCCCTCCCTCCACTCCCCCTGGTATGCTCTTTGTGCCCCTGGCTCTTCGTTTGCAGGTATTGCAACAAGTACATGCATCAAAACCTGCAGCACATCCAGGGTTTAGACAAACTTTTGAGATTGTCTCTCGCAACCTCTGGTGGCCATCGCTTAGGCAGGATGTGTTAGCCTTCGTCCAGGCCTGTGAAGTTTGCGCCAGAAGCAAGAGCAGTACCTCTAAGCCCCCCGGTCTCCTTCGTCCTCTACCAATACCTACCTGTCCCTGGACCCATTTATCTATGGACTTTATCACAGACTTGCCTCTGTCCCAGGGATGTTCCACGATCTGGGTGGTGGTAGACAGGTTCAGTAAGATGGCCCACTTTGTTCCGCTTCCGAAGCTTCCATCTGCTAAAGAACTGGCATCTTTATTCATTAAGCACATTTTCAGGCTCCATGGGGCACCAGTTAACATTGTCTCTGACCGTGGCTCTCAGTTTATAGCTCAGTTTTGGAAGGCCCTTTGCTCTCAGCTGGGGATTAAATTATCATATTCTTCAGCATATCATCCTGAGACTAATGGCCAAACAGAAAGGACTAATCAGACTCTAGAGAAGATGGTACGTTGTCTGATGGCCAAAGATGAGGTGGAGTGGGTCAACATCCTTCCATGGGCAGAGTTTGCCTTTAATAATTGTGCCAGCACATCTACAGGGACCTCTCCTTTCTTTTGTGTTTACGGGTTGCATCCTCGTGTGTGCTCCTTTGATCTTCCGCCCTCTGATGTTCCAGATGCCAACACCACGATTGAACATTTCTCCAAAATCTGGTCCGATGTAAATCATGCTATTTCCCGCTCTGTGCAGGCTTTTAAGAAAACTGCTGACAAGAAGCGCTCAAAGGCACCAGAATATAAAGTTGGTGACAAAGTGTGGTTATCATCTCGGAATCTGTCCCTGCATGTTCCATCTAAAAAGCTTGGCCCAAAGTTCATCGGGCCTTATGAAATCTCGGAGATTGTTAATCCTGTGTCCTACAGATTAAAACTGCCCCCATCCATGCGCATTCCAAATGTTTTTCATGTTTCATTGTTGAAACCTGTTCATTCCAGCCTCCTAGTAAATGAACCAGAACCTGTGGATGTGTTGGACAGTCAAGAATATGAAGTGGCATTTATTCTTGATTCCAGACGAGTGCGCAATTCCTTACAATATCTTGTTCATTGGAAAGGGTTCGGTCCAGAGGATCGATCTTGGGTACCAGCTCGTGATCTTCATGCTGATCGACTTAAGAAGAAGTTCCATCTCCGTTATCCAAGTAAGCCTGGGGGTGCAGGAGCAACCCCTCGAGAAAGGGGGGGTACTGTCAGTACTAGAATCCCTTTAGGACCCAGCACAACTCACCTGACACAGCCTGTGTCTGGGAAACAACAGTGATTGGCCAGCTCACGTTTAAATCACCTGTATCAGCATTCAGTCAGCGCTCGTGTTAGAGTTCACTTGTGTTTGATCCAGCTGATATTTGCTCTGTGACTTTCGTGTTTGACCCGGCTTGTTTGACCTTCCTTGCTTGCTTCTGATTCTGTACCGTTTGGATTCTGATCTACCTGTGTATGACCCAGCTTGCCTAGACTACGCTTTGCCTGATTCTACTAGTACCCACATCTGCAGCAGTGAACCACAAGGTCCAGCAATCATCTATCCTCATCTACAACAGTGAACTACAAGGTCCAGTACTCATCTACCCTCATCTACAGCAGTGAACTACAAGGTTCAGCAATCACCTACCTTCGTCTGCAGCGGTGTACTACAAGTCCCAGCTGACCTGCTCTGCTTAGACCTGCTCATGGTATGTGCTTTGAACTCTTTGTATAATCAGCACACCTGAACTGTTACTTGTTATCTGCACCTAGCCTGACATTAACACGAGCCAATACATAAAGGGAAACCTATCATGAATCCTGAACAGGCTCAGTTGTTTACACAAGAACTTTGCCGTTTATCGCATCAAGTTCAGGAAATGGCCACAGAGCTCACCAAGGTGCAATCTCCTTCTACTACCACCATTACTAAAACTCCATCTGAACCAAAAATTCCTTTGCCCGACCGGTTTTCTGGTGACCGTAAAGCGTTTTGCAACTTTAAAAACAGCTGCAAATTATATTTCAAGTTGAGGCCATCCTCGTCTGGCCCTGAAACTCAGAGGGTTCAAATCATTATCTCTCTACTACAGGGTGACCCCCAGGCTTGGGCCTTTAACCTGGAACCTAACCATCCAGCCTTACTAACAGTAGATGCCTTCTTTGAAGCCCTTGGGTTGCTATATGATGATCCAGATCGTGCTGCTACTGCAGAATCGACCCTGCGTAACTTAAAACAAGGAACTACCACAGCTGAAATGTATTGCTCAGAGTTTCGCAGGTGGGCCCCGGAATCTGGCTGGAATGATGCAGCTCTCCGCAGCCAGTTTAGAATTGGCCTTTCAGATGCGATTAAAGACGCTCTGGTCAACTTCTCCTATCCAGCCTCACTGGAGGAGGCTATGTGTCTAGCTATTAGAATTGACCGCCGCCAGCGAGAGAGGAGGCGAGAACAAACGATGGCTGTGGCAAACTGTATACCTTCCTTACCACCTGATTATTCCATCTCCAGTGCCAAATCTGAGGAAGAACCTATGCAGTTAGGCTCCACCCGGTTATCGGCCCAGGAACACAAACGCAGGCGTAATATGGGACTCTGCTTATACTGTGGCCTCAAGGGTCATATGCTCCGTTCGTGCCCTACACGTCCGGGAAACGCCAGGACCTAGGTGATTGCGGGGAGGTCACCTTAGGTCTACTCTCATCTCCCCAGGGGGACAATCGTATACTTTTACCCGCTGTCATTCACTTTGGGACAGGGGCTCATGAACTGCTGGCCTTGGTGGATTCTGGAGCAGCTGAGAATTTTATTGATAAAACTCTGATCACCTCTTTGTCCCTGGAAACTCATGCTCTAGATTGTCCAGTCCGCCTGATCTCTGTGGATAATCGGCCTCTCTCACAAGACCTGGTGCTCAAATCCACCAACCCTTTCCAGTTACAATTAGGGGCTTTTCATTGGGAGAAGATTTCTTGTCTTGTCATTGACTCTCCATCCACTCCTTTGATCCTAGGCCTTCCTTGGCTTCAGAAGCACAATCCTGTAATTGACTGGCCAACAAGAGATATTCTGGCTTGGTCCAATCAGTGTAAAAAGAGCTGCATCCAGCACCCTGTTCGACTTGATACCTGTCAAGTGGGAATAGAACAGATTCCACTTTGTTATAAGGACTTTCGGGATGTGTTTTCTAAAGGAATTGCTGACACTTTACCTCCTCATCGCAGTTATGATTGTCCCATTGACCTCTTGCCTGACACTACACCTCCTCGAGGGAGAGTCTTTCCACTGTCTGAACCAGAGAATCTTGCTTTGCAAGAATACATCCAGGAAAACCTAGCTAAGGGTTTCATCCGTCCCTCCACTTCTCCCGCAGGAGCAGGATGCTTCTTTGTCCCGAAGAAGGATGGAGGACTGCGACTTTGTGTTGATTACAGAGGCCTAAATAAAATAACCATTCCCAATCGGTATCCTCTCCCTCTCATCACAGAGTTGTTCTCTCAAATCCAGGGAGCCAAAATCTTCTCCAAACTGGATTTAAGGGGAGCCTATAATCTGGTGCGAATCCGTGCAGGCGATGAATGGAAGACGGCCTTTAACACCAAGGATGGTCATTATGAATGTCTTGTCATGCCTTTCGGCCTCAGGAATGCACCAGCCGTCTTTCAGAACTTCATGAATGACATTTTCCGTGACATGATGGGTCGCTTCATGCTTGTTTATTTAGACGATATTTTGATTTACTCTCCCAATCTTGAAACACATCAGAAGCATGTCTGCTCGGTATTAGCCCGACTAAAGACTCACTCCCTTTTTGTAAAGCCTGAAAAATGTCTTTTCCATGTTAAACAAGTACCTTTCCTGGGTTACCTAATTTCTGACACAGGCCTCACCATGGATCCAGCCAAAGTTCAAGCCATTCTAGACTGGGCACCACCTTCAGACCTGAAGGCAGTTCAACGCTTCCTGGGCTTTGCAAATTTCTATCGAAAATTCATTAAGAACTTTGCCACCATTGCACATCCCATCACTTCTCTCACCAGGAAGACTCCTAGTACATTTAAATGGACTACTGAAGCCCAGGCAGCCTTCACCCAGTTAAAGAAAGCCTTTACCTCTGCACCAATTCTACGCCATCCTGTTCCTGAGCTACCTTTTATTGTAGAGGTAGATGCATCTGAAGTAGGAGTGGGGGCGCTTTTGTCACAAAAAGATCCTGTAAGTGCTGCCATCCACCCTTGTGCCTTCTTGTCCCGTAAATATTCCCCAGCAGAACGCAATTACGATATAGGCAACAGAGAACTTTTAGCCATAAAGCTAGCTTTAGAGGAGTGGAGACATTGGCTGGAGGGAGCTCGCTATCCATTCATAGTTCTGACTGACCACAAAAACCTTGAATATATCCGTTCTGCTAAAAGACTGAACTCGCGTCAAGCCAGGTGGTCATTGTTCTTCTCCAGATTTGACTTTACAATTTCTTATTTACCAGGTCCAAAAAACATTAAGGCCGATGCCTTGTCTCGCAGTTTTTTATCAGAGTCTCCTCCTCCGCTTCCTCCTCAACCCATTATCTCTGAGGATAGGATTTTGGCTTTTACCCAGACTGACATCTCTGAGGCCTTGTTACCAGCACAGGCTGAAGCCCCTCCCTCCACTCCCCCTGGTATGCTCTTTGTGCCCCTGGCTCTTCGTTTGCAGGTATTGCAACAAGTACATGCATCAAAACCTGCAGCACATCCAGGGTTTAGACAAACTTTTGAGATTGTCTCTCGCAACCTCTGGTGGCCATCGCTTAGGCAGGATGTGTTAGCCTTCGTCCAGGCCTGTGAAGTTTGCGCCAGAAGCAAGAGCAGTACCTCTAAGCCCCCCGGTCTCCTTCGTCCTCTACCAATACCTACCTGTCCCTGGACCCATTTATCTATGGACTTTATCACAGACTTGCCTCTGTCCCAGGGATGTTCCACGATCTGGGTGGTGGTAGACAGGTTCAGTAAGATGGCCCACTTTGTTCCGCTTCCGAAGCTTCCATCTGCTAAAGAACTGGCATCTTTATTCATTAAGCACATTTTCAGGCTCCATGGGGCACCAGTTAACATTGTCTCTGACCGTGGCTCTCAGTTTATAGCTCAGTTTTGGAAGGCCCTTTGCTCTCAGCTGGGGATTAAATTATCATATTCTTCAGCATATCATCCTGAGACTAATGGCCAAACAGAAAGGACTAATCAGACTCTAGAGAAGATGGTACGTTGTCTGATGGCCAAAGATGAGGTGGAGTGGGTCAACATCCTTCCATGGGCAGAGTTTGCCTTTAATAATTGTGCCAGCACATCTACAGGGACCTCTCCTTTCTTTTGTGTTTACGGGTTGCATCCTCGTGTGTGCTCCTTTGATCTTCCGCCCTCTGATGTTCCAGATGCCAACACCACGATTGAACATTTCTCCAAAATCTGGTCCGATGTAAATCATGCTATTTCCCGCTCTGTGCAGGCTTTTAAGAAAACTGCTGACAAGAAGCGCTCAAAGGCACCAGAATATAAAGTTGGTGACAAAGTGTGGTTATCATCTCGGAATCTGTCCCTGCATGTTCCATCTAAAAAGCTTGGCCCAAAGTTCATCGGGCCTTATGAAATCTCGGAGATTGTTAATCCTGTGTCCTACAGATTAAAACTGCCCCCATCCATGCGCATTCCAAATGTTTTTCATGTTTCATTGTTGAAACCTGTTCATTCCAGCCTCCTAGTAAATGAACCAGAACCTGTGGATGTGTTGGACAGTCAAGAATATGAAGTGGCATTTATTCTTGATTCCAGACGAGTGCGCAATTCCTTACAATATCTTGTTCATTGGAAAGGGTTCGGTCCAGAGGATCGATCTTGGGTACCAGCTCGTGATCTTCATGCTGATCGACTTAAGAAGAAGTTCCATCTCCGTTATCCAAGTAAGCCTGGGGGTGCAGGAGCAACCCCTCGAGAAAGGGGGGGTACTGTCAGTACTAGAATCCCTTTAGGACCCAGCACAACTCACCTGACACAGCCTGTGTCTGGGAAACAACAGTGATTGGCCAGCTCACGTTTAAATCACCTGTATCAGCATTCAGTCAGCGCTCGTGTTAGAGTTCACTTGTGTTTGATCCAGCTGATATTTGCTCTGTGACTTTCGTGTTTGACCCGGCTTGTTTGACCTTCCTTGCTTGCTTCTGATTCTGTACCGTTTGGATTCTGATCTACCTGTGTATGACCCAGCTTGCCTAGACTACGCTTTGCCTGATTCTACTAGTACCCACATCTGCAGCAGTGAACCACAAGGTCCAGCAATCATCTATCCTCATCTACAACAGTGAACTACAAGGTCCAGTACTCATCTACCCTCATCTACAGCAGTGAACTACAAGGTTCAGCAATCACCTACCTTCGTCTGCAGCGGTGTACTACAAGTCCCAGCTGACCTGCTCTGCTTAGACCTGCTCATGGTATGTGCTTTGAACTCTTTGTATAATCAGCACACCTGAACTGTTACTTGTTATCTGCACCTAGCCTGACATTAACACGAGCCAATACATAAAGGGAAACCTATCATGAATCCTGAACAGGCTCAGTTGTTTACACAAGAACTTTGCCGTTTATCGCATCAAGTTCAGGAAATGGCCACAGAGCTCACCAAGGTGCAATCTCCTTCTACTACCACCATTACTAAAACTCCATCTGAACCAAAAATTCCTTTGCCCGACCGGTTTTCTGGTGACCGTAAAGCGTTTTGCAACTTTAAAAACAGCTGCAAATTATATTTCAAGTTGAGGCCATCCTCGTCTGGCCCTGAAACTCAGAGGGTTCAAATCATTATCTCTCTACTACAGGGTGACCCCCAGGCTTGGGCCTTTAACCTGGAACCTAACCATCCAGCCTTACTAACAGTAGATGCCTTCTTTGAAGCCCTTGGGTTGCTATATGATGATCCAGATCGTGCTGCTACTGCAGAATCGACCCTGCGTAACTTAAAACAAGGAACTACCACAGCTGAAATGTATTGCTCAGAGTTTCGCAGGTGGGCCCCGGAATCTGGCTGGAATGATGCAGCTCTCCGCAGCCAGTTTAGAATTGGCCTTTCAGATGCGATTAAAGACGCTCTGGTCAACTTCTCCTATCCAGCCTCACTGGAGGAGGCTATGTGTCTAGCTATTAGAATTGACCGCCGCCAGCGAGAGAGGAGGCGAGAACAAACGATGGCTGTGGCAAACTGTATACCTTCCTTACCACCTGATTATTCCATCTCCAGTGCCAAATCTGAGGAAGAACCTATGCAGTTAGGCTCCACCCGGTTATCGGCCCAGGAACACAAACGCAGGCGTAATATGGGACTCTGCTTATACTGTGGCCTCAAGGGTCATATGCTCCGTTCGTGCCCTACACGTCCGGGAAACGCCAGGACCTAGGTGATTGCGGGGAGGTCACCTTAGGTCTACTCTCATCTCCCCAGGGGGACAATCGTATACTTTTACCCGCTGTCATTCACTTTGGGACAGGGGCTCATGAACTGCTGGCCTTGGTGGATTCTGGAGCAGCTGAGAATTTTATTGATAAAACTCTGATCACCTCTTTGTCCCTGGAAACTCATGCTCTAGATTGTCCAGTCCGCCTGATCTCTGTGGATAATCGGCCTCTCTCACAAGACCTGGTGCTCAAATCCACCAACCCTTTCCAGTTACAATTAGGGGCTTTTCATTGGGAGAAGATTTCTTGTCTTGTCATTGACTCTCCATCCACTCCTTTGATCCTAGGCCTTCCTTGGCTTCAGAAGCACAATCCTGTAATTGACTGGCCAACAAGAGATATTCTGGCTTGGTCCAATCAGTGTAAAAAGAGCTGCATCCAGCACCCTGTTCGACTTGATACCTGTCAAGTGGGAATAGAACAGATTCCACTTTGTTATAAGGACTTTCGGGATGTGTTTTCTAAAGGAATTGCTGACACTTTACCTCCTCATCGCAGTTATGATTGTCCCATTGACCTCTTGCCTGACACTACACCTCCTCGAGGGAGAGTCTTTCCACTGTCTGAACCAGAGAATCTTGCTTTGCAAGAATACATCCAGGAAAACCTAGCTAAGGGTTTCATCCGTCCCTCCACTTCTCCCGCAGGAGCAGGATGCTTCTTTGTCCCGAAGAAGGATGGAGGACTGCGACTTTGTGTTGATTACAGAGGCCTAAATAAAATAACCATTCCCAATCGGTATCCTCTCCCTCTCATCACAGAGTTGTTCTCTCAAATCCAGGGAGCCAAAATCTTCTCCAAACTGGATTTAAGGGGAGCCTATAATCTGGTGCGAATCCGTGCAGGCGATGAATGGAAGACGGCCTTTAACACCAAGGATGGTCATTATGAATGTCTTGTCATGCCTTTCGGCCTCAGGAATGCACCAGCCGTCTTTCAGAACTTCATGAATGACATTTTCCGTGACATGATGGGTCGCTTCATGCTTGTTTATTTAGACGATATTTTGATTTACTCTCCCAATCTTGAAACACATCAGAAGCATGTCTGCTCGGTATTAGCCCGACTAAAGACTCACTCCCTTTTTGTAAAGCCTGAAAAATGTCTTTTCCATGTTAAACAAGTACCTTTCCTGGGTTACCTAATTTCTGACACAGGCCTCACCATGGATCCAGCCAAAGTTCAAGCCATTCTAGACTGGGCACCACCTTCAGACCTGAAGGCAGTTCAACGCTTCCTGGGCTTTGCAAATTTCTATCGAAAATTCATTAAGAACTTTGCCACCATTGCACATCCCATCACTTCTCTCACCAGGAAGACTCCTAGTACATTTAAATGGACTACTGAAGCCCAGGCAGCCTTCACCCAGTTAAAGAAAGCCTTTACCTCTGCACCAATTCTACGCCATCCTGTTCCTGAGCTACCTTTTATTGTAGAGGTAGATGCATCTGAAGTAGGAGTGGGGGCGCTTTTGTCACAAAAAGATCCTGTAAGTGCTGCCATCCACCCTTGTGCCTTCTTGTCCCGTAAATATTCCCCAGCAGAACGCAATTACGATATAGGCAACAGAGAACTTTTAGCCATAAAGCTAGCTTTAGAGGAGTGGAGACATTGGCTGGAGGGAGCTCGCTATCCATTCATAGTTCTGACTGACCACAAAAACCTTGAATATATCCGTTCTGCTAAAAGACTGAACTCGCGTCAAGCCAGGTGGTCATTGTTCTTCTCCAGATTTGACTTTACAATTTCTTATTTACCAGGTCCAAAAAACATTAAGGCCGATGCCTTGTCTCGCAGTTTTTTATCAGAGTCTCCTCCTCCGCTTCCTCCTCAACCCATTATCTCTGAGGATAGGATTTTGGCTTTTACCCAGACTGACATCTCTGAGGCCTTGTTACCAGCACAGGCTGAAGCCCCTCCCTCCACTCCCCCTGGTATGCTCTTTGTGCCCCTGGCTCTTCGTTTGCAGGTATTGCAACAAGTACATGCATCAAAACCTGCAGCACATCCAGGGTTTAGACAAACTTTTGAGATTGTCTCTCGCAACCTCTGGTGGCCATCGCTTAGGCAGGATGTGTTAGCCTTCGTCCAGGCCTGTGAAGTTTGCGCCAGAAGCAAGAGCAGTACCTCTAAGCCCCCCGGTCTCCTTCGTCCTCTACCAATACCTACCTGTCCCTGGACCCATTTATCTATGGACTTTATCACAGACTTGCCTCTGTCCCAGGGATGTTCCACGATCTGGGTGGTGGTAGACAGGTTCAGTAAGATGGCCCACTTTGTTCCGCTTCCGAAGCTTCCATCTGCTAAAGAACTGGCATCTTTATTCATTAAGCACATTTTCAGGCTCCATGGGGCACCAGTTAACATTGTCTCTGACCGTGGCTCTCAGTTTATAGCTCAGTTTTGGAAGGCCCTTTGCTCTCAGCTGGGGATTAAATTATCATATTCTTCAGCATATCATCCTGAGACTAATGGCCAAACAGAAAGGACTAATCAGACTCTAGAGAAGATGGTACGTTGTCTGATGGCCAAAGATGAGGTGGAGTG
Source organism: Lithobates pipiens (assembly GCF_037356315.1). Taxonomy (NCBI): domain Eukaryota; kingdom Metazoa; phylum Chordata; class Amphibia; order Anura; family Ranidae; genus Lithobates; species Lithobates pipiens. The sequence goes on along the minus strand of NW_027507771.1, from coordinate 98,770 downwards.
GGTCAACATCCTTCCATGGGCAGAGTTTGCCTTTAATAATTGTGCCAGCACATCTACAGGGACCTCTCCTTTCTTTTGTGTTTACGGGTTGCATCCTCGTGTGTGCTCCTTTGATCTTCCGCCCTCTGATGTTCCAGATGCCAACACCACGATTGAACATTTCTCCAAAATCTGGTCCGATGTAAATCATGCTATTTCTCGCTCTGTGCAGGCTTTTAAGAAAACTGCTGACAAGAAGCGCTCAAAGGCACCAGAATATAAAGTTGGTGACAAAGTGTGGTTATCATCTCGGAATCTGTCCCTGCATGTTCCATCTAAAAAGCTTGGCCCAAAATTCATCGGGCCTTATGAAATCTCGGAGATTGTTAATCCTGTGTCCTACAGATTAAAACTGCCCCCATCCATGCGCATTCCAAATGTTTTTCATGTTTCATTGTTGAAACCTGTTCATTCCAGCCTCCTAGTAAATGAACCAGAACCTGTGGATGTGTTGGACAGTCAAGAATATGAAGTGGCATTTATTCTTGATTCCAGACGAGTGCGCAATTCCTTACAATATCTTGTTCATTGGAAAGGGTTCGGCCCAGAGGATCGATCTTGGGTACCAGCTCGTGATCTTCATGCTGATCGACTTAAGAAGAAGTTCCATCTCCGTTATCCAAGTAAGCCTGGGGGTGCAGGAGCAACCCCTCGAGAAAGGGGGGGTACTGTCAGTACTAGAATCCCTTTAGGACCCAGCACAACTCACCTGACACAGCCTGTGTCTGGGAAACAACAGTGATTGGCCAGCTCACGTTTAAATCACCTGTATCAGCATTCAGTCAGCGCTCGTGTTAGAGTTTACTTGTGTTTGATCCAGCTGATATTTGCTCTGTGACTTTCGTGTTTGACCCGGCTTGTTTGACCTTCCTTGCTTACTTGCTTCTGATTCTGTACCGTTTGGATTCTGATCTACCTGTGTATGACCCGGCTTGCCTAGACTACGCTTTTCCTGATTCTACTAGTACCCACATCTGCAGCAGTGAACCACAAGGTCCAGCAATCATCTATCCTCATCTACAACAGTGAACTACAAGGTCCAGCACTCATCTATCCTCATCTACAGCAGTGAACTACAAGGTCCAGCTATCACCTACCTTCGTCTGCAGCGGTGTACTACAAGTCCCAGCTGACCTGCTCTGCTTAGACCTGCTCATGGTATGTGCTTTGAACTCTTTGTATAATCAGCACACCTGAACTGTTACTTGTTATCTGCACCTAGCCTGACAGTATCTACAACTTTAGTTACTCACTAACTCAGGTCAACCTACTAAAATCACCACAGCAAGCTTTTACGGGGACGCCCAGTTGACGGGACACGCAAGAAATCTCACAGTGTTTCTTTTTACGGCACCTAGGATTGCTATAGCTAAGCCCCGGAGGTCTTCCACAATCCCCTTCGACTTCCCCTTTCGAAAAAACGAAGCTGTCATGGATCGTGGTTAACAAGTGCCTCTCGGCAACCTTACTTGACAAAATCTGGGAACCTTGGATTAACTACTTGCACCCTTGTAAAGCATTGGTCATCAGACAGGCATAAAGTTACGGAACGTACTTTCTTTTCTACCTTTTTTTCTGGTTACCTCTTTTCCTTCACTTTCCCTGAACCACCAGGGTGATAGGCAATAGTCAAGTCTAGTTGTGAATTAGGTTTGGAAGTCTAGTTGTGAATTAGGTTTGGAAGTCTAGTTGTGAATTAGGTATGGAAGTCTAATTGTGAATTAGGTTTGGAAGTCTAGTTGTGAATTAGGTTTGGAAGTCTAGTTGTGAATTAGGTATGGAAGTCTAGTTGTGAATTAGGTATGGAAGTCTAGTTGTGAATTAGGTATGGAAGTCTAGTTGTGAATTAGGTTTGGAAATATAGTTGAGAATTAGGTTTGGAAATATAGTTGTGAATTAGGTTTGCAAGTCTAGTTGTGAATTAGGTTTGGAAGTCTAGTTGTGAATTAGGTTTGGAAATATAGTTGTGAATTAGGTTTGGAAATATAGTTGTGAATTAGGTTTGGAAATATAGTTGTGAATTAGGTTTGGAAGTCTAGTTGTGAATTAGGTTTGGAAGTCTAGTTGTGAATTAGGTTTGGAAATATAGTTGTGAATTAGGTTTGGAAGTCTAGTTGTGAATTAGGTTTGGAAGTCTAGTTGTGAATTAGGTATGGAAGTTTAGTTGTGAATTAGGTTTGGAAGTCTAGTTGTGAATTAGGTTTGGAAATATAGTTGTGAATTAGGTTTGGAAATATAGTTGTGAATTAGGTATGGAAGTCTAGTTGTGAATTAGGTTTGGAAATCTAGTTGTGAATTAGGTATGGAAGTCTAGTTGTGAATTAGGTATGGAAATCTAGTTGTGAATTAGGTTTGGAAATCTAGTTGTGAATTAGGTTTGGAAATATAGTTGTGAATTAGGTTTGGAAATATAGTTGTGAATTAGGTTTGGAAGTCTAGTTGTGAATTAGGTATGGAAGTCTAGTTGTGAATTAGGTATGGAAGTCTAGTTGTGAATTAGGTTTGGAAGTCTAGTTGTGAATTGGGTTTGGAAATATAGTTGTGAATTAGGTTTGGAAATATAGTTGTGAATTAGGTTTGGAAGTCTAGTTGTGAATTAGGTATGGAAGTCTAGTTGTGAATTAGGTTTGGAAGTCTAGTTGTGAATTGGGTTTGTAAGTCTAGTTGTGAATTAGGTTTGGAAATCTAGTTGTGAATTAGGTTTGGAAATATAGTTGTGAATTAGGTTTGGAAATATAGTTGTGAATTAGGTTTGGAAATATAGTTGTGAATTAGGTTTGGAAGTCTAGTTGTGAATTAGGTATGGAAGTTTAGTTGTGAATTAGGTTTGGAAATATAGTTGTGAATTAGGTTTGGAAATATAGTTGTGAATTAGGTATGGAAATATAGTTGTGAATTAGGTTTGGAAGTCTAGTTGTGAATTAGGTATGGAAGTCTAGTTGTGAATTAGGTATGGAAGTCTAGTTGTGAATTAGGTTTGGAAGTCTAGTTGTGAATTGGGTTTGGAAGTCTAGTTGTGAATTAGGTTTGGAAATATAGTTGTGAATTAGGTTTGGAAATATAGTTGTGAATTAGGTTTGGAAGTCTAGTTGTGAATTAGGTATGGAAGTCTAGTTGTGAATTAGGTATGGAAGTCTAGTTGTGAATTAGGTTTGGAAGTCTAGTTGTGAATTGGGTTTGGAAGTCTAGTTGTGAATTAGGTTTGGAAGTCTAGTTGTGAATTGGGTTTGGAAGTCTAATTGTGAATTAGGTTTGGAAGTCTAGTTGTGAATTAGGTTTGGAAGTCTAGTTGTGAATTAGGTTTGGAAGTCTAGTTGTGAATTAGGTATGGAAGTCTAGTTGTGAATTAGGTATGGAAGTCTAGTTGTGAATTAGGTATGGAAGTCTAGTTGTGAATTAGGTTTGGAAATATAGTTGAGAATTAGGTTTGGAAGTCTAGTTGTGAATTAGGTTTGGAAGTTTAGTTGTGAATTAGGTATGGAAGTCTAGTTGTGAATTAGGTTTGGAAATATAGTTGTGAATTAGGTATGGAAGTCTAGTTGTGAATTAGGTTTGGAAGTCTAGTTGTGAATTAGGTTTGGAAGTCTAGTTGTGAATTAGGTATGGAAGTCTAGTTGTGAATTAGGTATGGAAGTCTAGTTGTGAATTAGGTATGGAAGTCTAGTTGTGAATTAGGTATGGAAGTCTAGTTGTGAATTAGGTATGGAAGTTTAGTTGTGAATTAGGTTTGGAAATATAGTTGTGAATTAGGTTTGGAAGTCTAGTTGTGAATTAGGTTTGGAAGTTTAGTTGTGAATTAGATTTGGAAATATAGTTGTGAATTAGGTTTGGAAGTCTAGTTGTGAATTGGGTTTGGAAGTCTAGTTGTGAATTAGGTTTGGAAATATAGTTGTGAATTAGGTTTGGAAGTCTAGTTGTGAATTAGGTTTGGAAGTTTAGTTGTGAATTAGGTTTGGAAGTCTAGTTGTGAATTAGGTTTGGAAGTCTAGTTGTGAATTAGGTATGGAAGTCTAGTTGTGAATTAGGTATGGAAGTCTAGTTGTGAATTAGGTTTGGAAATATAGTTGTGAATTAGGTTTGGAAGTCTAGTTGTGAATTAGGTTTGGAAGTTTAGTTGTGAATTAGATTTGGAAATATAGTTGTGAATTAGGTTTGGAAGTCTAGTTGTGAATTAGGTATGGAAGTCTAGTTGTGAATTAGGTTTGGAAGTCTAGTTGTGAATTAGGTTTGGAAATATAGTTGTGAATTAGGTATGGAAGTCTAGTTGTGAATTAGGTTTGGAAGTCTAGTTGTGAATTAGTTATGGAAGTCTAGTTGTGAATTAGGTATGGAAATATAGTTGTGAATTAGGTTTGGAAATATAGTTGTGAATTAGGTTTGGAAGTCTAGTTGTGAATTAGGTTTGGAAATATAGTTGTGAATTAGGTTTGGAAATATAGTTGTGAATTAGGTTTGGAAGTCTAGTTGTGAATTGGGTTTGGAAATATAGTTGTGAATTAGGTTTGGAAATATAGTTGTGAATTAGGTTTGGAAATATAGTTGTGAATTAGGTTTGGAAGTCTAGTTGTGAATTAGGTTTGGAAATATAGTTGTGAATTAGGTTTGGAAATATAGTTGTGAATTAGGTTTGGAAATATAGTTGTGAATTAGGTTTGGAAGTCTAGTTGTGAATTGGGTTTGGAAATATAGTTGTGAATTAGGTTTGGAAATATAGTTGTGAATTAGGTTTGGAAATATAGTTGTGAATTAGGTTTGGAAGTCTAGTTGTGAATTAGGTTTGGAAATATAGTTGTGAATTAGGTTTGGAAATATAGTTGTGAATTAGGTTTGGAAATATAGTTGTGAATTAGGTTTGGAAGTCTAGTTGTGAATTAGGTTTGGAAATATAGTTGTGAATTAGGTTTGGAAGTCTAGTTGTGAATTAGATTTGGAAATCTAGTTGTGAATTAGGTTTGGAAGTCTAGTTGTGAATTAGGTTTGGAAATCTAGTTGTGAATTAGGTTTGGAAGTCTAGTTGTGAATTAGGTATGGAAGTCTAGTTGTGAATTAGGTTTGGAAGTCTAGTTGTGAATTAGGTTTGGAAGTCTAGTTGTGAATTAGGTTTGGAAGTCTAGTTGTGAATTAAGTTTGGAAGGAGGGAATATAGCACCTCGATGGTTGTTCCATTAAAATTGACTAGACTTCTCACCTTCAGTTTTTCCAGAAGCAATGGGAATGAGGACTTCGGGCTTATGACCAAGTTGGTATGGTCTCCCCCCTCCCGCCGATACGGTTTTAGGAAGGGAGAAGCGGAAAACCTTTGTTCTTTTGCTTTATGATGGTTATTTCGTAGCGTAGTTTGGTGTGGCCTGTCGAGAGATCAGGGGCACAATTTAGAAGACTCCTGTATACTCTTCTAGCACCGCGTTATATGTTTATGGAGTTTTCATATAGTCCTTTGATGTTCACGTCTCGAAAACTTCAATAAAAATATCAGAAATGAAGAAGGTCTTGGGACATTTTTTCCATTCATCCTTCCTCCACTGATGTGAAGTTTGCCAGTACCGTAAGCCGACAAAAACCATGAGAACCAAGAGAGAAAAATGAGCTGCACACCAACATCCGTCCAACGTGTTTACGGAAAAGACTTGCCACCGGGACTAAAACAACCGACCGAGGGGTGGCGACGTTTCACGCATACGTCGTTCTAATTCGTCGTTGGGTTTTTGAAGAAGCACAATGTATGTGTGGCACGTCGTCGCCCCTCGGTCCGTTGTTTTTAGTCCCGGTGGCAAGTCTTTTCAATAAACCTGTTGGACGGATGTTGGTGTGCAGTCACTGGGTGTTCGCGGTTGCGAGCCGGAGCTAGCACCCAGCCCTTCCTTTTTGGTGGATTGTTATACTCACCCGGAGCAGCGATCTGTCTCATTTCTCCAGGCCCCACACCATGATGTTCCCACCTCCATACTTCACTGTTGGTATGGGGGGGGGGGTGTTTTTGGGGTGATGTGACCTCCAAACATGGTGTGTATTATGGCCTCCAAAGAGTTCCATGTTGGTCTCATCTGAGCAGACTCTATTCTCCCCGTATTTGTCAGGATTGTCTACACGAGCTTCACCGTGCTTTTTCTTCAGCAATGGCGTGTTGCGTGGTGAGGGGGCACACAGGCCATGGCGGGGGAGGGCATTACTAATTGTGTAGCTGCTAATTCCAGGTCTTTGTGAAGCTCTCCACAAGTGGTCCTAGGCTCATGGAGAACTCTTCTGATAATTCTTCTCACTCCTCCGGTGGTGGCCGGTTTATGGTCAAATGATGTTCATTCCACTTCTGGATTACGGCCCCAACAGTGCTCACTGGAACATTCAGAAGTTTAGAAATCCTTCTGTAACCAATGGTTGTGAAGGTCTTGAGAACCCATCATCAGATGTTCCTTGTGAGGCACCTCGGTAATGAGACATCTTTTTATAGGCCATCAGGTGAGACTCAACCAGCTGACATTAATTTGCCCTGACAAGGGGTAGGATTTCTGTCTAATTACTGATAGATTTCAGCCGGTGTCTTGGCTTTCCATGCCTTTTTGCACCTCCCTTTCTTCATGTGTTCAATACTTTTTCCCGGTGTCCTTTCCGTTTTATTACACAGAACTTCATTTCTGAACGGATTTGTTTTGGTGTCTTTGTATGTATGGATTGGATGGCCCCTCCCCTCTCCTACGAGTCACTCACTGTCCCTGCCCCCGATCCACTTCTAAGGACCGCCTCCAAGTAGAGCGCCTCGCAAGAACAGTACCACCAGCAACAATGGACCCACCAGCAACAATAGACCCAAAACCAACCATAGACCCACCAGCAACAATAGACCCAAAACCAACAATAGATCACCCCAGCAACAATACAACCTCTCAGCAACAATAGACCCACCAGCAACAATAGACCCACCAGCAACAATAGACCCAACAACAGAAATAGATCACCCCAACAACAATACATCCTCTCAGCAACAATAGACCCAACACCAACAATAGACCCAACACCAACAATAGACCCACCACCAACAATAGACCCACCAGAAACAATAGATTCCTCCAGCAACAATAGACCCACCAGAAACAATAGATTCCTCCACCAACAATAGACCCACCAGAAACAATAGATTCCTCCAGCAACAATAGACCCACCAGCAACAATAGACCCAACAACACCAATAGATCACCCCAACAACAATACATCCTCTCAGCAACAATAGACCCAACACCAACAATAGACCCACCACCAACAATAGATTCCTCCAGCAACAATAGACCCACCAGCAACAATAGACCCAACAGCACCAATAGATCACCCCAACAACAATACATCCTCTCAGCAACAATAGACCCAACACCAACAATAGACCCAACACCAACTATAGACCCAACACCAACAATAGACCCAACACCAACTATAGACCCAACACCAACAATAGACCCAACACCAACAATAGACCCACCCGAAACAATAGATTCCTCCAGCAACAATAGACCCACCAGCAACAATAGACCCAACAACACCAATAGATCACCCCAACAACAATACATCCTCTCAGCAACAATAGACCCAACACCAACAATAGACCCACCACCAACAATAGACCCAACACCAACAATAGACCCAACACCAACAATAGACCCAACACCAACAATAGACCCAACACCAACAATAGACCCAACACCAACAATAGACCCAACACCAACAATAGACCCAACACCAACAATAGAACCAACACCAACAACAGATTCCTCCAGCAACAAGATTCCTCCAGCAACAATACACCCCCTCAGATACAATAGACCCACCAGCAACAATAGATCACCCCAGCAACAATACATCCTCTCAGCAACAATAGACGCAACACCAACAATAGACCCACCAGCAGCAATAGACCCAACACCAACAACAGATTCCTCCAGCAACAATAGACCACCAGTAACAATAGATTCCTCTAGCAACAATACACCCCCTCAGATACAATAGACCCAACACCAACAGTAGATTCCTCCAGCAACAATAGACCCCCTCAGCAAAAATAGACCCACCACCAACAATAGACCCACCAGCAAGAATAGAGCCAATACCAACATCAGACCCACCAGCAACAGCACAACTCCTCAGCAACAATAGACCCAACACCAACAATAGACCCACCAGCAACAATAAACCCACCAGCAACAATAGATCCTCTTAGCAACAATTGATTCCTCCAGCAACAATAGATTCCTCCAGCAACAATAGATCCCCTCAGCAACAATAGACCCAACACCAACAATAGACCCACAGTAACAATAGATTCCTCCAGCAACAATAGATCCCCTCAGCAACAATAGACCCAACACCAACAATAGACCCACAGTAACAATGGATTCCTCCAGCAACAATATACCTACTACCAACAATAGACCCACCAGTAAGAATACATCACCTCAGCAACAATAGACCCACCACCAACAATAGACCCACCAGTAACAATAGACCCACCAGTAAGAATACATCACCTCAGCAACAATAGACCCACCACCAACAATAGACCCAACACCAACAATAGACCCACCAGTAACAATAGATTCCTCCAGCAACAACACACCTCTTCAGCAACAATATACCCAACACCAACAACAGACCCACCAGCAACAATAGATCCTCTCAGCAAAAATAGACCCAGCAGCAACAATAGATTCCTCCAGCAACACACCTCCTCGGCAACAATAGATTCCTCCAGCAACAACACACCTCCTCAGCAACAATAGATCCCCAGCAACAATACATCCCCACAGCAACAATAGATCCCCAGCAACAATACATCCCCACAGCAACAATAGATCCCCAGCAACAATACATCCCCACAGCAACAATAGATCCCCAGCAACAATACATCCCCACAGCAACAATAGACCCAACACAAACAATAGATCCCCACCAACAACACCCCCTCAGCAACAATACACCCCCTCAGCAACAATATATACCCACAGGAACAATAGATCCCCTTAGCAACAATATATCCCCCCCAACAATACACCCACCAGCAACGATAGATTCCTCCAGCAACAACGCACCTTCTCAGCAACAAATGACCCCCCCAGAAACAACATATCCCCTCAGCAATAATAGACCCCCATCAACTATACCCCCTCAGCAACAATAGATCCCACAGAAACAATATACCCCACAGCAACAATAGATCCCCCAATATCAACAAAAGATACAATTTTATGCAAGAAAAAAAAAGACCCCCACCAGCAACAGTACATCCCACCCAGCAAAAATAGATCCCCCACCAGCAACAATAGGCCATCCCAGGAACAATAGATTCCACAGCAGTCACAATAGATCACCCTTCCCTCCAGCAACAATACCCCCCCCCCCACCCCCAAGCAAAAGTAGATCTCTCAGCAGCCAGCATAATAATAATAATAGACCTCCCCCAAAACAGTAGATTGTGCCCAGCAATAATAGATCTCCCATAGCAACAATAGACCCCACCTTCTTCCCCCAGCAACAGTTGGCTGCAATAGTGGAAATACACTTCAAGAGATATAAGACGCGGTGACGTCCCTCCGGCGTTTCTTGTATCAGCGCAGAGCGGTGCCAGCAGCTCTCCTAGGTAAGAGTTGGCACGGCGGGGCGGTAAGATCCATCCTGCGCAATGTAATCCCCCCCTCCCCCCCCCCCCCCGGATTGTGCGCTTCCATCTGCTCCCATCATCTCCCCTCAGGAGTCACGTCCCCCATATGTCCCATATTACCGCTCTTACAGCGCCGGGCCGCCATACCGAGCGCCAAACCGAGGGAGGCGCCGCCGACCCCAGCACTGCCGAGGAATATTCAAAATATATTTATATCTCTATAGAAAATAATAGAATAAAATGAATAATAATAATAATAATACAAATAATAATAAAAATAATAATAAAAATAATAATAATAATAATAATAATAATAATAATAATAATACAAATAATAATAAAAATAATAATAATAATAATAAAAATAATAATAATAATAATAATAAAATAATAATAATAATAATAACACAAATAATAATAAAAATAATAGTAATAATAATAATAATAATAATAAAAATAATAATAATAATAATAATACAAATAATAATAATACAAATAATAATAAAAAATAATAATAATAATAAATAATAATAATAATAATACAAATAATAATAAAAATAATAGTAATAATAATAATAATAATAAAAAAAATAAAAAAAAAATAATAATAATAATAATAATAATAATAATAAAAATAATAATAAAAATAATAATAATAATAATACAAATAATAATAATAATAATACAAATAATAATAAAAATAATAAAAATAATATTAATAATAAAAATAATAATAATAATAATAATAATAATAATAAAAACAATAAAATTCATAATAATACAAATAATAATAAAAATAATAATAATAATAATAATAATCTTCTTCTATTGTAATGTTTTGACTGAGATAGATCGGAAAATTAATTGTATTTTTGTGATTATTTTTTGGAAAAGTGTCTTTTTATCAATAACAATGTAATGAAAAAAATATAATATATATATATATATAAAATAACAAAATTCTATACACATAATATGAATTTAAAAAAGTATATATATTTAAATATAAATAAATAAATAATAGCATGTATACATTGTACAGTATATAATAATATATATATATATATATATATATATACATAGTATGTGACAAAAGTAAGTACACCCCTCAGTGACATTTCTTCTCTCTTTTCATGTGACAACACTGAAGAAATGACACTTGTCTACAATGTAAAGTAGTGAGTGTACAGCTTGTATAACAGTGTAAATTTCCTGTCCCCTCAAAATAACTCAACACACAGCCGTTAATGTCTGGCAACAAAAGTCAGTACACCCCCAAAGTGAAAATGTCCAGATTGGGCCCAAGGTGTGAATATTTTGTGCGGCCGCCATTATTTTCCAGCACTGCCTTCACCCTCTTGGGCATGGAGGTCACCAGAGCTTCACAGGTCACCACTGGAGTCCTCTTCCCCTCCCCCATGATGACATCACAGAGCTGGTGGATGTTGGAGACCTTCCCCTCCTCCACCTTCCCTCTGAGGATCCCCCACAGATGACCAATAGGGTTTAGGTCTGGAGACATGCTTGGCCAGTCCATCACCTTCACCCTCAGCTTCTTTAGCAAGGCAGTGGTGGTGTTGGAGGTGTGTTTGGGGTGGTTATCATGTTGGAATACTGCCCTGCGGTCCAGTCTCTGAAGGGAGGGGATCATGCTCTGCTTCAGTATGTCACAGTACATGTTGGCATTCATGGTCCCCTCAATGATCTGTAGCCCCCCAGTGCCGGCAGCACTCATGCAGCCCCCGACCATGACACCCCCACCACCATGCCTGACTGTAGACAAGACACACTTGTCTTTGTCCTCCTCACCTGGTTGCCCCCACACACGCCTGACACCATCTGACACCAAATACCTTTATCTTGGTCTCATCAGAGCACAGGACATGGTTCCAGTAATCCATCTCCTTAGTCTGCTTGTCTTCAGCAAACTGTTTGTGGTCTTTCTTGTGCATCATCTTTAGAAGAGGCTTCCTTCTGGGATGACAGCCATGCAGACCAATTTGATGCAGTGTGCGGCGTATGGTCTGAGCACTGACAGGCTGACCCCCCCACCCCTACAACCTCTGCAGCAATGCTGGCAGCACTCATACGTCTATTTCCCAAAGACAACCTCTGGATATGACGCTGAGCACGTGACCTCAACTTCTTTGGTGGACCATGGCGAGGCCTGTTCTGAGGGGAACCCCTCCTGTTATACCGCTGTATGGTCTTGGCCACCGTGCTGCAGATCAGTTTCAGGGTCTTGGCAATCTTCTTATAGCCTAGGCCAGTGATTGCGAACCTCGGCACCCCAAATGTTTTGGAACTACATTTCCCATGATGCTCTGGCACTCTGCGGTGTAGTTGAGCATCATGGGAAATGTAGTTCCAAAACATCTGGGGTGCCAAGGTTCGCAATCACTGGCCTAGGCCATCTTTATGTAGAGCAACGATTCTTATCTTCAGATCCTCAGAGATTTCTTTGCCAGGAGGTGCCATGTTGTACTTCCAGTGACCAGTATGAGAGAGTGAGAGCGATAACACCAAATTTAACACACCTGCTCCCCATTCACACCTGAGACCTTGTAACACTAACGAGTCACATGACACCGGGGAGGGAAAATGGCTAATTGGGCCCAATCTGGAGATTTTCACTTAGGGGTGTCCTGACTTTTGTTGCCAGCGGTTTAGACATTAATGGCTGTGTGTTGAGTTATTTTGAGGGGACAGGAAATTTACACTGTTATACAAGCTGTACACTCACTACTTTACATTGTAGACAAGTGTCATTTCTTCAGTGTTGTCACATGAAAAGAGAGAAGAAATGTCACTGAGGGGTGTACTTACTTTTGTCACATACTGTAGATATAAAAACAAATATCTATAAAATGATATAAATATGCAATAAAATTTAAAAAAATCTATAAATATTGTGTGAAATCCTCACTTTTGCCTCCCATTACCTGACACCCTCACAATTTCTGTGTCTGAGCCCACCTCTACTATTATAGATCAGCTCAGCTTCTATCAGAGCCTTCTCACACAGGTGTTTTCCTCCTTAATGGACCCCATCCCCCCGGCACAGAACGCATATTACAATAAACGTGGCCTGCGGATGAATAATTCAGGGCGGTGATGTTCGGGGCGGGCGGGGCGGGCGAGGTGAGGTGGGGGGGGGGGGAGGGGCGCACTCTCCGGGGTCTTCGCATCGCTCGGTTCTGCTAATTCCGTCTGACACTTCGCCGGCCCAGCACCAGATTGCGCAAAGGTTCAACGGCGGGGGGCCTGCGGAGACGGAGCGCGGGGGGTGGGAACGCGTGTTCTCCTGAATAACACATGGCCGGGCCCCCCCTACCCCCCCAGAGCCAATCCTGAACCCCCCCCTGGAGCTCACATCTGCTGCGGGTTTAGTACCCCCCCACCCCACCCCCCGCTCACATGTGTGATTTACTATAGTCATGTGACCTCCTTCATATCTGTAATGCTGAAGAAACAATGTAACAGATTTCCCCTGAATGGTGATATTGCCGAGCAGCCAGCAGTGGAAAATGGATTTTAAGGGAATAAAGAATGGATGAGAGGAGAGGAGATTATTGGTGGAAGAGACAAGCAAAGCCTTCTTTCCCCAAAAAGTTCATCCCTCTGTCATCTGGAAGCAGTGTGTGGGGGGTGGGGTGGGGGGGGGGGGGTGACTGGATTGGACAGTGCAGGAGGAGGGCGGTTTTTTTCTGGGGGGGAGTTTGTAGCGCATGTTGTCATGCAGCAAAACACTCGTCTGCTCTCTGCGTTTGGGGCGCCGCTGACAACTATACTAACGATCTGCTACTGGAATGTTTTCCCAAATACAGGATTAGAGGAAAATATATATTTTTGTGATTATTACTTTTTTCTTTTTGACATGGAAAATTTTCCTTTAATTGATAAAAATGTAATAAAATATATATATATATATATAGAAAAATATAAATGTATAAAATTATATATACAACACAAGAACTACAATTTTTATTAAAATAATAACAATAATATGATGTGTATAATTTATATAATAATAATAATAATAATAATAATAATATACTTCATACAATGTAAATAAGAATAACAATATTATACTGTATATAAGGTATAATAGTAATAATTATAATATGTATACAAGTGATATAATCATATTAATAATATAATGTATACAATATATATATATATATATATATAATAAACTGTATACATTGTATATAATAATAACAATAGTATCAAATATATATATTAATATACTGTATACAATATATATATACTAATAATTAATATACTGTACGTAAGGTATATAATAATAATAAAAATATGTATACGATGTATATAATAATAATGATAATGTATACAATGTACAATAAAAATATTAAACTGTATATAAGGTATACAATAATAATATACAGTATAAAATCGATATAATAATATTAATAATAATATATTGTATATAATGTATATAAGAATAATAATAATAATATTAATATAATGTATACAATGTACAGTGTATAAGAATAATAGTAATACTAATAATAATACACTGTATATAAGATAGATAATAATAATAATAATAATAATATTAATATTAATATACAGAATGCATATAATAATAATATAAAATATTTATAATATATTGTATATAATGTAAATAATAATAATAATAATATTAATATTATACTGTATAGACTGTATATAATAATACAAATAATAATAATAATAATAATAATATAAAGTATAGAATGTACATAATAATAATATTAATAATAGAATGTATAGAATGTATATAATAATAATAATAATAATAATAATAATAATAATAATAATAATAATAATATAATGTATATAATAATAATATTAATAATATAATGTATAGAATGTATATAATAATAATAATAATAATAGAATGTATATAATAATAATAATAATAATAATAATAATAATATAAAGTATAGAATGTATACAATAATAATAATAATAATATACTATATACAATGAATATAATGATAATATTAATAATATAATGTATAGAATCTATATAATAATAATAATAATAATGTATACAGTTTATATCATAATAATAATAATAATAATAATAAATAGAATGTATATAATAATAATATTAATAATATAATGTATAGAATGTATATAATAATAATAATAATAATAATAATAATAATAATAATAATAGAATGTATATAATAATAATAATAATAATAATAATAATAATATAAAGTATAGAATGTATACAATAATAATAATAATAATAATAATATACTATATACAATGAATATATATAATAATAATAATAATAATGTATACAGTTTATATAATAATAATAATAATATAATGTATATAATAATAATAATAATAATAATAATAATAATAATAATATAATGTATATAATAATAATCTTCTATTGTAAAACAAGCACAGGATTGTAGAATTGA
This sequence comes from Lithobates pipiens, assembly GCF_037356315.1. Taxonomy (NCBI): domain Eukaryota; kingdom Metazoa; phylum Chordata; class Amphibia; order Anura; family Ranidae; genus Lithobates; species Lithobates pipiens. The sequence continues at coordinate 83,644 of NW_027507771.1, read as the reverse complement.
ACGATTTATTTTTGTGAATTTTGTCGGGTGTTTCTTCGATGGGCGTTTTGGCGCATTTTCTCACGCAGCAAAGCGCTTGTCTTCTCCCCGCGCTCGGGGTGCTGCTAACAATTAATGTCACCGCAAACACGAGCCGAGATTCCAGCCTGTTTGCCGCGCGTCCCCAGAAAAACGTGGCAAAATGCGCAAAAACACGCCAAAGTAGCCCCTTTTGGGCATCAAGCTACAAGCGGTTTGGCGCACGTTTTGAAGCGCGTGCAAAGCCATTTCTTGCTGACGCGTTTGGGTTGCCATTAACGATGACGCGTGTTTTCACGTACATTTTTCCCGAAAACGCTCAGGTGTGAATGCAGCCCGAGCCTCGAGCTCCGTGCATTCTTTAATTACGCGTTTTGCCACACTTTTTTATGTTGCATCCAGGGGGGGCGCCATTACCATTTAATGGCAACACGAATGCCCGCAAAATTGTGTCATTTTTACGCACGTTTGGGAAACGCTTAAAGTGTGAATGCGGCCAACTCTTTTCTAGAAGCGCACTGCGGTGAACCGCGTGCGTGTTTGCAGATGCGACGGGAGGAATGTGAGCGCGACAGGCATTTTTTACGCGTTTTCGCGAATGCGTTGGGAAATCGCCTGATTTTGTGTGCTTGTCAGCAAAACGCTAAAGTGCGAATCCAACAATGGTGGCGCCACACGCCTGCTAAAAGGGCAGCGCGCTTCTGCGCGCGGCGGGAAAGCGCGCCCCCCCACTTCTGTAAGGAGAGTTGCGGTGGGAAGACTCTCTGCAGATGGCGGCTCTCACACGGTTACGTTTTTCCTTCGACGCGTTGATACATTGGAAGAACGCGCCACTTCAGCGATCGATTTTCCCCCGGACGGAGATCTCCTTCAAAGAATAATATTTGACATCCGCCTGCTGCTCGTATCCCTCCCCCGCTGAGTCTGCGGAGACCGTACAGACAAGCTCCATCACCCCCACCCGCGGGGGGCGCAGCTCCCGGGAGGGCCGCTGTCACCATTGACATTTCCTATGAATACAGAGAGGAGGTAATGAGAGCGCTGTTAGCAGCGGGGGCAGATCCAGAAGCACCGAGGGGGGGGGGGGGGGTAATTGGCATTTATTTACCGAAGCGCCCGGACTGGGAATTGGCGGCGGTTTGCCGCACGTGAGTTGATATGAGCCGAGCGCGGCGTTCCTGAACACTAATTAATTGGAGTCATCAGTTCAGCGACTCCACACGGGTCTCGGCTTTCGCTTCGCTCTGCCTTGCGGCGCTGCCGGCGGGGAGCTTCGCGTTCCCAGGCTTAGGTTTGCGGTTTGTCCAGGCCTAGTGGCGTGGAGACGGGGAGGTGTAGAACGATCCGCATCAGATCCACGAGGAACGTTTGGGGTACAGATCTGGAAATATTTAAAAAACGCAACACGTTTTATGATTGTCAAAGGTACCTACAAGGCCCAGAAGATTCCAGAAAGGGGGCAGCTTCTCGGACCTTCCACCACTCAACTCCACCAAACACTGAAAAGACCTTCCACCACTCACCTCCACCAAACACTGAAAAGACCTTCCACCACTCACCTCCACCAAACACTGAAAAGACCTTCCACCACTCACCTCCACCAAACACTGAAAAGACCTTCCACCACTCAACTCCACCAAACACTGAAAAGACCTTCCACCACTCACCTCCACCAAACACTGAAAAGACCTTCCACCACTCAACTCCACCAAACACTGAAAAGACCTTCCACCCCTCAACTCCACCAAACACTGAAAAGACCTTCCACCACTCACCTCCACCAAACACTGAAAAGACCTTCCACCACTCAACTCCACCAAACACTGAAAAGACCTTCCACCACTCAACTCCACCAAACACTGAAAAGACCTTCCACCACTCAACTCCACCAAACACTGAAAAGACCTTCCACCACTCACCTCCACCAAACACTGAAAAGACCTTCCACCACTCAACTCCACCAAACACTGAAAAGACCTTCCACCACTCACCTCCACCAAACACTGAAAAGACCTTCCACCACTCAACTCCACCAAACACTGAAAAGACCTTCCACCACTCACCTCCACCAAACACTGAAAAGACCTTCCACCACTCAACTCCACCAAACACTGAAAAGACCTTCCACCACTCAACTCCACCAAACACTGAAAAGACCTTCCACCACTCACCTCCACCAAACACTGAAAAGACCTTCCACCACTCAACTCCACCAAACACTGAAAAGACCTTCCACCACTCAACTCCACCAAACACTGAAAAGACCTTCCACCACTCAACTCCACCAAACACTGAAAAGACCTTCCACCACTCAACTCCACCAAACACTGCGCCCCCCCCCCCCCCACTGGGGCCCACCAGCCATGGGGTATGAAGAGAAGGAAGCGGTCCTACAGAAGTTCAGAGGGATTCCATACATTGACTTCAACTGAGCTTCACTCTCAATACTGATCCAACCTACCTCTGATACTGACCTAACCTCACAACTCATCCTCGATACTGACCCAACCTCCCAACCTACCTCTGATACTGACCCAACCTTCCAACCTACCTCTGATACTGACCTAACCTCACAACTCATCCTCGATACTGACCCAACCTCCCAACCTACCTCTGATACTGACCTAACCTTCCAACCTACCTCTGATAATGACCTAACCTTCCACCTCATCCTCGATGCTGACCCAACCTTCCAACCTACCTCTGATAATGACCTAACCTTCCAACTCATCCTCGATATGGACCCAACCTTCCAACCTACCTCTGATACTGACCTAACCTTCCACCTCATCCTCGATGCTGACCCAACTTTCCAACCTACCTCTGATACTGACCTAACCTCACAACTCATCCTCGATACTGACCTAACCTTCCAACCTACCTCTGATACTGACCTAACCTCACAACTCATCCTCGATACTGACCCAACCTCCCAACCTACCTCTGATACTGACCTAACCTTCCAACCTACCTCTGATAATGACCTAACCTTCCACCTCATCCTCGATGCTGACCCAACCTTCCAACCTACCTCTGATAATGACCTAACCTTCCAACTCATCCTCGATATGGACCCAACCTTCCAACCTACCTCTGATACTGACCTAACCTTCCACCTCATCCTCGATGCTGACCCAACTTTCCAACCTACCTCTGATACTGACCTAACCTCACAACTCATCCTCGATACTGACCTAACCTTCCAACCTACCTCTGATACTGACCTAACCTCACAACTCATCCTCGATACTGACCCAACCTTCCAACCTACCTCTGATAATGACCTAACCTTCCAACTCATCCTCGATATGGACCCAACCTTCCAACCTACCTCTGATACTGACCTAACCTTCCAACTCATCCTCGATACTGACCTAACCTTCCAACTCATCCTCGATACTGACCCAACCTTCCAACCTACTTCTGATACTGACTTAACCTTCCAACTCATCCTCGATACTGACCTAACCTTCCAAACTACCTCTGATACTGACCTAACCTTCCAACTCATCCTCGATACTGACCTAACCTTCCAACCTACTTCTGATACTGACTTAACCTTCCAACTCATCCTCGATACTGACCTAACCTTCCAACCTACTTCTGATACTGACCTAACCTTCCAACTCATCCTTAAAACTGACCTAACCTTACAACCTACCTCTGATACTGACCTAACCTTCCAACTCATCCTCGATACTGACCTAACCTTCCAACCTGGATACTGACCTAGCCTCCCAACTCATCCTGGATACTGACACAACCTTCCAATCTACCTCTGATACTGACCTAACCTTCCAACTCATCCTCGATACTGACCCAACCTTCCAACCTACCTCTGATACTGACCTAACCTTCCAACTCATCCTTGATACTGACCTAACCTTCCAACCTACCTCTGATACTGACCTAACCTTCCAACTCATCCTCGATACTGACCTAACCTTCCAACCTGGATACTGACCTACCCTCCCAACTCATCCTGGATACTGACCTAGCCTCCCAACTCATCCTGGATACTGACACAACCTTCCAATCTACCTCTGATATTGACCTAGTCTCTCAACTCATCCTCAAAACTGACCTATCCTTCCAACTCACCTCTGATACTGACCCAGCCTCCTAATTCATCCTTCATACTGAGCTAACCTTTCAACACAGCACTGATGCTGACCTGGCCTCTCAACTCATCCTTGATACTGACCAAACCCTCCAACCTACCTCTGATACTGACCAAACCCAATTCATCCTTGATACTGGTCTAACCTTCCAATTTACCTCTGACACTGAGCTAGTCTCTCAACTCATCCTCAATACTGACCTATCCTTCCAACCTACCTCTGATACTGACCTAGTCTCTCAACTTATCCTCAGTACTAACCTAACCTTCCAACCTACCTCTGATACTCTCAACTCACCCTTAATATTGATCCAGCCTCCCAACCCACTTGCTATACTGACCTAATCTACCAACTCACATGCAATACGGACATAACCATTGAACTCATCCTTGATACTCTTAACATTCCAACCTACCTCCAATATTCACCTAACTTCTCTACCCACCTCAAACACTGACCCAACCTCACAACTCACCTCCAGTATAGCTTTAACCTCTCAATTCACCTCTGATACTGACCCAACCTCCTGACCCACCTCCATGTCTGTCTCAACCACCTCAAGCCATGTCACTGTCCTAACTACAGAAATGGATCCTTAATGCTTACCTCCCAAATTCCTTCTGATATAGTCCTAACATTCCAACCTACCTCTGATACATGCCTAATGTCCCAACCCACCTCTGATACTGACCCATCCTCTTAATTCATCCTTAATACTGACTTAAACACCCAACCCACCTCTGATACTGACCTAACCACCCAACTCCCTTCCAACATTTGTCTAACTTCTACCCAGATGTGGCAAGAGAAACACTCAAGTGCCAGAGGGTCTTCAAACCTCTTCTAGACCTACCCGAGGACCAAGGTGCCACCTACCACTGCGGATCCCCCTTCTCCCTCCAATCCACCATCCTGAGGAGCTCAAGGACTTTTGCCGGATATTGAAGTCCCGCCCCTCCCTGGATCACCTGGACCCGCTGACCTTCTCTGGAGGCCTTCTCCAGGATCCTTATCACCACCATGAACCAGGTTTGGCCCCAGATCCTAGGACCTCCACATGCGGCACCAACCATCACCCCACAGTACAAGCTGCTTAGATCATTCACCTTGGGGTCCATCACGTTGGTAACATGCGTTGTGTGTGTGCGCATTTTGGGGGGGCATCTTATTCATTCCACATGCCCCCCCCCCTCCAACACACCTGACCCTTCAACACGCCACAATGGACAGATGTCAACACGCATGCATCGTCCCATGTCACGCGGAGAAATGATAAGTCAGCCACATTATTTGGTCCATGGACACCCTGAGAGGCCCACAGAATGCGTCCAAAGAACATGCGTCATCACAAATGGAACAGTGTGAATGGGCTCTTAAAGTGGACCTGTCATCAGATATGCCGAGTAATATGTCTCATCCTTCTCCCCCTGACCATGCTTTTCTCTCCAGAAGGACAAAGCCATCTTTGTTCAGGAATCATGCAGGGTCACCATCTACTTCCTGGTGCCTGTGCAGGGGGAGGGGAGACTGAGGAAATGCTTCCTCCTCCTTCTACAAAGTTACAATGTACAGTGTGATCACTGGGGGGAGGGGAGACTGAGGAAATGACTCCTCCTCCTTCTACAGAGTTACAATGTACAGTGTGATCACTGGGGGGAGGGGAGACTGAGGAAATGCTTCCTCCTCCTTCTACAAAGTTACAATATACAGTCTGATCTCTGGGGGAGGGGAAACTGATGAAATGCCTCCACCTTCTACAAAATTACAATGGACGGTCTGATCACTGGTGGAGGGGAGACTGAGGAAATGTTTCCTCTTGCCTGCAGTAGACTGATGACATCATCACAGCCTAAGCAAAGTTTCAAGGTTACAGTTCAATCATTGGGGGAGGGGAGACTGAGAAAATAAATGTTTCCTCCTCATCCAACAAAGTTACAATGTAGAGTCTGATCACTGGGGGAGGTGAGACTGAGGAAATGCTTCCTCCTCCTTGCAGCAGACTGATGATCTCAGCCTAGGCGCAGTCACTGACTGGAGCTGAAGGAAAGCTCTTCCCAGATCCCGTTGCCGTACGTTGTGACAGGCAAGGAATTTAATGACAGGTCCACTTTAATTTTTGGTGGAAGAAAGGCGGAGCCTCCTGCCCATGTGCAGCGAGGAGCAGGAAGGCGGACGTACCCGTGCGATGCTTCTCCCCAAGGCCTGTCGACATCAAACAAAAACAAAACAAAAAAAGAACAAAAAATAAATGCTAATCACCGGGGGTGGCACATAAAACCTGAGGCTTCAGTCCTACGAATGAGAGATTAGAGGGGAGGGGAGGAGGAGGAGATTTCTGGACATCGGGGGCGGCACATAAAACCTGAGGCTTCAGTCCTACGAATGAGAGATTAGAGGGGAGGGGAGGAGGAGGAGATTTCTGGACATCGGGGGCGCCACATAAAACCAGAGTCTGCAGTCCTACGAATGAGAGATTAGAGGGGAGGGGAGGAGGAGGAGATTTCTGGACATCGGGGGCGGCACATAAAACCAGAGGCTTCAGTCCTACGAATGAGAGATTAGAGGGGAGGGGAGGAGGAGGAGATTTCTGGACATCGGGGGCGGCACATAAAACCTGAGGCTTCAGTCCTACGAATGAGAGATTAGAGGGGAGGGGAGGAGGAGGAGATTTCTGGACATCGGGGGCGCCACATAAAACCAGAGTCTGCAGTCCTACGAATGAGAGATTAGAGGGGAGGGGAGGAGGAGGAGATTTCTGGACATCGGGGGCGGCACATAAAACCAGAGGCTGCAGTCCTACGAATGAGAGATTAGAGGGGAGGGGAGGAGGAGGAGATTTCTGGACATCGGGGGCGGCACATAAAACCCGAGGCTGCAGTCCTATGAATGAGAGATTAGAGGGGAGGGGAGGAGGAGGAGATTTCTGGACATCGGGGGCGGCACATAAAACCAGAGGCTGCAGTCCTACGAATGAGAGATTAGAGGGGAGGGGAGGAGGAGGAGATTTCTGGACATCGGGGGCGGCACATAAAACCCGAGGCTGCAGTCCTACGAATGAGAGATTAGAGGGGAGGGGAGGAGGAGGAGATTTCTGGACATCGGGGTGGCACATAAAACCTGAGGCTGCAGTCCTACGAATGAGAGATTAGAGGGGAGGGGAGGAGGAGGAGATTTCTGGACATCAGGGGCGGCACATAAAACCCGAGGCTGCAGTCCTATGAATGAGAGATTAGAGGGGAGGGGAGGAGGAGGAGATTTCTGGACATCGGGGGCGGCACATAAAACCCGAGGCTGCAGTCCTACGAATGAGAGATTAGAGGGGAGGGGAGGAGGAGGAGATTTCTGGACATCGGGGTGGCACATAAAACCTGAGGCTGCAGTCCTACGAATGAGAGATTAGAGGGGAGGGGAGGAGGAGGAGATTTCTGGACATCGGGGGCGGCACATAAAACCCGAGGCTGCAGTCCTATGAATGAGAGATTAGAGGGGAGGGGAGGAGGAGGAGATTTCTGGACATCGGGGGCGGCACATAAAACCCGAGGCTGCAGTCCTACAAATGAGAGATTAGAGGGGAGGGGAGGAGGAGGAGATTTCTGGACATCGGGGGCGGCACATAAAACCCGAGGCTGCAGTCCTACGAATGAGAGATTAGAGGGGAGGGGAGGAGGAGGAGATTTCTGGACATCGGGGTGGCACATAAAACCGGAGGCTGCAGTCCTACGAATGAGAGATTAGAGGGGAGGGGAGGAGGAGGAGATTTCTGGACATCGGGGGCGGCACATAAAACCCGAGGCTGCAGTCCTATGAATGAGAGATTAGAGGGGAGGGGAGGAGGAGGAGATTTCTGGACATCGGGGGCGGCACATAAAACCTGAGGCTGCAGTCCTACGAATTAGAGATTAGAGGGGAGGGGAGGAGGAGGAGATTTCTGGACATCGGGGGCGGCACATAAAACCCGAGGCTGCAGTCCTATGAATGAGAGATTAGAGGGGAGGGGAGGAGGAGGAGATTTCTGGACATCGGGGGCGGCACATAAAACCTGAGGCTGCAGTCCTACGAATTAGAGATTAGAGGGGAGGGCAGATGGAGGAGATTTCTGGACAAGACGGTAGGGTATGTGGGACAGCATTAGAAGTCAGTTGGGAGGTTAGGTCAGTATCAGAGGTGGGTTGAAATGTTACGGCTATATCAGAGGATAGTTAGGAGGTCAGGTCAGTATGGGAAGTGAGTTGGGAGTTTAGGCAAATACTGGAGGTAGGTTGGAAGATTAGGTTAGTATCAGAGGTGGGTTGGAAGGTTAAGGCTATATAAGAGGGTAGTTAGGAGGTCAGGTTAGTATGGGAAGTGAGTTGGCAGTTTAGGCAAATACTGGAGGTAGGTTAATATCTGAGGTGGATTGGAATGTTGAGGCTACATCAGAGGGTAGTTAGAAGGTTAGGTCAGTAGCTGAGGTGAGTTTGGAGTTTAGGCAAATATTGGAGGTAGGTTGGAAGATTAGGTTAGTATCAGAGGTGGAATGGAATGTTCTGGCTATATCAGAGAGTAGGTGGGAGGTCAGGTCAGTATGGGAAGTGAGTTGGGATTTTATTGGAGATGGGTTGGAAGGTTAGGTCAGTATCAGAGGTGAGTTGGAATGTTAAGGCTATATTAGAGGGTAGTTAGGAGGTTAGGTCAGTATCTGAAGTGAGTTGGGAGTTTAGGCAAATATTGGAGGTAGGTTGGAAGGTTAGGTCTGTTTCAAGGATGAATTGAGAGGATGGGTCAGTATCAGAGGTAGGTTGGGAGGTTAGGTCTGTTTCAAGGATGAATTGAGAGGATGGGTCAGTATCAGAGGTGGGTTGGGAGGTTAGGTCTATTTCAAGGATGAATTGAGAGGATGGGTCAGTATCAGAGGTGGGTTGGGAGGTTAGGTCTATTTCAAGGATGAATTGAGAGGATGGGTCAGTATCAGAGGTGGGTTGGGAGGTTAGGTCTGTTTCAAGGATGAAGTGAGAGGATGGGTCAGTATCAGAGGTGGGTTGGAAGGTTAGGTCTGTTTCAAGGATGAAGTGAGAGGATGGGTCAGTATCAGAGGTAGGTTGGAAGGTTAGGTCTGTTTCAAGGATGAATTGAGAGGATGGGTCAGTATCAGAGGTGGGTTGGGAGGTTAGGTCTGTTTCAAGGATGAATTGAGAGGATGGGTCAGTATCAGAGGTGGGTTGGGAGGTTAGGTCTGTTTCAAGGATGAATTGAGAGGATGGGTCAGTATCAGAGGTGGGTTGGAAGGTTAGGTCTGTTTCAAGGATGAATTGAGAGGATGAGTCAGTATCAGAGGTGGGTTGGAAGGTTAGGCCTATTTCAAGGATGAATTGAGAGGATGGGTCAGTATCAGAGGTGGGTTGGAAGGTTAGGTCTGTTTCAAGGATGAATTGAGAGGATGGGTCAGTATCAGAGGTGGGTTGGGAGGTTAGGTCTGTTTCAAGGATGAATTGAGAGGATGGGTCAGTATCAGAGGTGGGTTGGAAGGTTAGGTCTGTTTCAAGGATGAATTGAGAGGATGGGTCAGTATCAGAGGTGGGTTGGAAGGTTAGGTCTGTTTAATGGATGAATTGAGAGGATGGGTCAGTATCAGAGGCAGGTTGGAAGGTTAGGTCTGTTTCAAGGATGAATTGAGAGGATGGGTCAGTATCAGAGGTGGGTTGGAAGGTTAAGTCTGTTTCAAGGAGGAATTGAGAGGATGGGTCAGTATCAGAGGTGGGTTGGGAGGTTAGGTCTGTTTCAAGGATGAATTGAGAGGATGGGTCAGTATCAGAGGTAGGTTGGAAGGTTAGGTCTGTTTCAAGGATGAATTGAGAGGATGGGTCAGTATCAGAGGTGGGTTGGGAGGTTATGTCTGTTTAATGGATGAATTGAGAGGATGGGTCAGTATCAGAGGTGGGTTGGAAGGTTAGGTCTGTTTCAAGGATGAATTGAGAGGATGGGTCAGTATCAGAGGTAGGTTGGGAGGTTAGGTCTGTTTAATGGATGAATTGAGAGGATGGGTCAGTATCAGAGGTGGGTTGGGAGGTTAGGTCTATTTCAAGGATGAATTGAGAGGATGGGTCAGTATCAGAGGTGGGTTGGGAGGTTAGGTCTGTTTCAAGGATGAATTGAGAGGATGGGTCAGTATCAGAGGTGGGTTGGGAGGTTAGGTCTGTTTCAAGGATGAATTGAGAGGATGGGTCAGTATCAGAGGTGGGTTGGGAGGTTAGGTCTGTTTCAAGGATGAATTGAGAGGATGGGTCAGTATCAGAGGCAGGTTGGAAGGTTAGGTCTGTTTCAAGGATGAATTGAGAGGATGGGTCAGTATCAGAGGTAGGTTGGAAGGTTAGGTCTGTTTCAAGGCTGAATTGAGAGGATGGGTCAGTATCAGAGGTGGGTTGGGAGGTTAGGTCTGTTTCAAGGATGAATTGAGAGTATGGGTCAGTATCAGAGGTAGGTTGGAAGGTTAGGTCTGTTTCAAGGATGAATTGAGAGGATGGGTCAGTATCAGAGGTGGGTTGGGAGGTTAGGTCTATTTCAAGGAGGAATTGAGAGGATGGGTCAGTATCAGAGGTGGGTTGGAAGGTTAGGTCTGTATAAAGGATACATTTAATAGGGCAGTAATATGGGTTGAGGTTGCAGAGACAGACATGGAGGTGGGTAGGGAGGTTAGGCCAGTATAGGAGATAGGTTGGAAGGTTAGAACAAAATCATAGGTGGGTTAGGGTGTTAGGTCAGTATCAGAGATAAGTAGGGAGGGTACTTCAGTATCAAGGCTGATTTCAGAGGTTATGTCAGTACTGGATGTGAGTTGGGAGGTTAAGTTAGTATTGAGGTTGAGTTGGGAGGTTGGCTCAACATTAGAGGTGAGTAGATTAGGTCAGTATCACAAGGGAGGGAAAGGAGGTTGCCACTCTGTTCACCTCCACAGATGTGCGGCATCAGAGATCACCTCCTTTCCCTCCCTCGAGCCATTTTAGGAGCCAGGATGAGCTCCATCCCTCGCCAGCACTCTTAGTAGCAGATGCGGAGGAACTCACACAGCCCACATCTACTGAGCCTGAGTGGATATCACAGGTTGTTTGGGAGGCTAAGTTAGTATCGAGGATGATTGGAGAGGTTAGGTCAGTATCAGAGGTGGGTTAGGAGGTTAGGTCAGTATCGGAGGTTGGTTGGGAGGTAAAGTCTATATTGGGGATGAGTGGAGAGGTTAGGTCAGTATCAGAGGTGGGTTGGGAATTTAGGTCAGTATCGGGGATGAGTGGAGAAGTTAGGTCAGTGTTAGAGGTGGGTTGGAAGGATATTTCAGTATCTGGGATGAGTGGAGAGGTTAGGTCAGTATCAGAGGTGGGTTAGGAGGTTAGGTCAGTATCGGAGGTTGGTTGGGAGGTAAAGTCTATATTGGGGATGAGTGGAGAGGTTAGGTCAGTATCAGAGGTGGGTTGGGAGGTTAGGTCAGTATCAGAGGTGGGTTGGGAGTTTAGGTCAGTATTGGGGATGAGTGGAGAGTTTAGGTCAGTATCAGAGGTGGGTTGGAAGGATATTTCAGTATCTGGGATGAGTGGAGAGGTTAGGTCAGTATCAGAGGTAGGGATGGGAGGTTAGGTCAGTATTGTGGATGAGTGGAGAGATTAGGTCAGTTTCACAGATGAGCTGAGAGTTTAGGTCAATGTAAAAAGTGGTCAGTATCACGGATGAGTGGAAAGGTTAGGTCAGGACTGGAGGTGGGTTGGGAGGTTAGGTCGGTACTGAAGGTGGGTTGGGTGGTAAGGTCAGTACCAGGAATGATAGGAGAGCTTAGGTCAGTATTGTAGGTGGGTTGGGAGGGTAGGACAGAACTGAAGGTGGCTTGGGAGGTAAGGTCAGTATAGGGGATGATTGGAGAGGTTAGGTCAGTATTGTAGGTGGGATGGGAGGTTAGGTCAGTACTGCAGGTGGGTTGGGAGGATAGGTCAGTACTCAAGGTGGATTGGGAGGTTAGGTCAGTATTGTAGGTGGGATGGGAGGTTAGGTCAGTACTGCAGGTGGGTTGGGAGGATAGGTCAGTACTCGAGGTGGGTTTGGAGGTTAGGTCAGTATTGGGAATGAGTGGAGAGGTTGGGATAGTATCAGAGGTGGGTTTGGAGGTTAGGTCAGTACTGGAGGTGGGTTTGGAGGTTAGGTCAGTATTGGGGATGAGTGGAGAGGTTGGGACAGTATCAGAGGTGGGTTTGGAGGTTAGATCAGTACTGGAGGTGGGTTAGGAGGTTAGGTCAGTACTGGGGGTGGGTTGGGAGGTTAGGTCAGTATCGAGGATGAGTGGAGAGGTTGGGACAGTATCAGAGGTGGGTTTGGAGGTTAGGTCAGTACTGGGGGTGGGTTGGGAGGTTAGATCAGTACTGGGGGTGGGTTGGGAGGTTAGGTCAGTACTGGGGGTGGGTTTGGAGGTTAGGTCAGTATTGGGGATGAGTGGAGAGGTTGGGACAGTATCAGAGGTGGGTTGGGAGGTTAGGTCAGTATTGGGGATGAGTGGAGAGGTTAGGACAGTATCAGAGGTGGGTTTGGAGGTTAGGTCAGTATCAGGGATGAGTGGAGAGGTTGGGACAGTATCAGAGGTGGGTTGGGAGGTTAGGTCAGTACTGGAGGTGGGTTGGGAGGTTAGGTCAGTATTGGGGATGAGTGGAGAGGTTGGGACAGTATGAGAGGTGGGTTGGGAGGTTAGGTCAGTATTGGGGATGAGTGGAGAGGTTGGGACAGTATCAGAGGTGGGTTGGGAGGTTAGGTCAGTACTGGAGGTGGGTTGGGAGGTTAGGTCAGTATTGGGGATGAGTGGAGAGGTTGGGACAGTATGAGAGGTGGGTTGGGAGGTTAGGTCAGTATTGGGGATGAGTGGAGAGGTTGGGAGAGTATCAAAGGTGGGTTTGGAGGTTAAGTCAGTATCGGGGATGAGTGGAGAGGTTGGGACAGTATCAGAGGTGGGTTTGGAAGTTAGGTCAGTACTGAGGGAGGGTTGGGAGGTTGGGTCAGTACTGAGGGTGGGGTGGGAGGTTAGGTCAGTATCGGGAATGAGTGGAGAGGTTGGGACAGTATCAGAGGTGCGTTTGGAGGTTAGGTCAGTACTGGGGTTGGGTTGGGAGGTTAGGTCAGTACTGAGAGTGGGGTGGAAGGTTAGGTCAGTACTGGGGATGAGTGGAGAGGTTGGGACAGTATCAGAGGTGGGTTTGGAGGTTAGGTCAGTACTGGGGGTGGGGTGGGAGGTTAGGTCAGTACTGAGGGTGGGTTGGGAGGTTGGGTCAGTACTGAGGGTGGAGTGGGAGGTTAGGTCAGTATCGGGGATGAGTGGAGAGGTTGGGACAGTATCAGAGTTGGGTTTGGAGGTTAGGCCAGTACTGAGGGTGGGGTGGGAGGTTAGGTCAGTATTGGAGATGAGTGGAGAGGTTGGGACAGTATCGGAGGTGGGTTTGGAGGTTAGGTCAGTACTGGGGGTGGGTTGGGAGGTTGGGTCAGCACTGAGGGTGGGTTTGGAGGTTAGGTCAGTATTGGGGATGAGTGGAGAGGTTGGGACAGTATCAGAGGTGGGTTTGGAGGTTAGGTCAGTACTGGGGGAGGGTTGGGTCAGTACTGAGGGTGGGTTTGGAGGTTAGGTCAATATCAGGGATGAGTGGAGAGGTTGGGACAGTATCAGAGGTGGGTTTGGAGGTTAGGTCAGTACTGAGGGTGGGGTGGGAGGTTAGGTCAGTATCGGAGATGAGTGGAGAGGTTGGGACAGTATCAGAGGTGGGTTGGGAGGTTAGGTCAGTACTGGGGGTGGGTTGGAAGGTTAGGTCAGTACTGGGGATGAGTGGAGAGGTTGGGACAGTATCAGAGGTGGGTTTGGAGGTTAGGTCAGTACTGGGGGTGGGTTGGGAGGTTGGGTCAGTACTGCAGGTGGGTTTGGAGGTTAGGTCAATATCGGGGATGAGTGGAGAGGTTGGGACAGTATCAGAGGTGGGATTGAAGGTTAGGTCAGTACTGAGGGGGGGTTGGGAGGTTAGGTCAGTATTGGGGATGAGTGGAGAGGTTGGGACAGTATCAGAGGTGGGTTTGGAGGTTAGGTCAGTACTGGAGGTGGGGTGGGAGGTTAGGTCAGTACTGGAGGTGGGGTGGGAGGTTAGGTCAGTACTGGGGGTGGGTTGGGAGGTTAGGTCAGTATTGGGGATGAGTGGAGAGGTTGGGACAGTATCAGAGGTGGGTTTGGAGGTTAGGTCAGTACTGGAGGTGGGGTGGGAGGTTAGGTCAGTACTGGGGGTGGGTTTGGAGGTTAGGTCAGTATTGGGGATGAGTGGAGAGGTTGGGACAGTATCAGAGGTGGGTTTGGAGGTTAGGTCAGTACTGGAGATGGGGTGGGAGGTTGGGTCAGTACTGGGGGTGGGTTAGGTCAATACTGGGGGTGGGTTTGGAGGTTAGGTCAGTATCGGAGATGAGTGGAGAGGTTGGGACAGTTTTAGAGGTGGGTTTGAAGGTTAGGTCAGTACTGGAGGTGAATGCGACTAGGTCAATCTGGGTTTCGGTAGGTAGGGCGAAATAGTAAGGTAGATAGGACAGTATGCTTGGAATTTTTAGAGCCTGGTTTCAGGGACTAGGACCGGTTTCAGGGACTAGGACAGGTTTCAGGGACTAGGACCGGTTTCAGGGACTAGGACCGGTTTCAGGGACTAGGACCGGTTTCAGGGACTAAGCAGGGTGTTTATCACATGGCCCGTTATGGGTTAATACCAGGAAAACATGTTGGGAAAGGTGGCTGCCATGACACTGTGTAGCTACTCCTTCCCGAACCCTTCCCCAGGAAGCAGCTGTCAGAGTCAGTAGTGGGGCTTCCTTCCTGTAGGCACCTCCTTACATGTGACTGCGAGGACACATCCCCATTGGCTGCTGATGTCAGCATTTCTTCTCCGTCTGTTGATCGCACATGCGGGGGAATGGCGTCAGTGCCGTCTAGTAGGCGTGGGGAATTAAATGCCTCTCCTATGTACCTGTGACATGAGTAAGGCTGGGTCCACACTACTGCGGATCGGGAATGCGTGAAACTGATGGGGTGCTCTAAAAACGTGCCGCGTGGTAACGTGCAAAGAAGCGTGTGCGCCCGGACACACCGCCGGGTGTGAATGAGCCCTTAGACACCATCCATCCCTTTAAAACTGGCTTATATCCCCTCAGGGGAGATCTTTTCACTTCCTACCCTGGTGACACCTCGATTATCAGGATATACACTCACCGGCCACTTTATTAGGTCCCCCTTGCTAGTAGCGGGTTGGACCCCCTTTATTAGGTCCCTCTTGCTAGTAGCCGGTTGGACCCCCTTTATTAGGTCCCTCTTGCTAGTAGCGGGTTGGACCCCCTTTATTAGGTCCCTCTTGCTAGTAGCGGGTTGGACCCCCTTTATTAGGTCCCTCTTGCTAGTAGCGGGTTGGACTCCCTTTATTAGGTCCCTCTTGCTAGTAGCGGTTTAGACCCCCTTTATTAGGTCCCCCTTGCTAGTAGCAGGTTGGACCCCCTTTATTAGGTCCCCCTTGCTAGTAGCGGGTTGGACCCCCTTTATTAGGTCCCTCTTGCTAGTAGCGGGTTGGACCCCCTTTATTAGGTCCCTCTTGCTAGTAGCGGGTTGGACCCCCTTTATTAGGTCCCTCTTGCTAGTAGCGGGTTGGACCCCCTTTATTAGGTCCCTCTTGCTAGTAGCGGTTTAGACCCCCTTTATTAGGTCCCCCTTGCTAGTAGCAGGTTGGACCCCCTTTATTAGGTCCCCCTTGCTAGTAGCGGGTTGGACCCCCTTTATTAGGTCCCTCTTGCTAGTAGCGGGTTGGACCCCCTTTATTAGGTCCCTCTTGCTAGTAGCAGGTTGGACCCCCTTTATTAGGTCCCCATTGCTAGTAGCAGGTTGGACCCCCTTTATTAGGTCCCTCTTGCTAGTAGCGGGTTGGACCCCCTTTATTAGGTCCCTCTTGCTAGTAGCGGGTTGGACCCCCTTTTACCTTCATTCTTCATGGCATAGATACAAGGCGTTGGAAACGTTCCTCAGAGATTTTGGTCATCCCATAGGTTCTCTATTGGATGAGATGTGGTGAGTGTGGAGGCAATTGGAGGACAGGGACCTCATAGTCCAGTGGTGAGATGATTGGAGGACAGGGACCTCATAGTCCAGTGGTGAGATGATTGGAGGACAGTGACCTCATAGTCCAGTGGTGAGATGATTGGAGGACAGGGACCTCATAGTCCAGTGGTGAGATGATTGGAGGACAGGGACCTCATTGTCCAGTGGTGAGATGATTGGAGGACAGTGACCTCATTGTCCAGTGGTGAGATGATTGGAGGACAGTGACCTCATAGTCCAGTGGTGAGATGATTGGAGGACGGGGACCTCATAGTCCAGTGGTGAGATGATTGGAGGACAGGGACCTCATTGTCCATTGGTGAGATGATTGGAGGACGGGGACCTCATAGTCCAGTGGTGAGATGATTGGAGGACAGGGACCTCATAGTCCAGTGATGAGATGATTGGAGGACAGTGACCTCATAGTCCAGTGATGAGATGATTGGAGGATGGGGACCTCATTGTCCAGTGATGAGATGATTGGAGGACAGGGACCTCATTGTCCAGTGGTGAGATGATTGGAGGACAGGGACCTCATAGTCCAGTGGTGAGATGATTGGAGGACAGTGACCTCATAGTCCAGTGGTGAGATGATTGGAGGACAGGGACCTCATTGTCCAGTGGTGAGATGATTGGAGGACAGTGACCTCATTGTCCAGTGGTGAGATGATTGGAGGATGGGGACCTCATTGTCCAGTGGTGAGATGATTGGAGGACAGGGACCTCATTGTCCAGTGGTGAGATGATTGGAGGACAGGGACCTCATTGTCCAGTGGTGAGATGATTGGAGGACAGGGACCTCATAGTCCAGTGGTGAGATGATTGGAGGACAGTGACCTCATAGTCCAGTGGTGAGATGATTGGAGGACAGTGACCTCATAGTCCAGTGGTGAGATGATTGGAGGACGGTGACCTCATTGTCCAGTGATGAGATGATTGGAGGACAGGGACCTCATAGTCCAGTGGTGAGATGATTGGGGCTTTGTGACATGGGGCATTATCCTGCTGGGAGGAGCCATCAGAAGATGGGGGCACTGTAGTCATAAAGGGATGGGCATGGTCACCAACAATACTCAGGTAGGTTGTAGGGTTTAAACCCCACCCCCACACCATTACACCCCCACCACCAGCCTGGACCGGTGATACAAGGCAGGGTGGATCCATGCCCCAAATTCTGACCCCACCATCTGAATGTCGGAGCTGAAATCCAGACTCATCAGACCCACCTCCATGAGCTCCTGTTGTCCTTCTATCACCTGGGACCAGTCTGCCCCATTCTCCTCTGACCTCAACAAGGCATTTTCCTCCACACAACCGCCGCTCACTGGATATTTTCTCTTTTTCCCACCATTCTCTGTAACCCCTGAGAGATGGTTGTGTGTGAGAATCCCAGAAATACTCAGACCGGCCCGTCTGCCACCAACAACCCACGCCACGTTCAAAGTCACCCAGATCCCCTTTCTTCCCCCATTTCTGATGCTCGGTTTGAACTTCAGCAAGTCATCTTCACCACGTCTAGATGTCTAAATGCATTGAGTTGCTGCCCCGTGATTGGCTGATTAGCAATGTGTGTTACCGTGCAGTTGAACAGGCAGGTGTACCTAATAAAGTGGACAATGAGTGTATGTCTTATCCCAAATGATATACGGTCAGTACAACCCTCCCCCGCTCTACCGGATTGTAAACAATGTAATAACAAATGACAACATTCTCAGGACATCGCAGTTCCTTCTCATTAACATTTCAAAGATTTGCAACATTTCCAGACATAAAGGTCTCTTTCTTCATAACATTTAAAGGCCAACGCATGGCGGAGAGACCGACGCGTTTTCATGGTGACATGCCGCAAGCTTGGCTCCCGACACACCTCCCCTCCGATACTGACCTAACCTCCTATCAGACCTCTCCTCCGATACTGACCTAACCTCCTATCACACCTCTTCTCCGATACTGACCTAACCTCCTATCACACCTCTTCTCTGATACTGACCTAACCTCCTATCACACCTCTCCTCTGATACTGACCTAACCTCCTATCAGACCTCTCCTCCGATACTGACCTAACCTCCTATCACACCTCTCCTCTGATACTGACCTAACCTCCTATCACACCTCCCCTCCGATACTGACCTAACCTCCTATCACACCTCACCTCTGATACTGACCTAACCTCCTATCACACCTCTCCTCTGATACTGACCTAACCTCCTATCACACCTCACCTCTGATACTGACCTAACCTCCTATCACACCTCTCCTCTGATACTGACCTAACCTCCTATCACACCTCTCCTCTGATACTGACCTAACCTCCTATCACACCTCTCCTCCGATACTGACCTAACCTCCTATCAGACCTCTCCTCTGATACTGACCTAACCTCCTATCACACCTCTCCTCTGATACTGACCTAACCTCCTATCACACCTCTCCTCTGATACTGACCTAACCTCCTATCACACCTCTCCTCTGATACTGACCTAACCTCCTATCAGACCTCTCCTCTGATACTGACCTAACCTCCTATCACACCTCTTCTCTGATACTGACCTAACCTCCTATCACACCTCCCATCCGATACTGACCTAACCTCCTATCAGACCTCTCCTCTGATACTGACCTAACCTCCTATCACACCTCCCATCCGATACTGACCTAACCTCCTATCAGACCTCTCCTCTGATACTGACCTAACCTCCTATCACACCTCTCCTCTGATACTGACCTAACCTCCTATCACACCTCTCCTCTGATACTGACCTAACCTCCTATCACACCTCTCCTCTGATACTGACCTAACCTCCTATCACACCTCTCCTCTGATACTGACCTAATCTCCTATCACATCTCACCTCTGATACTGACCTAACCTCCTATCACACCTCTTCTCTGATACTGACCTAACCTCCTATCACACCTCTCCTCTGATACTGACCTAACCTCCTATCACACCTCCCCTCCGATACTGACCTAACCTCCTATCACACCTCCCCTCCGATACTGACCTAACCTCCTATCACACCTCTCCTCCGATATTGACCTAACCTCCTATCACACCTCTCCTCTGATACTGACCTAACCTCCTATCACACCTCACCTCTGATACTGACCTAACCTCCTATCACACCTCTCCTCCGATACTGACCTAACCTCCTATCACACCTCTCCTCTGATACTGACCTAACCTCCTATCACACCTCTCCTCTGATACTGACCTAACCTCCCGACACCCATCACCTCTGATACTGACCTAACCTCCTATCACACCTCACCTCTGATACTGACCTAACCTCCTATCACACCTCTCCTCTGATACTGACCTAACCTCCTATCACATCTCACCTCTGATACTGACCTAACCTCCTATCACACCTCTCCTCTGATACTGACCTAACCTCCCGACACCCATCACCTCTGATACTGACCTAACCTCCTATCACACCTCACCTCTGATACTGACCTAACCTCCTATCACACCTCTCCGATACTGACCTAACCTCCTATCACACCTCTCCTCCGATACTGACCTAACCTCCTATCACACCTCTCCTCCGATACTGACCTAACCTCCTATCACACCTCTCCTCTGATACTGACCTAACCTCCTATCACACCTCTCCTCCGATACTGACCTAACCTCCTATCACACCTCTCCTCCGATACTGACCTAACCTCCTATCACACCTCTCCTCCGATACTGACCTAACCTCCTATCACACCTCTCCTCTGATACTGACCTAACCTCCTATCACACCTCACCTCTGATACTGACCTAACCTCCTATCACACCTCTCCTCTGATACTGACCTAACCTCCTATCACATCTCACCTCTGATACTGACCTAACCTCCTATCACACCTCTCCTCTGATACTGACCTAACCTCCTATCACACCTCACCTCTGATACTGACCTAACCTCCTATCACACCTCTCCTCTGATACTGACCTAACCTCCTATCACACCTCACCTCTGATACTGACCTAACCTCCTATCACACCTCTCCTCTGATACTGACCTAACCTCCTATCACACCTCTCCTCTGATACTGACCTAACCTCCTATCACACCTCTCCTCTGATACTGACCTAAGCTCCTATCACACCTCTCCTCTGATACTGACCTAACCTCCTATCAGACCTCTCCTCTGATACTGACCTAACCTCCTATCACACCTCTCCTCTGATACTGACCTAACCTCCTATCACATCTCACCTCTGATACTGACCTAACCTCCTATCACACCACTCCTCTGATACTGACCAAACCTCCTATCACACCTCTCCTCTGATACTGACCTAACCTCCTATCACACCTCTCCTCTGATACTGACCTAACCTCCCGACACCCATCACCTCTGATACTGACCTAACCTCCTATCACACCTCACCTCTGATACTGACCTAACCTCCTATCACACCTCTCCTCTGATACTGACCTAACCTCCTATCACATCTCACCTCTGATACTGACCTAACCTCCCATCACACCTCTCCTCTGATACTGACCTAACCTCCCGACACCCATCACCTCTGATACTGACCTAACCTCCTATCACACCTCACCTCTGATACTGACCTAACCTCCTATCACACCTCACCTCTGATACTGACCTAACCTCCTATCACACCTCACCTCTGATACTGACCTAACCTCCTATCACACCTCACCACTGATACTGACCTAACCTCCTATCACACCTCTCCTCTGATACTGACCTAACCTCCTATCACATCTCACCTCTGATACTGACCTAACCTCCTATCACACCTCACCTCTGATACTGACCTAACCTCCTATCACACCTCTCCTCTGATACTGACCTAACCTCCCGACACCCATCACCTCTGATACTGACCTAACCTCCCGACACCCATCACCTCTGATACTGACCTAACCTCCTATCACACCTCACCTCTGATACTGACCTAACCTCCTATCACACCTCTCCTCTGATACTGACCTAACCTCCTATCACACCTCACCTCTGATACTGACCTAACCTCCTATCACACCTCACCTCTGATACTGACCTAACCTCCTATCACACGTCTCCTCTGATACTGACCTAACCTCCTGTCACACCTCTTCTCTGATACTGACCTAACCTCCTATCACACCTCTCCTCTGATACTGACCTAACCTCCTATCACACCTCTCCTCTGATACTGACCTAACCTCCTATCACACCTCTCCTCTGATACTGACCTAACCTCCTATCACACCTCTCCTCTGATACTGACCTAACCTCCTATCACACCTCTCCTCTGATACTGACCTAACCTCCTGTCACACCTCTTCTCTGATACTGACCTAACCTCCTATCACACCTCTCCTCTGATACTGACCTAACCTCCTATCACACCTCACCTCTGATACTGACCTAACCTCCTATCACACCTCTTCTCTGATACTGACCTAACCTCCTATCACACCTCACCTCTGATACTGACCTAACCTCCTATCACACCTCTTCTCTGATACTGACCTAACCTCCTATCACACCTCACCTCTGATACTGACCTGACCTCCTATCACACCTCACCTCTGATACTGACCTAACCTCCTGACACACCTCACCTCTGATACTGACCTAACCTCCTATCACACCTCACCTCTGATACTGACCTAACCTCCTATCACACCTCTCCTCTGATACTGACCTAACCTCCTATCACACCTCACCTCTGATACTGACCTAACCTCCTATCACAGCTCACCTCTGATACTGACCTAACCTCACGACAAACCTCACCTCTGATACTGACCTAACCTCCTATCGCACCTCACCTCGGATACTGACCTAACCTCCTATCACACCTCACTTCTGATACTGACCTAACCTCCTATCACATCTCACCTATGATACTGACCTAACCCCCTATCACACCTCACCTCTGATACCGACCTAACCTCCCGACACACCTCACCTCTGATACTGACCTAACCTCCTATCACACACCTCACCTCTGATACTGACCTAACCTCCTATCACACACCTCACCTCTGATACTGACCTAACCTCCTATCACACACCTCACCTCTGATACTTACCTAACCTCCTATCACACACCTCACCTCTGATACTGACCTAACCTCCTATCACATCTCACCTCTGATACTGACCTAACCTCCTATCACAGCTCACCTCTGATACTGACCTAATCTCCCGACAAACCTCACCTCTGATACTGACCTAACCTCCTATCGCACCTCACCTCGGATACTGACCTAACCTCCTATCACACCTCACCTCTGATACTGACCTAACCTCCTATCACATCTCACCTCTGATACTGACCTAACCCCCTATCACACCTCACCTCTGATACTGACCTAACCTCCCGACACACCTCACCTCTGATTCTGACCTAACCTCCTATCACACACCTCACCTCTGATACTGACCTAACCTCCTATCACACACCTCACCTCTGATACTGGCCTAACCTCCTATCACACACCTCACCTCTGATACTTACCTAACCTCCTATCACACACCTCACCTCTGATACTGACCTAACCTCCTATCACATCTCACCTCTGATACTGACCTAACCTCCTATCACAGCTCACCTCTGATACTGACCTAATCTCCCGACAAACCTCACCTCTGATACTGACCTAACCTCCTATCGCACCTCACCTCGGATACTGACCTAACCTCCTATCACACCTCACCTCTGATACTGACCTAACCTCCTATCACATCTCACCTCTGATACTGACCTAACCCCCTATCACACCTCACCTCTGATACTGACCTAACCTCCCGACACACCTCACCTCTGATTCTGACCTAACCTCCTATCACACACCTCACCTCTGATACTGACCTAACCTCCTATCACACACCTCACCTCTGATACTGGCCTAACCTCCTATCACACACCTCACCTCTGATACTTACCTAACCTCCTATCACACACCTAACCTCTGATACTGACCTAACCTCCTATCACATCTCACCTCTGATACTGACCTAACCTCCTATCACACCTCACCTCTGATACTGACCTAATCTCCCGACACAACTCCCCTCTGATACTGACCTAACCTCCCAACACACCTCACCTCTGATACTGACCTAACCTCCCGACACCCATCACCTCTGATACTGACCTAACCTCCCGACACATCCCACCTCTGATACTGACCTAACCTCCTGACACAACTCACCTCTGATACTGACCTAACCTCCTGACACACCTCACCTCTGATACTGACCTAACCTCCTATCACACCTCACCTCTGATACTAACCTAACCTCCTATCACACCTCTCCTCTGATACTGACCTAACCTCCTATCACACCTCTCCTCTGATACTGACCTAACCTCCCGAGACCCATCACCTCTGATACTGACCTAACCTCCCGACACAACTCACCTCTGATACTGACCTAACCTCCTGACACACCTCACCTCTGATACTGACCTAACCTCCTATCACACCTCTCCTCTGATACTGACCTAACCTCCTGACACACCTCACCTCTGATACTGACCTAACCTCCCGACACCCCTCACATCTGTCCCAACTACCTTAACCCTAACTACAGAAATGTATCCTTGATGCTGACCTAACCTCCCAACTCTCTTCTGACATAGTCCCAACACTCCTACTCATCTCTGACACTGAACTATCTTCACAGTTCTTCCTCAATATTGACTTTAAACAATCGACCCCCCTCTGATCCTGACCTAACCTCCCAAATCCCCTCTGATATAGTCCCAACATTCCAACTCATATCTGACATTGACCTAACCTCCCAATTCTTCCTCAATACTGACCTAACCTCCCAACCCACCTCCAACATTTATACAACCTCTACCCAGATTTGACAAGAGAAACACTGCCAGAGGGGCTTCAAACCTCTTCTAGATTTAGTTTGTGCCCCCAACACTGGGGATCCTCCTCCCTCTGATCTGCCATACTGCACTATCCCGAGGAGCTCAAGGACTTTTGACGGATATTAGATATTCAATTCCCGCCACTCCCAGGATCATCTGATCGTATAGACATGTTAGCTTTCTGAATGATCATACATACACATATGAAGTTCCATCCTTGTACACATATGAAGGTCCTTTTTCATACACATATGAAGATCTTTCCTCATACACATATGAAGGTCCTTCCTTGTACACATATGAAGGTCCTTCCTTGTACACATATAAAGGGCCCTCCTTGTATACATATGAATGTCTTTCCTCATACACATATGAAGGTCCTGCCTCATACACATATGAATGTCCTTCCTCATACACATATGAAGGTCCTGCCTCATACACATATGAATGTCCTTCCTCATACACATATGAATGTCCTTCCTCATACACATATGAAGGTCCTTCCTCATACACACATGAAGGTTCCTCCTTGTACACATATGAAGGTTCTTCCTCATACACATATGAAGGTCTTTTCTCGTACACATATGAAGATCCTTCCTAATAGACATATGAAGGTCCTTCCTCATACACATATGAAGGTCCTTCCTCGTACACATATGAAGGTCCTTCCTCATACACATATGAAGGTCCTTCCTCGTACACATATGAAGGTCCTTCCTCATACACATATGAAGGTCCTTCCTTGTACACATATGAAGATCCTTCCTAATAGACATATGAAGATCCTTCCTCATACACATATGAAGGTCCTTCCTCGTACACATATGAAGGTCCTTCCTCATACACATATGAAGGTCTTTTCTCGTACACATATGAAGATCCTTCCTAATAGACATATGAAGGTCCTTCCTCATACACATATGAAGGTCCTTCCTCCTACACATATGAAGGTCCTTCCTCATACACATATGAAGGTCCTTCCTCGTACACATATGAAGATCCTTCCTAATAGACATATGAAGATCCTTCCTCATACACATATGAAGGTCCTTCCTCGTACACATATGAAGGTCCTTCCTCGTACACATATGAAGGTCCTTCCTCGTACACATATGAAGGTCCTTCCTCGTACACATATGAAGATCCTTCCTCATGCACATATGAAGGTCCTTCCTCGTACACATATGAAGGTTCTTCCTCGTACACATATGAAGGTTCTTCCTCATACACATATGAAGGTCCTTCCTCGTACACATATGAAGGTTCTTCCTCGTACACATATGAAGGTTCTTCCTCATACACACATGAAGGTTCCTCCTCGTACACATATGAAGGTCCTTCCTCGTACACATATGAAGGTCCTTCCTTTCTTGTACACATATGAAGGTCCTTCCTCATACACATATGAAGGTCCTTCCTCGTACACATATGAAGATCCTTCCTCGTACACATATGAAGGTCCTTCCTCTCTTGTACACATATGAAGGTCCTTCCTTTCTTGTACACATTCTCCTGATTTTGTCTTCAATTTATGTTTTTACAGTTTTGATCCAAAAGACTGATTGGGTGAAATACGATTAACATAATTCATCAGATTTATGACACAGAAATTGATCTTCAGATAAAACGAGAAAGTTTGACTCATAAGATCTGACATTTCCAGAACACAACGCCTATAAATTGCTTTATCTCGCTTTCATTCCCCTACATGTGAGACCAACAAACCTGTAATCGGTTATAAATTACGAGCAGATCTCATTACAGTCCCTGAGCTGGATGGGGTTGAGCTTCATTGAAAGTATCTCCATTCCCATCTGCTGCCCAGAGATTTGTATAAACAATCTATTGTTACACCGCCGGAGAGAAAAGAGCACGACTTCAGGAAGAGGGTTTTTACTTATACTCGGAAGGTTTTCCAAAATGTTTCTATCCAAATACTCTGAATAATGAGGCTCAAGACCCACAAGAAGAAGAGACCTCTGAGGTTCCTATATAGAGCTCCAGACACAGGAGAAGAGACCTCTGAGGTTCCTATATAGAGCTCCAGACACAGGAGAAGAGACCTCTGAGGTTCCTATATAGAGCTCCAGACACAGGAGAAGAGACCTGAGAGGTTCTTATATAGAGCTCCAGACACAGGAGAAGAGACCTGTGAGGTTCTTATATAGAGCTCCAGACACAGGAGAAGAGACCTGTGAGGTTGTTATATAGAGCTCCAGACACAGGAGAAGAGACCTCTGAGGTTCCTATATAGAGCTCCAGACACAGGAGAAGAGACCTCTGAGGTTCCTATATAGAGCTCCAGACACAGGAGAAGAGACCTGAGAGGTTCCTATATAGAGCTCCAGACACAGAAGAAGAGACCTGTGAGGTTCTTATATAGAGCTCCAGACACAGGAGAAGAGACCTGTGAGGTTGTTATATAGAGCTCCAGACACAGGAGAAGAGACCTGTGAGGTTGTTATATAGAGCTCCAGAGACAGGTGAAGAGGAGACCTGTGATGTTCTTATACACAACTCCAGACCAAGGTGAAGAGGAGACCTGAGGGATTCCTTTATGGAGCTCCAGACACAGGTGAAGAGACCTGAGGGGTTCTTATATAGAGCTCCAGACAGGTGAAGAGGAGACCTGTGAGGTTTTTACATAGAGCCCCAGACACAGGTGAAGGTCCGGTCCCGTTCTCCAGACACAGATGAAGAGAAGACCTGTGAGGTTCCTATAAGAAACTTTAGACACAGGTGAAAAGGAGACATGTGAAGTTCTTCTATGGAGCTCTATACACAGGTGAAGGTCCGGTCCTGTTCTCCAGACACAGGTGAAGAGGAGACCTGTGAGGTTCTTATATATAGAGCTCCAGACACAGATGAAGAGGAAACTTGTGACGTTTTCATATAGAGCTCCAGGAAGAGGTGAAGAGGAGACCTGAGGAGGTTCCTATATAGAGCTCCAGACACAGGTGAAGAGACCTGAGGGGTTCTTATATAGAGCTCCAGACACAGGTGAAGAGAAGACCTGCCAGGTTCTTATATAGAGCTCCAGACACAGGTGAAGAGGAGACCTGTGAGGTTCTTATATAGAGCTCCAGACACAGGTGAAGAGGAGACCTGTGAGGTTCTTATATAGAGCTCCAGACACAGGTGAAGAGAAGCCCTGCCAGGTTCTTATATAGAGCTCCAGACACAGGTGAAGAGACCTGAGAGGTTCTTATATAGAGCTCCAGACACAGGTGAAGAGACCTGAGAGGTTCTTATATAGAGCTCCAGACACAGGTGAAGAGGAGACCTGTGAGGTTCTTATATAGAGCTCCAGACACAGGTGAAGAGGAGACCTGTGAGGTTTTTATATAGAGCTCCAGACACAGGTGAAGAGGAGACCTGAGGGGTTCCTCTATGAAGCTCCATACACAGGTGAAGGTCCGGTCCCGTTCTCGAGACACAGGTGAAGAGGAGACCTGAGGGGTTCTTCTATGAAGCTCCATACACAGGTGAAGGTCTGGTCCCGTTCTCCGGACACAGGTGAAGGTCCAGTCCCGTTCTTCAGACATACATGAAGAGGAGATCTGTGAGGTTCTTATGTAGAGCTCCTGACACAGGTGAAGGTCCGGTCCCGTACTCCGGACACAGGTGAAGGTCCGGTCCCGTACTCCGGACACAGGTGAAGGTCCGGTCCCGTACTCTGGACACAGGTGAAGGTCCGGTCCCGTACTCTGGACACAGGTGAAGGTCCAGTCCCATTCTCCGGACACAGGTGAAGGTCCAGTCCCATTCTCCGGACACAGGTGAAGGTCCAGTCCCGTTATTTGGACACAGATGAAGGTCCGGTCCCGTTCTCAAAACATACATGAAGAGGAGATCTGTGAGGTTCTTATGTAGAGCTCCAGACACAGGTGAAGAGGATACCTTGGAAGTTCTTCTATGACACAGGTGAAGGTCCGGTCCCGTTCTCCAGACACAGGTGAAGAGGAGACCTGAGGGGTTTCTCTATGAAGCTCCATACACAGGTGAAGGTCCAGTCCCGTTCTCGAGACACAGGTGAAGAGGAGACCTGTGAAGTTCTTCTATGAAGCTCCAGACACAGGTGAAGGTCCGGTCCTGTTCTCCAGACACAGGTGAAGAGGAGATCTGAGGGGTTCTTCTATGAAGATCCATACACAGGTGAAGGTCTGGTCCCGTTCTCCGGACACAGGTGAAGGTCCAGTCCCGTTCTCCAGACATACATGAAGAGGAGATCTGTGAGGTTCTTATGTATAGCTCCTGACACAGGTGAAGGTCCGGTCCCGTACTCTGGACACAGGTGAAGGTCCAGTCCCGTACTCCGGACACAGGTGAAGGTCCAGTCCCGTTATTCGGACACAGGTGAAGGTCCAGTCCCGTTCTCCTGACATACATGAAGAGGGAACCTGTGAGGTTTTTATGTAGAGCTCCTGACAAAGGTGAAGGTCCAGTCCCGTTCTCCGGACACAGGTGAAGGTCCAGTCCCGTTCTCCAGACACAGGTGAAGGTCCAGTCCTGTTCTGCGGATACAGGTGAAGGTCCGGTCCCGTTCTCCAGACTTACATGAAGAGGAGATCTGTGAGGTTCTTATGTAGAGATCCTGACACAGGTTGAAGGTCCGGTCCCGTACTCCGGACACAGGTGAAGGTCCAGTCCCGTTCTCCAGACACAGGTGAAGGTCCAGTCCCGTTCTCTGGACACAGGTGAAGGTCCAGTCCCGTTCTCGCGACACAGGTGAAGGTCCAGTCCCGTTCTCCAAACATACATGAAGAGGAGATCTGTGAGGTTCTTATGTAGAGCTCCTGACACAGGTGAAGGTCCGGTCCCGTACTCCGGACACAGGTGAAGGTCCGGTCCCGTACTCTGGACACAGGTGAAGGTCCGGTCCCGTACTCCGGACACAGGTGAAGGTCCGGTCCCGTACTCCGGACACAGGTGAAGGTCCGGTCCCATACTCCGGACACAGGTGAAGGTCCGGTCCCCGTTCTCAGGACACAGGTGAAGGTCCAGTCCCGTTCTCTGGACACAGGTGAAGGTCTGGTCCCGTACTCCGGACACAGGTGAAGGTCCGGTCCCGTTCTCGGACACAGGTGAAGGTCCGGTCCCGTACTCCGGACACAGGTGAAGGTCCAGTCCCGTTCTCCGGAACACAGGTGAAGGTCCAGTCCCGTACTCCGGACACAGGTGAAGGTCCGGTCCCGTACTCCGGACACAGGTGAAGGTCCAGCCCGTTCTCCGGAACACAGGTGAAGGTCCAGTCCCGTACTCCGGACACAGGTGAAGGTCCAGTCCCGTACTCCGGAACACAGGTGAAGGTCCAGTCCCGTACTCCGGACACAGGTGAAGGTCCAGTCCCGTTCTCCTGGACACAGGTGAAGGTCCGGTCCCGTACTCCGGACACAGGTGAAGGTCCAGTCCCGTTCTCCGGAACACAGGTGAAGGTCCAGTCCCGTACTCCGGACACAGGTGAAGGTCCGGTCCCGTTCTCCGGACACAGGTGAAGGTCCGGTCCCGTTCTCCGGACACAGGTGAAGGTCCGGTCCTGTACTCCGGACACAGGTGAAGGTCCAGTCCCGTACTCCGGACACAGGTGAAGGTCCAGTCCCGTTCCCTGGACACAGGTGAAGGTCCGGTCCCGTACTCCTGACACAGGTGAAGGTCCGGTCCCGTTCTCCGGACACAGGTGAAGGTCCGGTCCCCGTACTCCGGACACAGGTGAAGGTCCAGTCCCGTTCTCCGGAACACAGGTGAAGGTCCAGTCCCGTACTCCGGACACAGGTGAAGGTCCAGTCCCCGTACTCCGGACACAGGTGAAGGTCCAGTCCCGTTCTCCGGAACACAGGTGAAGGTCCAGTCCCGTACTCCGGAACACAGGTGAAGGTCCAGTCCCGTACTCCGGACACAGGTGAAGGTCTGGGTCCCATCTCCGGACACAGGTGAAGGTCCGGTCCCGTTCTCCGGACACAGGTGAAGGTCCGGTCCCGTTCTCCGGACACAGGTGAAGGTCCGGTCCCGTTCTCCGGACACAGGTGAAGGTCCGGTCCCGTACTCCGGACACAAGAGAAGGTCCGGTCCCGTTCTCTGGACACAGGTGAAGGTCCGGTCCCGTACTCCGGACACAAGAGAAGGTCCGGTCCCGTTCTCTGGACACAGGTGAAGGTCCAGTCCCGTTCTCCGGATACAGGTGAAGGAGACCTGAGATTTCAGTTCAGGGTTTTCGGAATCTGCTGAGTCCCTACCCCGGATTGGGGTGGGGAGATTGGCCTGGGGCTGTGCTTGTTTGGTAACAATAAGTCTATAACTCTACATCTGGCGCTTTGCCCGCTGGCAGAGGAAGCTCCTGTGCCAGCCCCCCCCCCCCCCCCCCCCTCCTCCTCTCTTCCACCTTCCCGACGTATGTTAGAAAATGGCTCCTGGTAATGTCTGTTGGTTATTCATTCAATGGATCTGCAAGCGGCTGACTCCCCGAACTGCCACTTAACTCCTTCATGACCTGAATGCGGTGGGCAGGGCAGCGCCCGAGGGCGGCGGCGAGCGCGGCATTCCACACTCCTCAATGCCGGTATCGTCACAAAAAACTGACACCGTGCCAAGTTCTATGTTATTGCGCTTATTCAGCTGTCGCCCATTGCAACCTCAGATTTCCGGCTGCTGTAATAAAATCAGTTAGAAGCCGCTTTCAGATTGGCTGCTCTGGAATTGTGCAATCGAAGGAAGGTTCTGACGTGTTACCTGAATTCTAATAAAAAACGTTCTTGCCTTTAAGCTGACCATACACTATACAATCTGATTGTACAATCGCCCTTAGAGCTACCATCATCTATGTAATGCCTATGTCTATATATATATATATATGTGTCTATTTAATGCCCGCCACAATCTACAGGTCCCCGCATCCTCTGCATTTCAAAAGATGACACAGGATGCTGGCACTTGTAGTTCCACAAGAACCAGCTGGCAGTTCATTAATTGTTTGCATTTTGGTACTTGTAGTTCCACAACTACTGGAGCCTCAAATGGATTTGCCGGCTACTGGATGCCTATGGATATTTTTGGAGTTGCAGTAGGTCAGTGTTTAACCCCGGGACTTGTAGTTCTACAACAGGACTTTTCTGCATGTTGCTTTACCATTAGGTCTGGGTGCATGCTGGGACTTGTAGTTCTCCATCGGGTCATGGCGGCGTGCTGTGTTTTGTAGTCCTGCTGCATTTAAAGGTCTGCTAGGAGATGTGGTTCTCCAATAGGGCTATGGGCATGCTGTGTTTTGTAGTCCTGCTGCGTATAAAGGTCTACTAAGACTTGTAGTTCTCCATCGGGTCTATAGGCATGCTGTGTTTTGTAGTCCTGCTACATTTAAAGGTCTGCTAAGACTTGTAGTTCCCCGTTGGGTCTATGGGCATGCTGTGTTTTGTAGTCTTGCTGCATTTGGAGATCTGCTAGGATTTGTAGTTCTGCAATTGGGGGTATATGGGTGTGCTGTGTTTTGTAGTCCTGCTGCATATAAAGGTCTGCTAGGACTTGTGGTACTCTATTGGGTCTATGGGCGTGCTGTGTTTTGTAGTCCTGCTGCATTTAGAGATCTGCTAGGATTTGTAGTTCTGCATTGGGTCTATGGGCGGGCTGTGTCTGTAGTCTCGCTGCTCTTATCGTGTGCTGGGACTTGTAGTTCTGCTACAAGAAAAAAAAAAAAGGGGCATGCTGGGACCTGCAGTCCTACAGAACACAGCCCCCCCCCCCCCCCCACCTCTATTATCCTGCTTTTCCACTCCTGCAGATACCAGGAAACAGAGAGACAGCTGTACGCAGCAGCCGCCTGACCCTGAGGAATTTTGCTGATCCTCGACTCCTCCAGCAGATATTTGGACTCATTAAATGTCCAATCCTTGCCCTGCCACACCTTCCCCCCCCCCCCCCCCCCATTGTCACCACCAACATCCTCCTCCTCCCCCCCCCCCCCCCAGTGCAGAATTCACAACCCGCAGCCAACAGCGACATGCAGCGCTGGCCTCGGGCGCCCTTCCCCAGCAGGCGAAGAACAAATGCGGCGGAGCCTCCGCGGAATTAAACATTAATGTCTTCTTAACTGCCAAAAGTTAATTTCTGTCTCCATCAATTCGAAATCAGTTAACAGGCAGGAAAGCGGAACCGCGCGTATTCCTGCCGCACATAATGTAACGCCTGAATACAACCGCTGTCATTGACCCTTGTCCCCCCCCACCCCGACCCGCATTGTGACCACTCATCATCTACAACCGCCATGGTGACCTTTTTATAAACATTTCATGAATCATGTCAAGGAAGCTGATCTAAATAATGCTAATTGGATGTGACGTCCAGCATGCTGGCAAATGCCCCCAAACATTTTCCAGCATGCTGCAAGTTTTTTGAGGCACTTGGTGGCAAGATCTGTCCTGTGCAAGATGCTTGTAGTGTACAACCATGAATGGTCTTGTGGGTCTACAAGATGGACATTTGCATGCTGAGAGTTATAGTTCTGCACAGTTCTATGTTTACATGGGACTTGTACATCTACAACTGCTTTTGGTCTACAAGCCTGAATAGTCTTGATGGTCTATAAGATGGTTATTTGCATCCTGAGAATTATAGTTCAAGCAGGTCTATGTTGACCTGGGACTTGTACATCTACAACTGCTTGTGGTATACAACCCTGAATGGTCTTGTGGTCTATAACTTTGAATGGTTTTGTGGTCTATAACCTTCAATGGTCTTGTGGGTCTACAAGATGGTTATATGCATGCTGGGAGTTATGGTTCTGAACAGGTCTATGTTGACCTGGGACTTATATGTCTACAACTGCTTGTGGTCTACAACCACTGACTGTCTTGTGGGTCTACAAGATGGCTATTTGCATGCTGGGAGTTCTGCACAGGTCTATGTTTGCCTGGGACTTGTACATCTACAACTGCTTGTGGTCTACAACCTTGAATGGTTCTGTGGGGTTACAACCCTGAATGGGTTCCTGGGTCTATAAAATGGTTATATGCATGCTGGGTGTTATGGTTCTGCATATGTCTATGTTGACCTGGGACTTGTACATCTACAACTGCTTGTGGTCTACAACCTTGAATGGTTCTGTGGGTTTACAACCCTGAATGGGTTCCTGGGTCTATAATATGGTTATATGCATGCTGGGAGTTATGGTTCTGCACAGGTCTATGTTGACCTGGGACTTGTACATCTACAACTGCTTGTGGTCTACAACTCTCAATGTTCTTGTGGGGCTACAAAATGGTTATTTGCATGCTGAGAGTTATGGGACTTGTACGCCTACAACTGCTTGTGGTCTACAACCATGAATGGTCTTGTGGGTCTACAAAATGGTTATTTGCATGCTGAGAGTTATAGTTCTGAACAGGTCTGTGTTGACCTGTGACTTGTATGTCTACAACTGCTTGTGGTCTACAACCACTAATGGTCTTGTGGGTCTACAAGATGGCTATTTGCATGCTGGGAGTTATGGTTCTGCACAGGTCTATGTTTGCCTGGGACTTGTACATCTACATTGTGGTCTACAACCTTCAATGGTTTTGTGGGTCTACAAGATGGTTATTTGTATGCTGGGAGTTATAGTTCTGCACAGGTCTATGTTGACCTGGGACTTGTACATCTACATTGTGGTCTACAACCTTCAATGGTCTTGTGGGTCTACAAAACGGTTATTTGCATGCTGAGAGTTATGGGACTTGTACGTCTACAACTCCTTGTGGTCTACAACCATGAATGGTCTTGTGGGTCTACAAAATGCTTATTTGTATGCTGAGAGTTATAGTTCTGCACAGGTCTATGTTTGCCTGGGACTTGTACATCTACAACTAATTGTGGTCTACAAGCCTGAATGGTTTTGTGGATCTACAAGATGGTTATTTGCATGCTGGGATTTATGGTTTTAAACAGGTCTATGTTGACCTGGGACTTGTATGTCTACAATCACTTGTGGTCTACAACCCCTAATGGTCTTGCCGGTCTACAAGATGGCTTTTTGCATGCTGAAAGTTATGGTTCTGCACAGGTCTATATTTGCCTGGGACTTGTACGCCTGCAACTGCTTGTGGGTCTACAAGATGGTTACTTGCATGCTGAGATTTATGATTCCGCACAGGTCTAGGTTTTCCTGGGACTTGTACATCTACAACTGCTTGTGGTCTACAGCCTTCAATGGTTTTTGGGTCTACAAAATAGCTATTTGCATGCTAAGAACTATGGGACTTGTATGCCTACAACTGCCTGTGGTCTACAACCCTGAATGCTCTTGTGAGTATACAAGATGGCTTTTTGCATGCTGAGAGTTATTGTTCTTCACAAGTCTATGTTTAGCCTGGGACTTGTGTATCTACAACAGCTTATGGTCTACAACCCTGAATGGTTTTGTGGGTCTACAACCCAGAATGGTTATGTGGGTCTACAACCCTGAATGGTTTTGTGGTCTACAACCCTGAATGGTTTTGTGGTCTACAACCCTGAATGGTTTTGTGGGTCTACAACCCTGAATGGTTTTGTGGGTCTACAACCCTGAATGGTTTTGTGGTCTACAACCCTGAATGGTTTTGTGGGTCTATAACCCTGAATGGTTTTGTGGGTCTACAACCCTGAATGGTTTTGTGGGTCTACAACCCCGAATGGTTTTGTGGGTCTACAACCCCGAATGGTTTTGTGGGTCTACAACCCTGAATGGTTTTGTGGGTCTTTAAGATGGTTATTTTCATGTTGGGAGTTATAGTTCTGCACAACTGCTTGTGATCTACAGCCCTGAATGGACTTGTAGGTCTTCAAGAAGCCTACAAGTAGTTGTTAAGCCCCATACACACTATCAGATTTTCTGCTGATTTTTTTCCTTCAGCTTTACCAAAACCATGTAGTGAAGGGCCGGCCTGATTGCATACAAATTGAAACTCCTAAGGTTTGACCTCATATTATATTGAAACTCCTAAGGTTTGACCTCATATTATATTGAAACTCCTAAGGTTTGACCTCATATT
The DNA here is from genome assembly GCF_037356315.1 of Lithobates pipiens. NCBI lineage: Eukaryota > Metazoa > Chordata > Amphibia > Anura > Ranidae > Lithobates > Lithobates pipiens. Next base: position 48,553 of record NW_027507771.1, on the reverse strand, counting down.
ATATTGTAACTCCGAAGGTTTGACCTCATATTATATTGTAACTCCGAAGGTTTGACCTCATATTATATTGTAACTCCGAAGGTTTGACCTCATATTATATTGTAACTCCGAAGGTTTGACCTCATATTATATTGTAACTCTGAAGGTTTGACCTCATATTATATGGTTTTGGTAAATCTGAAGGAAAAAATCAGCATAAAATCTGATAGTGTGTATGGGGCTTTAGAGAAACTTGTTGGTGTTGCATCATTACCCCCTCAAGTTGGCAAACAAAGATGGCAAGTTATTTACTTACTGCGCCCTCTCTGCTTGATGTACTGGATGGTGGAGGTGTGGTTGATCACTCCGTACTCTTTCATGTTCATATCCACCACGGTCATATTGTTAAACTTCGGCAGCTCCACGAAGGCTCCCTCGATGGTGAAGTAGCAGGCACGGTCGTCCTTGTCATCGCTGTATATGAGCATGGCACGACTGCTCCAGTTGTACTGCTGGTGGATGTGCATCAGAAACTGCGCCAGCTTGGAGTGGACAACACCCGTCCTGGTGATGTATTTGTATTCCTCATCCTTGACTCCGAACCCAATTGCCGAAGCTCCGGCCGTGATCAGGGGGACCTTCCAGTGCTCGGTAAAGCGGACCACCGGAGCGGCCGAATAGATGCACGCTGGGCCCAGGAAGACGTACGGGTGGTAGATGAACTGCATGTCCACTGCGGTCACCGGGGCGGCCGACTCGGAGCACCTCTTGTGCTTGTCCTCAGTGTCGCCGTAAACCGCCCAGAGGTGAAAGTCCGGGAGGAGGTCGCGGTCAGCGTTGACGCGGTCGATGGCCATCTGGATGGCGGGTCCGACCCTGGGCAGTGCCCACGGGTATGAGGTGCTGGTTTTGGGCAGCAGCACAGCAATGGTGAGGTTCTGGGCTTCTTGGGAGCAGTGGCAAACCACCCAACTGACCAAGAACACTAGCGCCCATCTCCCAAGCATTTTTTAGAGGGTCCTGGCTCTACTCTTACCCATACGCCAAGAAGAAGGGGGGACTTGAGCCACTCTGCGCCCTCTTTCAAAGATTCAGAGGAGAGTATCGCTGGCCAGAGAACAATTACGGAGATACATCCAAGGCGTCGTTAACCGGTTCCCATCTGTGAGTCCCTTCGCTCCCATCCATGAGATCGTAGCTGCTGGAAGTGGCTGGGGCACAGAAATTCCGATTATCCGGAGGCAGGCTTCCTTCTTTCCTTCCCCTGACTCAGTGACAAAAGGCTTGTTATCATAAGCTGTGCAGCTTAACCCCTTCCTGGCTGGATGTCACCAAGGTACACAAAAAAAAAAAAGGGGGTCACCCACGTTGTCCCCAACCCTGACAGCGGTCCAAGTGGATCTGACAGCCGTGGAGAGACCTATGGAGGGGGGGTACTTAGAAAAGGAGAAGGAGGAGGAGGAGGCAGAGGAGGTGCTGGCCGCCAACCCTGAAACTTGGAGAGAATGCTGGAGATCAGAACCCGGAGATTTTGGCTTTCGCAGAGCTGCAAATATTTATCTGGTGACTGGTGAGCGTATCTGTGTGTGTGTGGGGGGGGGGGGGATATAGAATAATTGTCCAATCACCCTCTGGAGAATGGGGGCAGACTTTCAGGGATGGAGAGGGAGAAGTTCTGCCAATTCCAGGTATTGGAGGAGGAAATGAGGGTGTGGGCAGTGGGTATGTCGGGGGGGGGGAGGACAGGGCATAAGTGGGGTGTCCCCAGGGGGTGAAAGATGTGAGCGCTGGGCGGGAATCAGGCTGAAGTAAGTCTGACAATTGGGGCAGGTACTCCGGGAATGGGGGGGGGGCAGAGGATATGTATGAGAGAGGAGAGAAGAGACAGGTACTCTGAGAATGGGGGGGGGAGAGGATATATATGAGAGAGGAGAGGAGAGACAGGTACTCTGGGAATGGGGGGAGAGGATATGTATGAGAGAGGAGAGAAGAGACAGGTACTCTGAGAATGGGGGGGGGGGGGGGCAGAGGATATGTATGAGAGAGGAGAGAAGAGACAGGTACTCTGAGAATGGGGGGGGGCAGAGGATATGTATGAGAGAGGAGAGAAGAGACAGGTACTCTGAGAATGGGGGGGGGGGCAGAGGATATGTATGAGAGAGGAGAGAAGAGACAGGTACTCTGAGAATGGGGGGGGGGGCAGAGGATATGTATGAGAGAGGAGAGAAGAGACAGATACTCTGAGAATGGGGGGGGGCAGAGGATATGTATGAGAGAGGAGAGAAGAGACAGGTACTCTGAGAATGGGGGGGGGGGGGGCAGAGGATATATATGAAAGAGGAGAGGAGAGACAGGTACTCTGGGAATGGGGAGGGGGGGCAGAGGATATGTATGAGAGAGGAGAGAAGAGACAGGTACTCTGAGAATGGGGGGGGGGCAGAGTATATGTATGAGAGAGGAGAGAAGAGACAGATACTCTGAGAATGGGGGGGGGGCAGAGTATATGTATGAGAGAGGAGGGAAGAGACAGGTACTCTGAGAATGGGGGGGGGGGGGGCAGAGTATATGTATGAGAGAGGAGAGAAGAGACAGGTACTCTGAGAAAGGGGGGGGGGGGGCAGAGGATATGTATGAGAGAGGAGAGAAGAGACAGGTACTCTGAGAATGGGGGGGGGGCAGAGGATATGTATGAGAGAGGAGAGAAGAGACAGGTACTCTGAGAATGGGGGGGGGGGGGCAGAGGATATATATGAGAGAGGAGAGGAGAGACAGGTACTCTGGGAATGGGGAGGGGGGGCAGAGGATATGTATGAGAGAGGAGAGAAGAGACAGGTACTCTGAGAATGGGGGGGGGGGGGGGGGGCAGAGGATATGTATGAGAGAGGAGAGAAGAGACAGATACTCTGAGAATGGGGGGGGGCAGAGTATATGTATGAGAGAGGAGAGAAGAGACAGATACTCTGAGAATGGGGGGGGGGGGCAGAGGATATGTATGAGAGAGGAGAGAAGAGACAGGTACTCTGAGAATGGGGGGGGGGGCAGAGGATATGTATGAGAGAGGAGAGAAGAGACAGGTACTCTGAGAATGGGGGGGGGGGAGGATATGTATGAGAGAGGAGAGAAGAGACAGATACTCTGAGAATGGGGGGGGCAGAGGATATGTATGAGAGAGGAGAGAAGAGACAGATACTCTGAGAATGGGGGGGGGGGGCAGAGGATATGTATGAGAGAGGAGAGAAGAGACAGATACTCTGAGAATGGGGGGGGGGGGCAGAGGATATGTATGAGAGAGGAGAGAAGAGACAGATACTCTGAGAATGGGGGGGGGCAGAGGATATGTATGAGAGAGGAGAGAAGAGACAGATACTCTGAGAATGGGGGGGGGGGGGCAGAGGATATGTATGAGAGAGGAGAGAAGAGACAGGTACTCTGAGAATGGGGGGGGGGGGGCAGAGTATATGTATGAGAGAGGAGAGAAGAGACAGGTACTCTGAGAATGGGGGGGGGGCAGAGGATATGTATGAGAGAGGAGAGAAGAGACAGATACTCTGAGAATGGGGGGGGGGGGGCAGAGGATATGTATGAGAGAGGAGAGAAGAGACAGGTACTCCGGGAATGGGGGGGGGGCAGAGGATATGTATGAGAGAGGAGAGAAGAGACAGGTACTCTGAGAATGGGGGGGGGGGGGGGCAGAGGATATGTATGAGAGAGGAGAGAAGAGACAGGTACTCTGAGAATGGGGGGGGGGGGCAGAGGATATGTATGAGAGAGGAGAGAAGAGACAGATACTCTGAGAATGGGGGGGGGGGCAGAGGATATGTATGAGAGAGGAGAGAAGAGACAGATACTCTGAGAATGGGGGGGGGGGCAGAGGATATGTATGAGAGAGGAGAGAAGAGACAGGTACTCTGAGAATGGGGGGGGGGGCAGAGGATATGTATGAGAGAGGAGAGAAGAGACAGGTACTCTGAGAATGGGGGGGGGGGAGAGGATATGTATGAGAGAGGAGAGAAGAGACAGGTACTCTGAGAATGGGGGGGGGGGCAGAGGATATGTATGAGAGAGGAGAGAAGAGACAGGTACTCTGAGAATGGGGGGGGCAGAGGATATGTATGAGAGAGGAGAGAAGAGACAGGTACTCTGAGAATGGGGGGGGGGCAGAGTATATGTATGAGAGAGGAGAGAAGAGACAGGTACTCTGAGAATGGGGGGGGGGGCAGAGGATATGTATGAGAGAGGAGAGAAGAGACAGGTACTCTGAGAATGGGGGGGGGGCAGAGGATATGTATGAGAGAGGAGAGAAGGGACAGGTACTCTGAGAATGGGGGGGGGGGCAGAGGATATGTATGAGAGAGGAGAGAAGAGACAGATACTCTGGGAATGGGGGGGGGGGATATGTATGAGAGAGGAGAGAAGAGACAGGTACTCTGAGAATGGGGGGGGGGGCAGAGGATATGTATGAGAGAGGAGAGAAGAGACAGATACTCTGAGAATGGGGGGGGGGGCAGAGGATATGTATGAGAGAGGAGAGAAGAGACAGATACTCTGAGAATGGGGGGGGGGGGGGCAGAGGATATGTATGAGAGAGGAGAGAAGAGACAGATACTCTGAGAATGGGGGGGGGGGGGGCAGAGGATATATATGAGAGAGGAGAGAAGAGACAGGTACTCTGAGAATGGGGGGGGGGGCAGAGTATATGTATGAGAGAGGAGAGAAGAGACAGATACTCTGGGAATGGGGAGGGGGGGCAGAGGATATGTATGAGAGAGGAGAGAAGAGACAGGTACTCTGAGAATGGGGGGGGGGCAGAGGATATATATGAGAGAGGAGAGAAGAGACAGGTACTCTGAGAATGGGGGGGGGGCAGAGGATATATATGAGAGAGGAGAGAAGAGACAGATACTCAGGGAATGGGGTGGGGGGCAGAGGATATGTATGAGAGAGGAGAGAAGAGACAGGTACTCTGAGAATGGGGAGGGGGGGCAGAGGATATGTATGAGAGAGGAGAGAAGAGACAGGTACTCTGAGAATGGGGGGGGGGGGGGGGCAGAGGATATGTATGAGAGAGGAGAGAAGAGACAGGTACTCTGAGAATGGGGGGGGGGGCAGAGGATATGTATGAGAGAGGAGAGAAGAGACAGATACTCTGAGAATGGGGGGGGGCAGAGTATATGTATGAGAGAGGAGAGAAGAGACAGATACTCTGAGAATGGGGGGGGGCAGAGTATATGTATGAGAGAGGAGAGAAGAGACAGGTACTCTGAGAATGGGGGGGGGGGGCAGAGGATATGTATGAGAGAGGAGAGAAGAGACAGGTACTCTGAGAATGGGGGGGGGGGGCAGAGGATATATATGAGAGAGGAGAGAAGAGACAGATACTCTGGGAATGGGGGGGGGGGGGGCAGAGGATATGTATGAGAGAGGAGAGAAGAGACAGATACTCTGAGAATGGGGGGGCAGAGTATATGTATGAGAGAGGAGAGAAGAGACAGATACTCTGGGAATGGGGGGGGGGCAGAGGATATGTATGAGAGAGGAGAGGAGAGACAGGTACTCTGAGAATGGGGAGGGGGGGCAGAGGATATGTATGAGAGAGGAGAGAAGAGACTGGTACTCTGAGAATGGGGGGGGGGCAGAGGATATGTATGAGAGAGGAGAGAAGAGACAGGTGCTCTGAGAATGGGGGGGGGGCAGAGTATATGTATGAGAGAGGAGAGAAGAGACAGATACTCTGAGAATGGGGGGGGGGGGCAGAGTATATGTATGAGAGAGGAGAGAAGAGACAGATACTCTGAGAATGGGGGGGGGGCAGAGTATATGTATGAGAGAGGAGAGAAGAGACAGATACTCTGAGAATGGGGGGGGGGGGCAGAGGATATGTATGAGAGAGGAGAGAAGAGACAGGTACTCTGAGAATGGGGGGGGGGCAGAGGATATATATGAGAGAGGAGAGAAGAGACAGATACTCTGAGAATGGGGGGGGGGGAGGATATGTATGAGAGAGGAGAGAAGAGACAGGTACTCTGAAAATGGGGGGGGGGGCAGAGGATATGTATGAGAGAGGAGAGAAGAGACAGGTACTCTGAGAATGGGGGGGGGGGGAGGATATGTATGAGAGAGGAGAGAAGAGACAGGTACTCTGAAAATGGGGGGGGGGGCAGAGGATATGTATGAGAGAGGAGAGAAGAGACAGGTACTCTGAGAATGGGGGGGGGGAGGATATGTATGAGAGAGGAGAGAAGAGACTGGTACTCTGAGAATGGGGGGGAGGCAGAGTATATGTATGAGAGAGGAGAGAAGAGACAGATACTCTGAGAATGGGGGGGGGGGGCAGAGGATATGTATGAGAGAGGAGAGAAGAGACAGATACTCTGAGAATGGGGGGGGGGGGCAGAGTATATGTATGAGAGAGGAGAGAAGAGACAGGTACTCTGAGAATGGGGGGGGGGGGCAGAGGATATGTATGAGAGAGGAGAGAAGAGGCAGATACTCTGAGAATGGGGGGGGGCAGAGTATATGTATGAGAGAGGAGAGAAGAGACAGGTACTCTGAGAATGGGGGGGGGGCAGAGGATATGTATGAGAGAGGAGAGAAGAGACAGGTACTCTGAGAATGGGGGGGGGGGGGCAGAGGATATATATGAGAGAGGAGAGAAGAGACAGATACTCTGAGAATGGGGGGGGGGGCAGAGGTTATGTATGAGAGAGGAGAGAAGAGACAGGTACTCTGAGAATGGGGGGGGGGAGGATATGTATGAGAGAGGAGAGAAGAGACAGGTACTCTGAGAATGGGGGGGAGGCAGAGTATATGTATGAGAGAGGAGAGAAGAGACAGATACTCTGAGAATGGGGGGGGGGGGGGCAGAGGATATGTATGAGAGAGGAGAGAAGAGACAGGTACTCTGAGAATGGGGGGGGGGGGGCAGAGGATATATATGAGAGAGGAGAGAAGAGACAGATACTCTGAGAATGGGGGGGGGGGGGCAGAGGATATGTATGAGAGAGGAGAGAAGAGACAGATACTCTGAGAATGGGGGGGGGGGGCAGAGTATATGTATGAGAGAGGAGAGAAGAGACAGGTACTCTGAGAATGGGGGGGGGGGGCAGAGGATATGTATGAGAGAGGAGAGAAGAGGCAGATACTCTGAGAATGGGGGGGGGGGGGCAGAGTATATGTATGAGAGAGGAGAGAAGAGACAGGTACTCTGAGAATGGGGGGGGGGGGGCAGAGGATATGTATGAGAGAGGAGAGAAGAGGCAGATACTCTGAGAATGGGGGGGGGGGGCAGAGTATATGTATGAGAGAGGAGAGAAGAGACAGGTACTCTGAGAATGGGGGGGGGGCAGAGGATATGTATGAGAGAGGAGAGAAGAGACAGATACTCTGAGAATGGGGGTTGGGGGATATGTATGAGAGAGGAGAGAGGAGAAAGAGAGATGAGGGGAGAGAAGAGAAGGTATGGTATGTGAGAGAGAGAGAGGGGAGAGGAGAGGAGAGGAGATGAGAGAAGGGAAGGGAAAGAGAGAGGAGTGGAGAGGATGGAAGAGAAAGAGGGATTTGAGGAGAGAAGGAAAAAGAAAGGTAGGGAAAGAGAGGAGAGGAAAGAAGGGAATGAAAAGAAAGAGGAGAGGAGAGAAGGGAAAGAGAGAGGAGAGAAGGGAAGGGAAAGAGAGAAGAGGTTAAGGGAGAGGCATGTATGTGAGAGAAAGAGAGGAGAGGAGATAAGGGAAGGAGAGAGAGAAGGGAAGGGATAGAGAGAGGTGTGCAGAGAAGGGAAAGGAAGGGTAGGGAAGGAGAGGAGAGAAGGGAAAGGGAAATAGAGAAGAGAAGGAAAGGTTAGGGGAGAGGCATGGATGAGGGAGAGAAGAGGAGAGAAGAGAAAGTGAGAAGAGAGAAAGGAAAGAGAGAGGAAAGGAGGAAAGGGAAAGAGGGGAGGGAAAAATAAGAGAAGAGAAATGAGAGAAGATAAGGGTAAAGTAATTAACAAAAAAGAAGCACAGGGGGAAAAGAGAAGGGAAGGGAAGGAGAAAAGAAGAGAAGAGAAAAGAAGAGAAGAGAAAAGAAGAGAAGAGGAGAGAAGAGGAGAGAAGAGAAATGAGAGAGTAGAGCTGAGGAAGGTTCTGAAAGGTTAGAGTTATGAAAAAGAGAGAGAAATAGTGAAAGGAAGTGATAAGAGGAAAAGAGGAGAGAGTTCCAGAGAGAGAGGAAAGGAGAAGGAGGGAGAGAGGGAGGGAATGAATAGGTAGATACTAACAAGAAGAGAAAGAGAGATAAGAACAAGGAGAGAAGTACAGGATGGAGAAGAGAAGTACAGGATGGAGAAGAGAAATACAGGATGTAGAAGAGAAGTACAAGGTGGAGGAGAGGAGTACAGGGTAGAGGAGAGGAGTATAGTGTGGAGGAGAGAACTACAGGATGTAGGAGAGAAGTACAAAGTGGAGGAGAGAAGTACAGGATAGAGGAGAGTAGTACAGGGTAAAGGAGAGAAGTACAGGGTAGATGAGAGAAGTGCAGGGTGGAGGAGAGAAGTACAGGGTAGAGGAGAGAAGAACAGGGTAAAGGAGAGAAGTACAGAGAGGAGCAGAGGAGTACAAGTTGGAGGAGAGGAGTACAGGGTGGAGGAGAGGAGTCCTGATAGTAAAGGTAAGGTACAGACAGGAGGAGAGAATGACAGATACTCAGAGAGAAGAGAGTGATAAGGAGACAGAGAGGGAGAAGAATGGAAGAGAGATCTGAGGGTAGGAGGAGATACAGAGAGGAGAGAGAGGAGTATACAGAACAAAAAGAGAAGTATTACGAGAGGGGAAGTAACACAACACAGTACTGGGAGAGGGAAGGAGAGGAAGGAAAGAGGGAAGGTTGATGGTGGGAATGGAGAAGCTGGAGATGGAAGAGAAGAGAGTGACAGAAGGGAGATGAGATACAGAGAGATACTCAGAGGCAGAGGGAGGAACAATGTGAAAACAGAGAGGAGTATGTGAGAGACACCCCGGGGAAACACCTGGACACAGAGCCTGGAAACTGTAATAATTAGAGGAGTACCTAGCACAGAGTATTAATAGGAGACAGTCGGGGAGGAGGGGGGTGGGAACAATCACATTACACCCCCTCCTGGCAGAGTATTGAGAGGACAGAATATTAATGAGAGGGCAGAGTATTAATGAGAGGACAGGGTATTAATGAGAGGGCAGAGTATTAATGAGAGGACAGAGTATTAATGAGAGGACAGAGTATTAATGAGAGGACAGGGTATTAATGAGAGGACAGAGTATTAATGAGAGGACAGAGTATTAATGAGAGGACAGAGTATTAATGAGAGGGCAGGATATTAATGAGAGGGCAGAGTATTAATGAGAGGGCAGAGTATTAATGAGAGGACAGAGTATTAATGAGAGGGCAGAGTATTAATGAGAGGACAGAATATTAATGAGAGGACAGAGTATTAATGAGAGGGCAGAGTATTAATGAGAGGACAGAGTATTAATGAGAGGGCAGAGTATTAATGAGAGGACAGAATATTAATGAGAAGACAGAGTATTAATGAGAAGACAGAGGATTAATGAGAGGGCAGAGTATTAATGAGAGGGCAGAGTATTAATGAGAGGACAGGGTATTAATGAGAGGGCAGAGTATTAATGAGAGGACAGAGTATTAATGAGAGGACAGGGTATTAATGAGAGGGCAGAGTATTAATGAGAGGACAGAGTATTAATGAGAGGACAGAGTATTAATGAGAGGGCAGAGTATTAATGAGAGGACAGAATATTAATGAGAAGACAGAGTATTAATGAGAGGGCAGAGTATTAATGAGAGGACAGGGTATTAATGAGAGGGCAGAGTATTAATGAGAGGACAGAGTATTAATGAGAGGGCAGAGTATTAATGAGAGGGCAGAGTATTAATGAGAGGACAGGGTATTAATGAGAGGGCAGAGTATTAATGAGAGGACAGGGTATTAATGAGAGGGCAGAGTATTAATGAGAAGACAGAGTATTAATGAGAGGGCAGAGTATTAATGAGAGGGCAGAGTATTAATGAGAGGACAGAGTATTAATGAGAGGACAGAATATTAATGAGAGGACAGAGTATTAATGAGAGGGCAGAGTATTAATGAGAGGGCAGAGTATTAATGAGAGGACAGAGTATTAATGAGAGGACAGAATATTAATGAGAGGACAGAATATTAATGAGAGGACAGAATATTAATGAGAGGACAGAGTATTAATGAGAGGGCAGAGTATTAATGAGAGGACAGAGTATTAATGAGAGGGCAGAGTATTACTGAGAGGACAGAGTATTAATGAGAGGGCAGAGTATTAATGAGAGGACAGAATATTAATGAGAAGACAGAGTATTAATGAGAAGACAGAGGATTAATGAGAGGGAATGAGATGGCATATGATTAATAAGAGGGCAGATTATTAATGAGAGGGCAAAGTATTAATGAGATGACAGAATATTAACGAGAGGACAGAGTATTATTGAGAGGGCAGAGTATTAATGAGAGGGCAGAGTATTAATGAGAGGAAAGGGTATTAATGAGAGGACAGAGTATTAATGAGAGGGCAGAGTATTATTGAGAGGACAGAGTATTAAAGAGAGAACGGAGTATTAATAAGAGGACAGAGTATTAATGAGAGGGCAGAGTATTAATGAGAGGACAGAGTATTAATGAGAGGACAAAGTATTAATGAGAGGGCAGAGTATTAATGAGAGGACAGGGTATTAATGAGAGGACAGAGTATTAATGAGAGGACAGAGTATTAATGAGAGGGCAGAGTATTAATGAGAGGGCAGAGTATTATTGAGAGGACAGAGTATTATTGAGAGGACAGAGTATTAATGAGAGGACAGAATATTAATGAGAGGGCAGAGTATTAATGAGAGGGCAGAGTATTGATGAGAGGGCAGAATATTAATGAGAGGACAGGATATTAATGAGAGGACAGAGTATTAATGGGAGGGCAGAATATTAATGAGAGGACAGGATATTAATGAGAGGACAGAGTATTAATGGGAGGGCAGAATATTAATGAGAGGACAGGATATTAATGAGAGGACAGAGTATTAATGGGAGGGCAGAATATTAATGAGAGGACAGGATATTAATGAGAGGACAGAGTATTAATGAGAAGACAGAGTATTAATAAGAGGGCAGATTATTGATGAGAGGGCAGAGTATTGATGAGAGGGCAGAGTATTAATGAGAGGACAGAATATTAATGAGAGGGCAGAGTATTAATGAGAGGACAGGATATTAATGAGAGGGCAGAGTATTTATGAGAGGACAGAATATTAATGAGACGACAGTGTATTAATGAGAGGGTAGAGTATTGATGACAGGGCAGAATATTATTGAGAGGGCAGAGTATTGATGAGAGGGCAGAGTATTAATGAGAGGGCAGAGTATTAATGAGAGGGCAGAGTATTGATGAGAGGGCAGAGTATTAATGAGAGGGCAGAGTATTGATGAGAGGGCAGAGTATTAATGAGAGGGCAGAGTATTGATGAGAGGGCATAGTATTAATGAGAGGACAGAGTATTAATGAGAGGGAATGAGAGGACAAAGTATTAATGAGAGGGCAGAGTATTGATGAGAGGGCAGAGTATTAAAGAGAGGGCAGAGTATTGATGAGAGGAAAGGGTATTAATGAGAGGGCAGAGAGGACAAAGTATTAATGAGAGGACAGAGTATTAATGAGAGGGCAGAGTATTAATGAGAGGGCAGAGTATTAATGAGAGGACAGAGTATTATTGAGAGGACAGAGAGGGCAGAGTATTATTGAGAGGGAATGAGAGGACAGAGTATTCATGAGAGGACAGAGTATTAATGAGAGGGCAGAGTATTAATGAGAGGGAATGAGAGGACAGAGTATTCATGAGAGGACAGAGTATTATTGAGAGGACAGAATATTAATGAGAGGGCAGAGTATTAATGAGAGGGCAGAGTATTAATGAGAGGACAGAGTATTAATGAGAGGACAGAGTATTAATGAGAGGACAGAGTATTATTGAGAGGACAGAGTATTAATGAGAGGACAGAATATTAATGAGAGGGCAGAGTATTAATGAGAGGGCAGAGTATTAATGAGAGGACAGAATATTAATGAGACGACAGTGTATTAATGAGAGGGTAGAGGATTGATGACAGGGCAGAGTATTATTGAGAGGGCAGAGTATTGATGAGAGGGCAGAGTATTAATGAGAGGGCAGAGTATTAATGACAGGGCAGAGTATTAATGAGAGGGCAGAGTATTGATGAGAGGGCAGAGTATTAATGACAGGGCAGAGTATTAATGAGAGGGCAGAGTATTAATGAGAGGGCAGAGTATTGATGAGAGGGCATAGTATTAATGAGAGGACAGAGTATTAATGAGAGGGAATGAGAGGACAAAGTATTAATGAGAGGGCAGAGTATAGATGAGAGGGCAGAGTATTAAAGAGAGGGCAGAGTATTGATGAGAGGAAAGGGTATTAATGAGAGGGCAGAGAGGACAAAGTATTAATGAGAGGACAGAGTATTAATGAGAGGGCAGAGTATTAATGAGAGGGCAGAGTATTAATGAGAGGACAGAGTATTATTGAGAGGACAGAGAGGGCAGAGTATTATTGAGAGGGAATGAGAGGACAGAGTATTCATGAGAGGACAGAGTATTAATGAGAGGGCAGAGTATTAATGAGAGGGAATGAGAGGACAGAGTATTAATGAAAGGACAGAGTATTATTGAGAGGACAGAATATTGATGAGAGGGCAGAGTATTAATGAGAGGGCAGAGTATTAATGAGAGGACAGAGTATTAATGAGAGGACAGAGTATTATTGAGAGGACAGAGTATTAATGAGAGGACAGAATATTAATGAGAGGGCAGAGTATTAATGAGAGGGCAGAGTATTAATGAGAGGGCAGAGTATTAATGAGAGGACAGAGTATTAATGAGAGGGCAGAGTATTAATGAGAGGACAGAGTATTATTGAGAGGACAGAGTATTAATGAGAGGACAGAATATTAATGAGAGGGCAGAGTATTAATGAGAGGGCAGAGTATTAATGAGAGGACAGAGTATTATTGAGAGGGCAGAGTATTAATGAGAGGGCAGAGTATTAATGAGAGGACAGAGTATTAATGGGAGGGCAGAGTATTAATGAGAGGGCAGAGTATTAATGAGAGGGCAGAGTATTAATGGGAGGGCAGAGTATTAATGAGAGGGCAGAGTATTAATGAGAGGACAGAGTATTAATGAGAGGACAGAATATTAATGAGAGGGCAGAGTATTAATGAGAGGGCAGAGTATTAATGAGAGGGCAGAGTATTAATGAGAGGGCAGAGTATTAATGAGAGGACAGAGTATTATTGAGAGGGCAGAGTATTAATGAGAGGGCAGAGTATTAATGAGAGGGCAGAGTATTAATGAGAGGACAGAGTATTAATGGGAGGGCAGAGTATTAATGAGAGGGCAGAGTATTAATGAGAGGGCAGAGTATTAATGAGAGGACAGAGTATTAATGGGAGGGCAGAGTATTAATGAGAGGGCAGAGTATTAATGAGAGGACAGAGTATTAATGAGAGGACAGAATATTAATGAGAAGACAGAGTATTAATAAGAGGGCAGAGTATTGATGAGAGGGCAGAATATTAATGAGAGGACAGGATATTAATGAGAGGACAGAGTATTAATGGGAGGGCAGAGTATTATTGAGAGGGCAGAGTATTGATGAGAGGGCAGAGTATTAATGAGAGGGCAGAGTATTGATGAGAGGGCAGAGTATTAATGAGAGGGCAGAGTATTAATGACAGGGCAGAGTATTGATGAGAGGATCGAGTATTAATGAGAGGGCAGAGTATTGATGAGAGGGCAGAGTATTAATGAGAGGGCAGAGTATTGATGAGAGGGCATAGTATTAATGAGAGGACAGAGTATCAATGAGAGGGAATGAGAGGACAAAGTATTAATGAGAGGGCAGAGTATTGATGAGAGGGCAGAGTATTAAAGAGAGGGCAGAGTATTGATGAGAGTAAAGGGTATTAATGAGAGGGCAGAGAGGACAAAGTATTAATGAGAGGACAGAGTATTAATGAGAGGGCAGAGTATTAATGAGAGGGCAGAGTATTATTGAGAGGACAGAGTATTAATGAGAGGGCAGAGTATTAATGAGAGGGCAGAGTATTATTGAGAGGGAATGAGAGGACAGAGGATTAATGAGAGGACAGAGGATTAATGAGAGGGTAGAGTATTAATGAGAGGTAATGAGAGGGCAGATGATTAATAAGAGGGCAAAGTATTAATGAGATGACAGAATATTAACGAGAGGACAGAGTATTATTGAGAGGGCAGAGTATTAATGAGAGGAAAGGGTATTAATGAGAGGACAGAGTATTAATGAGAGGGCAGAGTATTATTGAGAGGACAGAGAGGATAGAGTATTAATGAGAGAACGGAGTATTAATAAGAGGACAGAGTATTAATGAGAGGGAATGAGAGGACAGAGGATTGAGAGGGAATGAGAGGACAGAGTATTAATGAGAGGACAGAGTATTAATGAGAGGACAGAGTATTATTGAGAGGACAGAGTATTAATGATAGGACAGAATATTAATGAGAGGGCAGAGTATTAATGAGAGGGCAGAGTATTAATGAGAGGACAGAATATTAATGAGAGGACAGTGTATTAATGAGAGGGTAGAGTATTGATGACAGGGCAGAGTATTATTGAGAGGGCAGAGTATTGATGAGAGGGCAGAGTATTAATGAGAGGGCAGAGTATTAATGACAGGGCAGAGTATTAATGAGAGGGCAGAGTATTGATGAGAGGGCAGAGTATTAATGACAGGGCAGAGTATTAATGAGAGGGCAGAGTATTAATGAGAGGGCAGAGTATTGATGAGAGGGCATAGTATTAATGAGAGGACAGAGTATTAATGAGAGGGAATGAGAGGACAAAGTATTAATGAGAGGGCAGAGTATTGATGAGAGGGCAGAGTATTAAAGAGAGGGCAGAGTATTGATGAGAGGAAAGGGTATTAATGAGAGGGCAGAGAGGACAAAGTATTAATGAGAGGACAGAGTATTAATGAGAGGGCAGAGTATTAATGAGAGGGCAGAGTATTAATGAGAGGACAGAGTATTATTGAGAGGACAGAGAGGGCAGAGTATTATTGAGAGGGAATGAGAGGACAGATTATTCATGAGAGGACAGAGTATTAATGAGAGGGCAGAGTATTAATGAGAGGGAATGAGAGGACAGAGTATTAATGAGAGGACAGAGTATTATTGAGAGGACAGAATATTGATGAGAGGGCAGAGTATTAATGAGAGGGCAGAGTATTAATGAGAGGACAGAGTATTAATGAGAGGACAGAGTATTATTGAGAGGACAGAGTATTAATGAGAGGACAGAATATTAATGAGAGGGCAGAGTATTAATGAGAGGGCAGAGTATTAATGAGAGGGCAGAGTATTAATGAGAGGACAGAGTATTAATGAGAGGGCAGAGTATTAATGAGAGGACAGAGTATTATTGAGAGGACAGAGTATTAATGAGAGGACAGAATATTAATGAGAGGGCAGAGTATTAATGAGAGGGCAGAGTATTAATGAGAGGACAGAGTATTATTGAGAGGGCAGAGTATTAATGAGAGGGCAGAGTATTAATGAGAGGACAGAGTATTAATGGGAGGGCAGAGTATTAATGAGAGGGCAGAGTATTAATGAGAGGGCAGAGTATTAATGGGAGGGCAGAGTATTAATGAGAGGGCAGAGTATTAATGAGAGGACAGAGTATTAATGAGAGGACAGAATATTAATGAGAGGGCAGAGTATTAATGAGAGGGCAGAGTATTAATGAGAGGACAGAGTATTATTGAGAGGGCAGAGTATTAATGAGAGGGCAGAGTATTAATGAGAGGGCAGAGTATTAATGAGAGGACAGAGTATTAATGGGAGGGCAGAGTATTAATGAGAGGGCAGAGTATTAATGAGAGGGCAGAGTATTAATGAGAGGACAGAGTATTAATGGGAGGGCAGAGTATTAATGAGAGGGCAGAGTATTAATGAGAGGACAGAGTATTAATGAGAGGACAGAATATTAATGAGAAGACAGAGTATTAATAAGAGGGCAGAGTATTGATGAGAGGGCAGAATATTAATGAGAGGACAGGATATTAATGAGAGGACAGAGTATTAATGGGAGGGCAGAGTATTATTGAGAGGGCAGAGTATTGATGAGAGGGCAGAGTATTAATGAGAGGGCAGAGTATTGATGAGAGGGCAGAGTATTAATGAGAGGGCAGAGTATTAATGACAGGGCAGAGTATTGATGAGAGGATCGAGTATTAATGAGAGGGCAGAGTATTGATGAGAGGGCAGAGTATTAATGAGAGGGCAGAGTATTGATGAGAGGGCAGAGTATTAATGAGAGGGCAGAGTATTGATGAGAGGGCATAGTATTAATGAGAGGACAGAGTATTAATGAGAGGGAATGAGAGGACAAAGTATTAATGAGAGGGCAGAGTATTGATGAGAGGGCAGAGTATTAAAGAGAGGGCAGAGTATTGATGAGAGTAAAGGGTATTAATGAGAGGGCAGAGAGGACAAAGTATTAATGAGAGGACAGAGTATTAATGAGAGGGCAGAGTATTAATGAGAGGGCAGAGTATTATTGAGAGGACAGAGTATTAATGAGAGGGCAGAGTATTAATGAGAGGGCAGAGTATTATTGAGAGGGAATGAGAGGACAGAGGATTAATGAGAGGACAGAGGATTAATGAGAGGGTAGAGTATTAATGAGAGGTAATGAGAGGGCAGATGATTAATAAGAGGGCAAAGTATTAATGAGATGACAGAATATTAACGAGAGGACAGAGTATTATTGAGAGGGCAGAGTATTAATGAGAGGAAAGTGTATTAATGAGAGGACAGAGTATTAATGAGAGGGCAGAGTATTATTGAGAGGACAGAGAGGATAGAGTATTAATGAGAGAACGGAGTATTAATAAGAGGACAGAGTATTAATGAGAGGGAATGAGAGGACAGAGGATTGAGAGGGAATGAGAGGACAGAGTATTAATGAGAGGACGGAGTATTAATGAGAGGGCAGAGAGGACAGAGTATTAATGAGAGGGCAGAGTATTATTGAGAGGACAGAGTATTCATGAGAGGACAGAGTATTAATGAGAGGACATAGTATTATTGAGAGGACAGAATATTAACGAGAGGGCAGAGTATTATTGAGAGGACAGAGAGGGCAGAGTATAATTGAGAGGGAATGAGAGGACAGAGTATTCATGAGAGGACAGAATATTAATGAGAGGGCAGAGTATTAATGAGAGGACAGAGTATTAATGAGAGGGCAGAGTATTAATGAGAGGACAGAGTATTCATGAGAGGACAGAGTATTAATGAGAGGGCAGAGTATTAATGAGAGGGCAGAGTATTAATGAGAGGACAGAGTATTCATGAGAGGACATAGTATTATTGAGAGGACAGAATATTATTGAGAGGGAATGAGAGGACAGAGTATTCATGAGAGGACAGAATATTAATGAGAGGGCAGAGTATTAATGAGAGGGCAGAGTATTAATGAGAGGACAGAGTATTCATGAGAGGACATAGTATTATTGAGAGGACAGAATATTAATGAGAGGGCAGAGTATTAATGAGAGGGCAGAGTATTAATGAGAGGACAGAGTATTAATGAGAGGACATAGTATTAATGAGAGAGCAGAGTATTAATGAGAGGGCAGAGTATTAATGAGAGGGCAGAGTATTAATGAGAGAGCAGAGTATTAATGAGAGGGCAGAGTATTATTGAGAGGACAGAGTATTAATGAGAGGGCAGAGTATTAATGAGAGGACACAGTATTATTGAGAGGGAATGAGAGGACAGAGTATTAATGAGAGGACAGAGTATTAATGAGAGGGCAGAGTATTAATGAGAGAGCAGAGTATTAATGAGAGGACATAGTATTATTGAGAGGGAATGAGAGGACAGAGTATTAATGAGAGGGCAGAGTATTAATGAGAGGGCAGAGTATTAATGAGAGAGCAGAGTATTAATGAGAGGGCAGAGTATTATTGAGAGGACAGAGTATTAATGAGAGGACATAGTATTATTGAGAGGGAATGAGAGTACAGAGTATTAATGAGAGGGCAGAGTATTATTGAGAGGACAGAGTATTAATGAGAGGGCAGAGTATTAATGAGAGGACACAGTATTATTGAGAGGGAATGAGAGGACAGAGTATTAATGAGAGGACAGAGTATTAATGAGAAGGCAGAGTATTAATGAGAGAGCAGAGTATTAATGAGAGGACACAGTATTATTGAGAGGGAATGAGAGGACAGAGTATTAATGAGAGGACATAGTATTATTGAGAGGGCAGAGTATTAATGAGAGGGCAGAGTATTAATGAGAGGGCAGAGTATTAATAAGAGGACAGAGTATTAATGAGAGGACAGAGTATTAATGAGAGGACAGGGTATTAATGAGAGGACAGGGTATTAATGAGAGGACAGAGTATTAATGAGAGGGCAGAGTATTAATGAGAGGACAGAGTATTAATGAGAGGACAGGGTATTAATGAGAGGGCAGAGTATTAATGTGTGGACAGGGTATTAATGAGAGGACAGGGTATTAATGAGAGGACAGGGTATTAATGAGAGGACAGGGTATTAATGAGAGGGCAGAGTATTAATGAGAGGACAGAGTATTAATGAGAGGGCAGAGTATTAATTAGAGGACAGAGTATTAATGAGAGGGCAGAGTATTAATGAGAGGACAGAGTATTAATGAGAGGGCAGAGTATTAATGAGAGGGCAGAGTATTAATGAGAGGACAGAGTATTAATGAGAGGGCAGAGTATTAATGAGAGGGCAGAGTATTAATGAGAGGGCAGAGTATTAATGAGAGGGCAGAGTATTAATTAGAGGACAGAGTATTAATGAGAGGGCAGAGTATTAATGAGAGGACAGAGTATTAATGAGAGGGCAGAGTATTAATGAGAGGGCAGAGTATTAATTAGAGGACAGAGTATTAATGAGAGGGCAGAGTATTAATGAGAGGACAGAGTATTAATGAGAGGGCAGAGTATTAATGAGAGGGCAGAGTATTAATGAGAGGACAGAGTATTAATGAGAGGGCAGAGTATTAATGAGAGGGCAGAGTATTAATGAGAGGACAGAGTATTTGTCAATGTATATGGGGTGCGCTGTACCCGAGGTCATCACTGAGAGACTGCAGATTAATACTCCCAGCAGATGGGTCTGAATGATGAAGCTATTACTAAGAGTATTAATAATAACCCTGGAAGGAGTATGCATAGTACTGCCAGGATGATGGAGAGGAGTATTAGAGGGGACATGCAGGAGAGAGTATCACTGCAGGGAGTATTAATGAGAGGAGAAAAGTCTGAAGGTAGAATAGATGCCTGTGGAGGGAGTACTGTTGGGGGTATGAAGTGTTATCGAGAGTAATAATTAGAGGAGTATTGTTGGGTGGGGGGAGGGGGGTTGGTATGAAAGACTGTTACACTAAATACATTATTCCTCTTTTTTCCTGCGTAATCTTCACCATGAGCCCATGCCGCCCTCGCATACATGACCCCTATAGGAGGCCAGCAGGAAGGGAGTGTGTGGGGAGTATTAATAAGAAGGGAACATAAGGATGAGAGGAGGAGGGGAAGAGAGGAGTATTAATAAGACGCAGGTAGGAGTACAGCAGAGTACTGGCAGAAAACAGCTCAGTTCTGGTGACACAATCATTATCCATCTCGGCATGGAAAGAAGCTGAGCCGGCAGGTCGGACGCGGCGGCGCGTTCCCTCCCGATACTTCTGAGCGGTGCTTTATCCGGGTTTTGGTTTATGTGACTCTCAGTTTTGGGTGTATTTTATGCTAGAAGTATGCAGGAGAGACCAGCAAAACACAGAGGAGCACAGCGAGAACGCCACAGAAACGCAATGTCTCATTACCAGCCAAGAATACTCGACTGACCACCAACGTCAAAGGTATACACAGCACAGAAATGGAACATCTCATTACCTGTGATGAATCCTTCACTGACTGCAACCGCCAGGAGCATGAATGGCACAGAAGAGGAACTGGCCACCACCGCCTACAGCATGAATGGCACAGAAGAGGAACTGGCCACCACCGCCTACAGCATGAATGGCACAGAAGAGGAACTGGCCACCACCGCCAGGAGCATGAATGCCACAGAAGAGGAACTGGCCACCACCGCCTACAGCATGAATGGCACAGAAGCTGAACATCTCATTGACAACGAAGAATACTCTACTGACCACCACCACCAAAGGTGTGACCATCCCCAAAGGGAACATCTCATTACCAGTAAAGAATACTCTACTGACCACCACCACCAAAGGTGTGACTGACCCCGAAACGGGACATCTCATTACCAGCCAAAAATACTCTACTGAGACAACCACCACCAAAGGTGTGGCCAACCCCCAAAGGGAACATCTCATTACCAGTAAAGAATACTCTACTAACAGCCACCACCAAAGGTGTGACCATCCCCGAAACGGGACATCTCATTACCAGCGAAAAATACTCTACTGACAACCACCACCAAAGGTGTGACCAACCCCGAAACAGAACATCTCATTACCAGCGAAGCATACTCTACTGACCACCACCAACAAAGGTGTGACTGACCCCAAAACAGAACATCTCATTACCAGGCAAGAATACTCTACTGACAACCACCACCAAAGGTGTGGCCAACCCCCAAAGGGAACATCTCATTACCAGTAAAGAATACTCTACTGGCAACCACCACCAAAGGTGTGACCAACCCCGAAACGGGACATCTCATTACCAGCGAAAAATACTCTACTGACAACCACCACCAAAGGTGTGACCAACCCCGAAACAGAACATCTCATTACCAGCGAAGCATACTCTACTGACCACCACCAACAAAGGTGTGACTGACCCCAAAACAGAACATCTCATTACCAGGCAAGAATACTCTACTGACAACCACCACCAAAGGTGTGGCCAACCCCCAAAGGGAACATCTCATTACCAGTAAAGAATACTCTACTGGCAACCACCACCAAAGGTGTGACCAACCCCGAAACAGAACATCTCATTACCAGCGAAGCATACTCTACTGACCACCACCAACAAAGGTGTGGCCAACCCCCAAAGGGAACATCTCATTACCAGTAAAGAATACTCTACTGACAACCACCACTAAAGGTGTGACCATCCCCGAAACGGGACATCTCATTACCAGCCAAAAATACTCTACTGAGACAACCACCACCAAAGGTGTGGCCAACCCCCAAAGGGAACATCTCATTACCAGTAAAGAATACTCTACTAACAGCCACCACCAAAGGTGTGACCATCCCCGAAACGGGACATCTCATTACCAGCGAAAAATACTCTACTGACAACCACCACCAAAGGTGTGACCAACCCCGAAACAGAACATCTCATTACCAGCGAAGAATACTCTACTGACCACCACCAACAAAGGTGTGGCCAACCCCCAAAGGGAACATCTCATTACCAGTAAAGAATACTCTACTGACAACCACCACCAAAGGTGTGACCATCCCCGAAACGGGACATCTCATTACCAGCGAAGAATACTCTACTGACAACCACCACTAAAGGTGTGACCGACCCCAAAACAGAACATCTCATTACCAGTAAAGAATAGTCCACTGACCACCAACCACCACCGCCAAAAGCATGAACGGCACAAAAATGGAACATTTCATTACCAGAGAAAAATACTGCACTGACCACCACCACCAAAGGCATGACCAACACAGAAACGAAACATCTCATTATCAACGAAGAATACTCTACTGACCACCACCACCAAAGGTGTGACCATCCCCAAAACGGAACATCTCATTACCAGCGAAGAGTACTGCACTGACCGTCACCACCAAAGGCCTGACCAACACAGAAAGGGACCATCTCATTGACAACGAAGAATACTCTAGTAACAGCCACCACCAAAGGTGTGACCAACCCCGAAACAGAACATCTCATTACCAGTGAAGAATACTCTACTGACAACCACCACCAAAGGTGTGACCAACCCCGGAACAGAACATCTCATTACCAGCGAAGAATACTCTACTGACAACCACCACCAAAGGTGTGACCAACCCCGAAACAGAACATCTCATTACCAGCGAAGAATACTCTACTGACAACCACCACCAAAGGTGTGACCAACCCCGAAACAGAACATCTCATTACCAGCGAAGAATACTCTACTGACAACCACCACTAAAGGTGTGACCAACCCCGAAACAGAACATCTCATTACCAGCGAAGAATACTCTACTGACAACCACCACTAAAGGTGTGACCAACCCCAAAACAGAACATCTCATTACCAGTAAAGAATAGTCCACTGACCACCAACCACCACCGCCAAAAGCATGAACGGCACAAAAATGGAACATTTGATTACCAGAGAAAAATACTGCACTGACCGCCACCACCAAAGGCATGACCAACACAGAAACGAAACATCTCATTATCAACGAAGAATACTCCACTGAACACCACCACCAAAGGTGCGACTGACCCCAAAACGTAACATCTCATTACCAGTAAAGAATAATCCACTGACCATCACAAAAACGTAACACTTCATTACCAACGAAGAATATTACACTGCCCGCCACCACCAATGTCATGAACACCACAGGAACATAACATCTAATTACCAAAGCAGAAATCTATACTGACCGCCACTGCCAAAGGTGTGAGCGACCCCAAAAAGGAAAATCTCATTACCAGCAAAGAATACTGCACTGACCGCCACCACCAAAGGCCCGACCAACACAGAAACGGAACATCTCATTATCAATGAAGAACACTCCACTGAACACCAAAGGTGTGATCGACCCCAAAACGCAACATCTCATTACCAGCAAAGAATACACCACTGACCACCACCACCAAAGGCCTGACCAACACAGAAACGGAACATCTAATTATAATAGAAGAATACTGCACTGGCCGCCACCACCAAAGGCATGACCAACACAGAAACGGAACATCTCATTACCAGCGAAGAATACTGCACTGACCTCCACCACCAAAGGCCTGATCAACACAGAAACGGAACATCTCATTACCAGCGAAGAATACTGCACTGACCTCCACCACCAAAGGCCTGATCAACACAGAAACGGAACATCTCATTATAAACGAAGAATACTGCACTGACCTCCACCACCAAAGGCCTGACCAACACAGAAATGGAACATCTCATTACCAGCGAAGAATACTGCACTGACCTCCACCACCAAAGGCCTGACCAACACAGAAACGGAACATCTCATTACCAGCAAAGAATACTGCACTGACCACCACCACCAAAGGCCTGACCAACACAGAAACGGAACATCTCATTACCAGCAAAGAATACTGCACTGACCACCACCACCAAAGGCCTGACCCACACAGAAACGGAACATCTCATTACCAGCGAAGAATACTGCACTGACCTCCACCACCAAAGGCCTGATCAACACAGAAACGGAACATCTCATTACCAGCGAAGAATACTGCACTGACCTCCACCACCAAAGGCATGACCAACACAGAAACGGAACATCTCATTACCAGCAAAGAATACTGCACTGACCTCCACCACCAAAGGCCTGATCAACACAGAAACGGAACATCTCATTATAAACGAAGAATACTGCACTGACCTCCACCACCAAAGGCCTGACCAACACAGAAACTGAACATCTCATTACCAGCAAAGAATACTGCACTGACCACCACCACCAAAGGCCTGACCAACACAGAAACGGAACATCTCATTACCAGCGAAGAATACTGCACTGACCTCCACCACCAAAGGCCTGATCAACACAGAAATGGAACATCTCATTACCAGCGAAGAATACTGCACTGACCTCCACCACCAAAGGCCTGATCAACACAGAAACGGAACATCTAATTATAAACGAAGAATACTGCACTGACCTCCACCACCAAAGGCCTGACCAACACAGAAACGGAACATCTCATTACCAGCAAAGAATACTGCACTGACCACCACCACCAAAGGCCTGACCAACACAGAAACGGAACATCTCATTACCAGCAAAGAATACTGCACTGACCACCACCACCAAAGGCCTGACCAACACAGAAACGGAACATCTCATTACCAGCAAAGAATACTGCACTGACCTCCACCACCAAAGGCCTGACCCACACAGAAACGGAACATCTCATTATCAATGAAGAACACTCCACTGAACACCAAAGGTGTGATCGACCCCAAAACGCAGCATCTCATTACCAGTAAAGAATACTCCACTGACCTCCACCACCAAAGTCATGAACAGCACAAAGACTTAACCACTGACCGCCACCACCAAAAGCCTGACCAACACAGAAACGGAAGATCTCATTACCAGATAAGAATACAGCACTGACCTCCACCACCAAAGGCCTGACCAGCACACAAACGAATCATCTCATTATTGACGAAAAATACTCTACTGACCACCACCACCACCAAAGGTGTGAATAACAAAAAACCGCCCGCCACCAATAATGGTGTGAACAGCACAGAAACATAAAATCTCATTACCATTGACGTTTTACTCCACTGACCACCAACAGGAACAGACCAGAAACGGAACATCTCATTACCAACTAATAACACGTCAATTACCGCCACCACCAATGGTGTGAACGGCACAGAAACAAAACCGATCACCGCCGTCATGGGTGCGAATGGCACAGAAACAGAACATCTCATTACAGCAAAGAAACAGAACGTCTCATTACCAGTGAAGAATACTCTACTGATGGCCACCACCAACATCACGAATGGCACAGAAACAGAATATCTCATCGCCATAGAAGAAACTGCTAATGTCCACCTGATCTAGTAGCGTAGCGCCGTTCCCTCCAACTGATGAACCATTGGTGACTGAAGTCCAGTGACGCCAAGCCAACAGACAGTGAAAAGGAGACCGGGAGAAACCCAAACCAGAGACATTCAAGACCCCAATAAGGGGGAGTTGAAACCAGTCAAAAAACGTCATTACACCCAACAGTATGACTGCCACCTACATCACAGAGGGCTTTATTATTTAATCTGATCGGAAATTCAGATGGCAGATTGAAACGTGTGTGTGAGCCGCAAGGAGCAATGGATAGAACCCGCAGCCATGCTGAGATTTATAGTTCCACTGTAGCTGTAGAGAAGGGGGGCTCAGAACATGCTGGGCATTCTCAGGACAGCTGATAAATCCTCTTCCACATTCGGTTCGACCTTCCCACACACACCGTGCAATGACAGCAATTTACTGACGTTATAAATGTGTCAGCGTGATATACACACAGCAATATCGTCTTCCTCTTTCTCAACCTCCACCGCCACCTCTTCCACATCTGTGGGGACTCTAATGGTGAGATCCCTGTGCTGAGTTCCCGGGTCTGTACACCCGCTGTGCCCATTATGAGGGGTTCCCTCCATCCCTGTGCCGAGTTCCCGGGTCTGTACACCCGCTGTGCCCATTATGAGGGGTTCCCACCATCCCTGTGCTGAGTTCCCGGGTCTGTACACCCTCTGTGC
The DNA here is from genome assembly GCF_037356315.1 of Lithobates pipiens. Lineage (NCBI taxonomy): Eukaryota > Metazoa > Chordata > Amphibia > Anura > Ranidae > Lithobates > Lithobates pipiens. Next base: position 22,970 of record NW_027507771.1, on the reverse strand, counting down.
CCATTATGAGGGGCTCCCACCATCCCTGTGCTGAGTTCCTGGGTCTGTACACCCGCTGTGCCCATTATGAGGGGTTCCCACCATCCCTGTGCTGAGTTCCCGGGTCTGTACACCCGCTGTTCCCATTATGAGGGGTTCCCACCATCCCTGTGCCGAGTTCCCGGGTCTGTAAACCCGCTGTGCCCATTATGAGGGGTTCCCACCATCCCTGTGCTGAGTTCTCGGGTCTGTACACCCGCTGTGCCCATTATGAGGGGTTCCCACCATCCCTGTGCCGAGTTCCCGGGTCTGTACACCCGCTGTGCCCATTATGAAGGGTTCCCACCATCCCTGTGCTGAGTTCCCGTGTCTTTACACCCTCTGTGCCCATTATGAGGGGTTCCCCCCATCCCTGTGCCGAGTTCCCGGGTCTGTACACCCGCTGTGCCCATTATGAGGGGTTCCCACCATCCCTGTGCTGAGTTCCCGGGTCTGTACACCCGCTGTGCCCATTATGAGGGGTTCCCACCATCCCTGTGCCGAGTTCCCGGGTCTGTACACCCGCTGTGCCCATTATGAGGGGTTCCCACCATCCCTGTGCTGAGTTCCCGGGTCTGTACACCCGCTGTGCCCATTATGAGGGGTTCCCACCATCCCTGTGCCGAGTTCCCGGGTCTGTACACCCGCTGTGCCCATTATGAGGGGTTCCCACCATCCCTGTGCTGAGTTCCCGGGTCTCTACACCCGCTGTGCCCATTATGAGGGGTTCCCACCATCCCTGTGCTGAGTTCCCGGGTCTGTACACCCGCTGTGCTCATTATGAGGGGTTCCCACCATCCCTGTGCTCAGTTCCCAGGTCTGTACGCCCGCTTTGCCCATTATGAGGGGTTCCCACCATCCCTGTGCTGGGTTCCCGTGTCTTTACACCCGCTGTGCCCATTATGAGGGGTTCCCACCATCCCTGTGCTGAGTTCCCGGGTCTGTACACCCGCTGTGCCCATTATGAGGGGTTCCCACCATCCCTGTGCTGAGTTCCCGGGTCTGTACACCCGCTGTGCCCATTATGAGGGGCTCCCACCATCCCTGTGCTGAGTTCCCGGGTCTGTATACCCGCTGTGCCCATTATGAGGGGTTCTCACCATCCCTGTGCTGAGTTCCCGGGTCTTTACACCCTCTGTGCCCATTATGAGTGGTTCCCACCATCCCTGTGCTGAGTTCCCGGGTCTGTACACCCTCTGTGCCCATTATGAGGGGCTCCCACCATCCCTGTGCTGAGTTCCTGGGTCTGTACACCCGCTGTGCCCATTATGAGGGGTTCTCACCATCCCTGTGCTGAGTTCCCGGGTCTGTACACCCGCTGTGCCCATTATGAGGGGATCCTGCCATCCCTGTTTTATCATTAAACAGCTGTATTTGATTGCCAGTCATTGACCTTGCCTAAGCTGTGATGATGTAATCAGTCTGCTGCAGGCAGGAGGAAGCATGTCCTTAGTCTCCCCTCCTCCAGTGATTAGACTGTACATTGTAGCTTTGCAGCAGGGACTGATCTGTGTCAGACATTTGTGAACACAATCAAGAGCTGCACAGCCACCAGGATTTATATGAGTGAGTCATCCTCTCAGTCCAGGAAGTAGATGTGACCCTGGATGAAACCTGAACAAAGATGGTGCCGTCCTTTTGGAGAGGAGATCAGATGAAGGCTCCCATTACCTGAACTCAGACCACTCCCATCACCTGAACTCAGACCACTCCCAACACCTGAACTCAGACCACTCCCACCACCTGGACTCAGACCACTCCCACCACCTGAACTCAGACCACTCCCATCACCTGAACTCAGACCAGTCCCACCACCTGAACTCAGACCACTCCCATCACCTGAACTCAGACCACTCCCATCACCTGAACTCAGACCACTCCCACCACCTGGACTCAGACCACTTCCATCACCTGAAGTTAGCCCCCTCCCATCACCTGAACTCAGACCACTCCCATCACCTGAACTCAGACCACTCCCATCACCTGAACTCAGACCAGTCCCACCACCTGAACTCAGACCACTCCCATCACCTGAACTCAGACCACTCCCATCACCTGAACTCAGACCACTCCCAACACCTGAACTCAGACCACTCCCACCACCTGGACTCAGACCACTCCCACCACCTGAACTCAGACCACTCCCATCACCTGAACTCAGACCAGTCCCACCACCTGAACTCAGACCACTCCCATCACCTGAACTCAGACCACTCCCATCACCTGAACTCAGACCACTCCCACCACCTGGACTCAGACCACTCCCCTCACCTGTATTCAGACCACTCCCCTCACCTGTATTCAGACCACTCCCTTCACCTGAACTCAGACCACTCCCATCACCTGTACTCAGACCACTCCCATCACTTGAACTCAGACCACGCCCATCACCTGAATTCAGACCACTTCCATCACCTGAAGTTAGCCCCCTCCCATCACCTGAACTCAGACCACTCCCGTCACCTGAACTCAGACCACTCCCATCACCTGTACTCAGACCACTCCCATCACCTGAACTCAGACCACTCCCGTCACCTGAACTCAGACCACTCCTATCACCTGAACTCAGACCACTCCCATCACCTGGACTCAGACCACTCCCATCACCTGGACTCAGACCACTCCCATCACCTGAACTCAGACCACTCCCACCACCTGAACTTAGACCACTCCCATCACCTGAACTCAGACCACTCCCACCACCTGCACTCAGACCACTCCCCTCTCCTGCACTCAGACCACTCCCACTACCTGGACTCAGACCACTCCCATCACCTGAACTTAGCCCCCTCCCATAACCTAAACTCAGACCACTCCCATCACCTGAACGCTCATCTTGTTCCATCATGTGATCCCAAGCCTGATCACATGATCCCTGTCTACTTATGAGCACTGTGTGTGTTTCATGTCATTAGAGACTGCAGCGAGTCTGTTGTGTTCAGTCGGAGGAAGGTTCAGTCACTATGAAGGAAGCAGAACCTGCCTATGTAATCAGGAGTTATGACATGTACATAGTACGATTGGCAATGACCGGGACTGGCAGGCCTAGTGATGATGTTCGGAGGGTGTTCCTCAGCGCGGCGGGTCACTCGGTGTCATCGCGGGCCACGCCGGGCCTTCCTGCTGTTATCTGCTGTCGCCGCGGCGCACACACACACACACAAGGACACAAGGACATTAAGCCGCTTCCTGCCGCTGGAAGGGCAGACAACGGGAACTGGCCCCTAGAAACCTGAGCATTGTTCCAGGGCCGCGGGCTCCCCTGTGTGACGGTCAGGATGTGGAAAGACGGAAACGCTGGACAATAAATAACCAGAAGCGGTCACATCCCCCGAGCAACAGGAACGCAGTGCCAGCGCCGCAGCCATCTGAGAATGGGGGGGGGGGACACAGTGCCCTCTGCTGTCCAGGACAGAGACATTACAGGGCAGCCGGGTGGGGGGGACACAGTGCCCCTTACTGTCCAGGACAGGGACATTACAGGGCGGCTGGGGGGGGGACACAGTGCCCCCTACTGTCCAGGACAGGGACATTACAGGGCAGCCGGGTGGGGGGGACACAGTGCCTCCTACTGTCCAGGACAGGGACATTACGGGGCGGCTGGGGGGGACACAGTGCCCCCTACTGTCCAGGACAGGGGCATTACAGGGCAGCCGGGGGGGTCACAGTGCGCCCTGCTGTCCAGGACAGGGACATTACAGGGCGGCCCGGGGGGGACACAGTGCCCCCTACTGTCCAGGACAGGGGCATTACAGGGCAGCCGGGGGAGGGGGGGTCACAGTGCGCCCTACTGTCCAGGACAGGGACATTACAGGTCGGCCCGGGGGGGGACACAGTGCCCCCTACTGTCCAGGACAGGGACATTACGGGGTGGCTGGGGGGGGACACAGTGCCCCCTACTGTCCAGGACAGGGGCATTATAGGGCGGCTGGGGGGGGACACAGTGCCCCATACTGTCCAGGACAGGGACATTACAGGGCAGCTGGGTGGGGGGGGGGGACACAGTGCCCCCTACTGTCCAGGACAGGGGCATTACAGGGCGGTCGGGGGAGGGGTCACAGTGCGCCCTGCTGTCCAGGACAGGGACATTACAGGGCGGCCCAGGGGGGACACAGTGCCCCCTACTGTCCAGGACAGGGGCATTACAGGGTGGCCGGGGGGGGACACAGTGCCCCCTACTGTCCAGGACAGGGGCATTACAGGGCAGCCGGGGGAGGGGGGGGGTCACAGTGCGCCCTGCTGTCCAGGACAGGGACATTACAGGGCGGCCCCGGTGGGGACACAGTGCCCCCTACTGTCCAGGACAGGGACATTACGGGGTGGCCGGGGGGGGGGGCACAGTGCCCCCTACTGTCCAGGATGGGGACATTACAGGGTGGCCGGGGGGTGACTGCGGGATCCGGCCATACGAAGAGTTTTATGGGGGACGCTGAAGAGTTAACTCCCCTCCCTCGGATGGTTTCCGGGTCCCGGGTGACATTATGGAGAGCGCAAGCGACTGTTTATACAACAAACAACCGTAAAATTGTAACAATGAGACGGAAAGAAGGCGATTCGCTGTGTACAGAGTGACAGCTGGAGGAGAAGTCGCATACAATGGAAGAAGTGACTGTCAATATTTAACATTCAGCCCCATTAGCGACAAGCGGAACTAAACTCCAAGGCTCGGCTCACGCTCGTGCGACTTTGGACACGAAAGTCGCATCGGCAAGCCGCCGCCCCAGTTGCTTTTCAATGGCAACCGTTCAAAATATGCATGGCTTAAAGTCGCGTCGACTTTTGTAAAAAAAGGTTCCTGCACCGCTTTGGTCCTACTTTTAAGTGTCATTCACTGCCATGTAAGACCCCTCAAAATTTGCATGCAAGTCGCACCTGAAAGCTGTACAGTGCGACAGTTGTCCATTATCATTGGTCAAAGCCAAAGCCGCACCCAACACAATGTTGCGTTCCAAAGCTCGTGGCGACTTTGGAGTCGTACAAGCGTGAATGGAGTTCTTAAAGCAGAATGAAACTCTAATCACACACGTGGAACTTGCCATGCGACTTAGGACATCAAAGTCGCAAGACAAGTCGTACCCCCCATGTTTTCCAATGAGAACCATTCACATGTGTGCAAAAGTCGCAACGACTCCAAAGCAGTTCATGCAACTTGAGCGCCATATACCGCAATGTTAACCCTCAAAAGTTGAATGAAAGTCGCACCCGACTGTATTACATGCAACAGTGGGTCCGAGCTTTGCAGAGAAGTCACAACCAAGTCGCACCCATCCACAGTTGTCAAAGTTGCACTCCAAAGTCATGCGACTTAAAGCGGCTCCATTCACACTTGTGTGGCATTACTTTTGGTTCGACCTTTTATGCGACTTGATTGCCATAGACTGCAGTGTAAACCCTTAAAAAATCACACGAAAGTCGCACCTAAATGTTATACACGCGACAGTTGTCCATTCATTGGTCAAAGCCAAAGCCGCACCCACCCAAAGTTGCACACCAAAGTCGCAGAACTTTGGAGTCTTAACGGTAAGCTCACACTACCGCATGTTGGATCGCAAAGTCACTCTCTCTTTCTCAACGCGACCAGGAACACGCTGCCCTTTCGTGGACGCTCAGCGGCGCCATTAAGGCTGCATTCACACATGGGCGTCTTAAAAACGCTCTGCTAAACTGACAAATCGCACGAAGCACATTTCAGACGCCACTTATTTTAATGGCACCTAAAAACGCAGCGTGGCTCAGCCGCAATTGCCGCACGATGGATTGCTCTGCAGTCGCGGCAGACCGCATCGCATGAAAGTTATCACCTGAAGGGAGCCCGAGATCTTTTTTTTTTTTATGGGCGGCAAGCTTCATGCGATGGGGTTTCCCGCAACTGCAGTGCGACAATCGCGGCACAACAGCATTCATTAAAACGAATGGCACCTGAATTGTAAGTTGTGCGTTTTTTTTTTTTCATTTTAGCAGAGCGTTTTTGAAATCGCGGGCAGAATCGTGGCGACTCCTGCCCGTGATTCACAACGCCCAGGTGTGAATGCAGCCTAATTGGTAATGGAAACCTCGTTGATCTGCTACTGTGCGCTTTTTCACGCGCGTGCCAAACCAAACCGGTTCGGTGCGGCGCGTTTTTTGAAAAAAAAATAAAAAAAAAAAGGGGCTCAAAGGCGACTTTTCCTGCGTTCCTCTCCAGTAGGGCAGTCCATTGAAGTGAATGGGCTGCCCTACAAGCGACCTGCGCATGCAACTCGTAGGTCTGAGAGATGTCTGCGTTCTCACCTAGGCGTGTTGAGAATGATGCGCAAAACGGTGCGTTTTTGTGCTGCACACACAGGGGGCGGCTCGATCCTTTCAACGGGTCACCCTACTTATCATGGCAAGCACATCCGAGTAGCTCGTGTAGGTTTTTTGCTCCTCAAGCTTTGCGCGTGTTGTAGCCGCAAGTGTTGATGCGGTTTTTCGCGCGTTTTCCGGTGCAGAAAAACGTACGCACACTTGCCGCTTTTGGGGGGGCCGTTACCAATTAATGCCAATCATAATGCTGGGGCCTCATTCACGTTGGTGTTCCAATTTGTACACCCGAGTAAAGGGTTGTCTTCACCTGTGCGGGATGTACAGGTGCTCCATACAGGTAGTCTGGTACAATCAATCAGCCTGGAGCTCAGGGAAGGATGTTTAATGATTGAAGGTGGAGCTTTCCTGAACAAAGATCCCGTTGCTGTATATTGGGGCACGTTCCGGGATCACTTACGTAAAGTCACCAACTGGAGCTCAGGGAAGGGTATTTAATGATTGAAGGTGGAGCTTTCCTGAACATGATCCTGTTGCTGTATATTGGGGCACGTCCGGGATCACTTACGTAAAGTCACCAACTGGAGCTCAGGGAAGGGTGTTTCATGATTGAAGGTGGAGCTTTCCTGAACAATGATCCTGTTGCTGTATATTGGGGCACGTTCCGGGATCACTTACGTAAAGTCACCAACTGGAGCTCAGGGAAGGGTATTTAATGATTGAAGGTGGAGCTTTCCTGAACATGATCCTGTTGCTGTATATTGGGGTACGTCCGGGATCACTTACGTAAAGTCACCAACTGGAGCTCAGGGAAAGATGTTTAATGATTGAAGGTGGAGCTTTCCTGAACAGTGATTCCATTGCTGTATATTGGGGCACGTTCCGGGATCATTTATGTAAAGTCACCAACTGGAGCTCAGGGAAGGGTATTTAATGATTGAAGGTGGAGCTTTCCTGAACATGATCCTGTTGCTGTATATTGGGGTACGTCCGGGATCACTTACGTAAAGTCACCAACTGAAGCTCTGGGAAGGATGTTTAATGATTGAAGGTGGAGCTTTCCTGAAGAAAGATCCTGTTGCTGTATATTGGGGCACGTCCGGGATCATTTACATAAAGTCACCAACTGGAGCTCAGGGAAGGATGTTTAATGAAAACACTCAAGATACACTATTAATGGCCTCCCCTCTAGTATATCATCACAGCGCTCAAATACCCCTCCCCCCAGCTGCCACTTAATTAGTTGAATATATATCTCAGAAGGTGAAAAAAAGTCAGTTTTTCTCTTTTTTCACCTTCTGAGATATATAAGGATGTTTAATGACTGAAGGTGGAGCTTTCCTGAACAATGATTTCATTGCTGTATATTGGGGCACGTTCCGGGATCATTTACGTAAAGTCACCAACTGGAGCTCAGGGAAGGGTTTTTAATGACTGAAGGTGGAGCTTTCCTGAACAAAGATCCCGTTGCTGTATATTGGTGCACGTTCTGGGATCATTTACGTAAAGTCACTAACTAGAGCTCAGGGAAGGGTGTTTAATGATTGAAGGTGGAGCTTTCCTGAACATGATCCTGTTGCTGTATATTGGGGTACGTCCGGGATCACTTACGTAAAGTCACCAACTGGAGCTCAGGGAAAGATGTTTAATGATTGAAGGTGGAGCTTTCCTGAACAATGATTCCATTGCTGTATATTGGGGCACGTTCCGGGATCATTTACGTAAAGTCACCAACTGGAGCTCAGGGAAGGGTATTTAATGATTGAAGGTGGAGCTTTCCTGAACAATGATTCCATTGCTGTATATTGGGGCACGTTCCGGGATCACTTACGTAAAGTCACCAACTGGAGCTCAGGGAAGGGTATTTAATGATTGAAGGTGGTGCTTTCCTGAACATGATCCTGTTGCTGTATATTGGGGTACGTCCGGGATCACTTACGTAAAGTCACCAACTGGAGCTCAGGGAAGGGTGTTTCATGATTGAAGGTGGAGCTTTCCTGAACAATGATTCCATTGCTGTATATTGGGGCACGTTCCGGGATCACTTACGTAAAGTCACCAACTGGAGCTCAGGGAAGGGTATTTAATGATTGAAGGTGGTGCTTTCCTGAACATGATCCTGTTGCTGTATATTGGGGTACGTCCGGGATCACTTACGTAAAGTCACCAACTGGAGCTCAGGGAAGGATGTTTAATGATTGAAGGTGGTGCTTTCCTGAACATGATCCTGTTGCTGTATATTGGGGTACGTCCGGGATCACTTACGTAAAGTCACCAACTGGAGCTCAGGGAAGGATGTTTAATGATTGAAGGTGGTGCTTTCCTGAACATGATCCTGTTGCTGTATATTGGGGTACGTCCGGGATCACTTATGTAAAGTCACCAACTGGAGCTCAGGGAAGGGTATTTAATGATTGAAGGTGGAGCTTTCCTGAACAATGATCCTGTTGCTGTATATTGGGGCACGTTCTGGGATCATTTATGTAAATTCATAACTAGAGCTTAAGGAAGGATGTTTAATGATTGAAGGTGGAGCTTTCCTGAACACTGATCCTGTAGCTGTATATTGGGGTACGTCCGGGATCATTTACGTAAAGTCACCAACTGGAGCTCAGGGAAGGGTGTTTAATGATTGGAGGTGGAGCTTTCCTGAACAATGATCCTGTAGCTGTATATTGGGGCACGTTCCGGGATCATTTACATAAAGTCACCAACTGGAGCTCAGGGAAGGATGTTTAATGAAAACACTCAAGATACACTATTAATGGCCTCCCCTCTAGTATATCATCACAGCGCTCAAATACCCCTCCCCCCAGCTGCCACTTAATTAGTTGAATATATATCTCAGAAGGTGAAAAAAAGTCAGTTTTTCTCTTTTTTCACCTTCTGAGATATATAAGGATGTTTAATGACTGAAGGTGGAGCTTTCCTGAACAATGATTCCATTGCTGTATATTGGGGCACGTTCCGGGATCATTTACGTAAAGTCACCAACTGGAGCTCAGGGAAGGATGTTTAATGATTGAAGGTGGAGCTTTCCTGAACAATGATTCCATTGCTGTATATTGGGGCACGTTCCGGGATCATTTACGTAAAGTCACCAACTGGAGCTCAGGGAAGGGTATTTAATGATTGAAGGTGGAGCTTTCCTGAACAATGATTCCATTGCTGTATATTGGGGCACGTCCGGGATCACTTACGTAAAGTCACCAACTGGAGCTCAGGGAAGGGTATTTAATGATTGAAGGTGGAGCTTTCCTGAACATGATCCTGTTGCTGTATATTGGGGTACGTCCGGGATCACTTACGTAAAGTCACCAACTGGAGCTCAGGGAAGGATGTTTAATGATTGAAGGTGGAGCTTTCCTGAACAATGATTCCATTGCTGTATATTGGGGCACGTTCCGGGATCATTTATGTAAAGTCACCAACTGAAGCTCTGGGAAGGATGTTTAATGATTGAAGGTGGAGCTTTCCTGAAGAAAGATCCTGTTGCTGTATATTGGGGCACGTCCGTGATCATTTATGTAAATTCATAACTAGAGCTTAAGGAAGGATGTTTAATGATTGAAGGTGGAGCTTTCCTGAACAAAGATCCTGTAGCTGTATATTGGGGTACGTCTGAGATCATTTACGTAAAGTCACCAACTGGAGCTCAGGGAAGGATGTTTAATGACTGAAGGTGGAGCTTTCCTGAACAATGATTCCATTGCTGTATATTGGGGCACATTCCGGGATCACTTACGTAAAGTCACCAACTGGAGCTCAGGGAAGGGTGTTTAATGATTGAAGGTGGAGCTTTCCTGAACAATGATCCTGTAGCTGTATATTGGGGCACGTTCCGGGATCATTTACGTAAAGTCACCAACTGGAGCTCAGGGAAGGATGTTTAATGATTGAAGGTGGAGCTTTCCTGAACAGTGATCCTGTAGCTGTATATTGGGGCACGTTCCGGGATCATTTACGTAAAGTCACCAACTGGAGCTCAGGAAAGGATGTTTAATGATTGAAGGTGGAGCTTTCCTGAACAAAGATCCTGTTGCTGTATATTGGGGCATGTCCGGGATTCACTTACCTAAAGTTATGGATATGTCCACTTTAATGGAAACCTTCCTGACAGAAAGGTAGAGGCTGCAACTGCTGAAAATGCTGGTTCCCTGATCATCTCTG